>NC_079458.1:30484496-30706996 GCF_903798145.1 Danio aesculapii
TTTGTGAATAGAAAATTCAAAAGAACATTTTCATTTACATATATATTTTACTAAGCGTTTTTGCTTATGCTTGTTGCAGCACATGATGCCACTCTTTTAGTTGACGTAGACGCTGCTTGATTTGTCCACCGAGGCGTTGTGGGGTTTCATATGACTTACAGCACCTGCAGCTTATTTGGTAGTTCAGTTTGTCAACATCAGCACTGCCAAAACAGTGGAAATATGGTCAGGACATTGAAATGGGTTGAACATGTTTTAAGATGCATTGTCTAGAATGTGCTCTTGATTGTAAAAATAAACAGTTGAGGCATTGCCATTTTTCTCTTCCCTTTAACAGCAGCCAATGGCCCTAGAACAGCATTTAAATAAACACTCCAGTAGGGAGTAAGTCCTGTATATCCCCGCCATGCTCTGTGATGTCTCTTTCTGAGTAATAGGTCTCTGTAGTTCGCTTGTTTTGCTGTCTTTTTCAGAGCCCTAGAGAGTAATAAACTGCCTTTTTGAGGATCAGAGGGCCCTCATAGAACTTCACCAGGTGTGCTTGAGTCCTCATAAAGCTCGGCCTGCAGTGAACTCAAGACAGAAGTGTCCTTAAATAAACACTCTGTCGCTATTGACCACTCAGTCTTGTGTGTGTGTGTCTACGCAGGGCTCTGCAGGGCAATCATTTTCAGTAGTGATGGAAATTATGCATTACAAACATGAAAAAATATCCAGGCACATTGTTGCAATTAACAAAAACTAAGCTCATGCACTGTTATATAAATACAATCAAATGAAACAATGCCCAAGCATAACTTGCATAATATTATGCATGTTAAAAGTTTGCTTTTACATTGTATGTGTGTGTATTGTGTATATTTATTATGTGTATATAGTTTTTTTTTTTGTTTTGTTTTGTTTTTTACCAGGAATGACAAAAGACAAAAAGACGATGTACAAGAGGCATGTGCATTTGAACAAAAAGTGGTATGCCCAAAATTATTATTATCCTTGTCAATGATTGATAAAAAAATCCTTTATTGGCTATTACAGCAGTACCAGCAGCGTTTTTAATATATGCTAACCAGCTTTTTGCAAGTCTCCACTGGTAATTTTGCCCATTCAGCTTTAGCGATGAGCTCCAAGTCTTTCATGTTGGAGGGTCTCCTTGCCACCAACCTGATTTTTAGCTTCCTCCACAGATTCTAAATTAGATTTAAGTCAGGACTCTGGTGGGCCACTGCAAATTGTTAATGTTTTTCCACCATTTTTTGGGTTGTTGTTGTGCTGAAATGTCCACTGGTGCCCAAGGCCAAGTGTTTCCGCAGATTGCCTGATGTTGTTGTTGTTTGTTGTTGATTTGATCTATTGTTCCTTTTTCATGGTACCATTTACTGTGATTGTAATCACAGTAAAAAAAAAAAGGGTTCCTACCAGTATGTTCGACAGTGTGGATGATTTTCTTAGGGTTGAAGGCTTCTTTTTTTATGCCAAATGAAGACTACATCATTGAGGCCAAACAATTACATTTTCATCTGACCATAAAATAGAAGACCAGAAAAGACCAATCGGGCTTGTGTGTGCTCTCTCTGGAGAAGTGGTGTTCTTGGAACAGCTCTGTGCAGTGTCTGTTGGATTGTCTGCCTTGAGATGTTGCCACCAGCAGAGCCCAGATACACCAGGATGGTCTTGGTGGGGATCCTTGGATTATTTTTTAACCTCTCTCACTATCCTCCTGGCCAACACAGGTGTCACTTTTGGCTTCCGACCAAGTCCGCTGGGATTTTTCACAGTGCGGAACGTCATGTATTTTTTAATAATACTTTGCACTGTAGCAACTGGAACTTCAAAACATTCAGACATAGTCTTATAGTGTTTTCCCCACTTGTGAGCAGCCATAATGCACCTTTGTCTTAGGCATGACTGTCCACAAACCAACTGCTGAGAGTTTCTTTTTTCACCCATTGAATTCATTTAAACAGCTGTTCCCAATGAATCAGGGTAATTATGATGCTTTTGTCTGTAAAAATAATTAATAAATACCCGTAACATAGTTGATTTAAACATACTATCAATGTGAAGATTAACTCTAATATTAGGATGCTTCATATGTCTTATCTTTCCCAGCAATACAAACATGCAAATGCCAAATACAAATGCGTCTTCAAACAAAGTGATAATGTTTATAACAAATTCAATGTGTTCATGCAGTAATCAATAGTTTGTATGAATGTAGATTATGAGTGATAATGTGTAAATAGTGCAGAAGTTTGCGCAATCAATGATTTAATCAATTGACATGTCTTCTAAAAATAATAATAATAATATTAATAATAATAATAATAATAATAATAATAATAAAACATTTGTTAATCAAGGTTAATTTTTAATCAAAATTGTCTTGCTAATTTTCAGCAATTATATTATTGATTTTTCAAAAGAAATTTATTTAAATATACACTGAGAAAAAGTTTTTTTTCCTTTACTTTGAAGAACTCTTATTTGCATTAAAAAGGGTAATATTTTGGTTTTAAGGGTCTCCAACAACATGCTGATATGCGTGCAAGGTCAACAAACACTTTCATTGTCTTATAATATGCGTTTATTTTTACCTAATTATCCCTGCGACTCCTATATGAATCGTTTAGCGATTCATTTTTTCCCAAACCCACCCTTAGCACGAAGCTAATCTTGAATTGCACCGATGACCCAGTCTCTTGTGATTAGTAGATTGGGATCAGCGCGAGACAGAAAGAAATGCCCACCATTTATGCAGGAATGCAATAAAGCAATGCCGTTAAACACCAGCATACCGTATTACTCTACTCTTAAACCTAACTCCAAGTAATAACGACACACATTCAGTATTAATCCACATAGTGGCAAAAGTTGAACTATTTTGAAAATTGACCACGCCGTGTGTGTGAGGAACAGCTGATGGTGGCCATAGAAACAAACAGCAGAGGATCGCTAGTTCAGAAACGCATTTAAATCGGTAAAGGAAGAAGCACGCGCCACGTATTTAACGTGGTTTAGAACGTGATATGTGAACCGCCCCATACAGATTTAACCTGAGAGATACAGAACAAGCACTGATCTATAATAGATATGTAATTAAAAGCTGCACGGGGCCATTACATCTTATAACACACAATTACACACATATTTTGTAAATTACACAAAACGAGGCCACAATTTTAATTACACTTACATTTTATGATCCGGAGGATGAAGAAATTGGTCCATTTGTATTGTAAAAGTTACTGACAAAGTCCCTGTCAAAGTCTGATAAAGTCCCATCGTCTCTGCTGCTCCTTCAATAGCAAACGGTTGGCGAATCCCACGTTGCAGTGTAGGTTATTGTATCAGTCGTCATTGTTGTGAAAATGAACTTTAATCCTTGTGGGAATATAAATTTATATATATATATATATATATATATATATATATATATATATATATATATATATATATATATATATATATATATATATATATATATAACCAAAAAGATGTTTTTAGGGTGTGACAGATCTTAAAATGTCTTGGTTTCCTGAGCCCTGACTGTCTCCAAAGTAATGCAAATTGTCAGTTTCACAGCAGAGCTGTGTCTATTGTTTTCTCAAGCCGTTCAACTGGTTGGACGGGTTCTGTCTCCAGAACCCCATTTGCACTCTCTGTTTTCATGGTAAAATGTATTGTGAATGGGTACTTATATGCTGATGAGATCAGGCCTGGAAAGGCAATTTACCCTGCCGACAACAACTGAGTACTTCTTATTAAAGGATTCTGCTTTGAAGATACCCGAAAGTTCTCCCTGTTTTTTTTTTTTGGGCTCGTCTTAGAATTTCACAGTTTTGGTGCCGTGAGCCACACTAGAGAAATTCACAACACCCTTTATTCCCCTCAGCCGAATCACCATCTGTCAGTGATCATCATCTTCTCGTCATGATCAGTCCCGCGATCCCTCGCGCCTCCGCTAGTGTGTGGAAAGAAAGCACATTCACATTTTACCGGATCTGGAACTACATATTTGGTGATGTACTGTTTCGATGTGATCAATCAAAAGATCCGAACCCAACTCGATTCATTTATTCGACTTTGAGTCAACTATTTAGCTGAAGAATCAATAGTTTTAAACATGGTGCACTTTCAGATTTAAACCTCAGCTGGATGTTTTCAATTATTTAGTACTGTGTTACACACTGCATGGAAGCTCATTTTCAAAAACCCATAATAGAGGCTCTTTAACATTTCAGTAACTTACTATGAATTTGTTGCAAATACATCTATCTATCTATCTATCTATCTATCTATCTATCTATCTATCTATCTATCTATCTATCTATCTATCTATCTATCTATCTATCTATCTATCTATGTATATCTATATATTTAGATAGATAGATAGATAGATAGATAGATAGATAGATAGATAGATAGATAGATAGATAGATAGATAGATAGATAGATAGATAGATAGATAGATAGATAGATAGATAGATAGATAGATAGATAGATAGATAGATAGATAGATAGATAGATAGATTTACAATATTTCCACCCATCATCACCGGCGGTCATGTATCTCTGCATTTTCAAAAAAGCATTGTAAAATACACGCCATATTTATGAATAAACATCAGATCTGAGTTTAAAACAACTACATTCTTGCATGAAAACTTGTTAAAACTTAATTTCATGACACATTAATTATAGAGCCATCAAAGTCAGGGGCAAATGTCTGAATGTCTATGCACTAATGTAACTATACACAAATGCATGATTTTATTTTGTCTCAACAGTGTAATTATGACCCACTATGGTTTCATTGAAATGAAGTAGAAGAAAATACAGTACATATAATTAAACATTAAGTTTTGAAGAAGAAATTCTGAAGTAATCTTTTATAATTTTTATTCTTTATTATTTTTTTTAATTTATATTTTTTGCAATAGAATGTGATATTTTATATAAAAAAGTGTCAAATGGTAGAGTATGACATCCATTCAGAAGAGTTTACGATAGAATAAATGTAACAAACCAAAAAAACAAAAACAAACGTGTATCATCTTTTTGGTTTTTCTCCTGCTTTTCTGGCACATGATTGCAAATGTCAATTTATTCATCATCTTCTTGAGGTTAACCATCTGAATTATTCTGATGAGCAGAAGTCAGTACAGTATTTCAGAAGCACGAGTATGAACATACTGTACCTCCATTAGTTCTTGCAGATGAATGTGATGTTTGTTTATAGAGCTTCAGTGCAGCTTTTATTCACCACTTGAAAGCACTTTGCTTGCTACTAATTTACCTTTGGGGGCTTTGAAATTATCTGTCTGTGCTGTTGAAATCTCAACTGCGGTGACGACTCGTCATCATCACCATCAAAGATTTGCCCCGGAGTCAAATGAAGATGGGTTGTGAATAGTTGGCATGATGCTCTGATTGGGTCTTCGCTCTTACAGTGAAATTAAGCACTGCAGGTTGGATCAGCAAATGTAGTTTTGGAGATTGATGGTGGAGTCTGTGAAATCAGGCAGGAGGAGAAGAAAACACCCACTGACTGAGGCATATAATCCATAAAACGTCTCATACGTTGTGTATGAATTTAGCTTCGCTCATTACTTCTGAACACAGCGGCAGTGGTGTGAATTTCTTTTCTGATTAACAATTAAAATGCTTTTTATTTGTCACACGCCCATTGAAAAGTTTGGAGTTGGTAAGAATTTATATTTTAGTAAGATTTTATAAGCAATGTTTTCGCAAAGTCTTGATTGCTTAACTGGGCTGTGTTTATCTGATCAGAAAATAAAGCAAAACAATGATATTGTGAATTCTTGTTATTATACTGTAGTTTAAAATAACAGTTTTATGTTTTGATATGTTAAAATATTAAACAGACTACAGTGCTTTCCACAGGTTTGAAATACACTTGCAGAGGTAGCCGGATTGAAACACACCATTTACCCACATCACATAAATAGTTAACTACTGTATATGCAACAAACAAAACATATTTTAATTTTTTTTTAATAATTGTATTTATTATGACACTTTCTTTTTTGTTAAAGTAAAAAAAAGACTTAAAAACAGACTAATATATAAAAAAAATACTTTTATGCTATTCAGGACAAGGTTATTATAGTTAACGAAAACGAACGAATAAACGAAACTAAAATTTAAAATAATTGTCGTTAACTGAAATAAAAATAAAAACGAGAGTTTTTCAAAAAACTAGAACTAACTGAAACTGTATTGTGTACACACAAAACTAACTGAAACTAAAATTATAGCAAAAACCTCCTTCGTTTTCGTCTTTGTAAACGTATTTAATACATAATTTTACTGTGCGCCTTTTATAAGTAAATCTTTTTACTTCGCGCTGCAGGAGTTTGACCCCTACGGCACCTCAGAGTCTGTAATCCTGCTGCCATTGGCCAGATAGAGCCGGTTTTCCTCCAGTCATCCTCGCTGTTTCTCCCGCGACAAAAACGAGTGGACATGACAGCAGCACGTTGATAGCATTAAATACAGACACTTTAAACTATTACTTTAATACGTTTGTGCCCAATAATGGGTTTTATCTCTGTATCGCGATCGGGAATGAATTTTTTTTATCTGGATCTTCTAAGTGAACTGGTTGAACTAGTTCACCTAATCGAACTGAATCATTTAAAACAATTCGCGTCTCCAGTAAGCACTCATCCACAAACTACTTACTTTTTAACAAACCTAATACCCCCCTCTAACTCTAAATAATCCAATATATACTTTTATTCAGTTATTCGAACAGTAACATTACACTGAGATCAAATTGAGAAGCGGTGAACCGATAATACAGCGCATGCGTGATTCAGTGACCCGAACACAAACAGTACATGATAGCCTGCTGTGACTGAAACTTGAACAACTGCAGCGCGGGTAAACCGAGGGCTTAAATGAGAGAATCTGATAAAAGTTTATTTCATAACAGAAAATCGTAATGGAATTCAAATAAGTGAATCATGCTTCAGTTGGGTTGCAAAACTTTACTTTCATGGATCATGGTGATGTTTTTACTGACTGAAATGACTATTGTTGACTACATAATTTCAATATGTTGAGTCCTTACATCCGCAGTAAATATCTGAACTTTCCATCACTACTGTGTATCTTACCTCAGAAGCAGCCTTGCAAACATATTGTACTTAAGGCCAGGGGCGTAGCGGACATTTTAAAAGTAGGGGGGGACGGCTGTATGAGATCATATGTTCATATAATTATTAATTACCTGTTTCTAAATGGTCTGTAACTAAAAGTGAGGGGGACATACCCCCCCCCCCCTCTCCTGCTGCTTCGCCCCTGCTTAAGGCTGCTATCTTGAATTTGAGGATGGGTAGATGGTAGTCATCATGTGTCCTCTGAATACAGGTTTCAAAAAATGTATGGCTGAGTATTTATTATACAATATTTATTCTGATGATTTTAAATCTTGCACCTAACAAATATCTTTAATTAGAAAAAAAACTAAAACTAATACTGAAACTAATAAAAACTAGTAAATCTCCCTCTAAAAACTAATTAAAACGAACTGAATTTGAAAACAAAAATTTAAAACGAAATAAAAACTAAAACTAATGAAAAATCCAAAACTATTATACCCTTGATTCAGGAGCCATGTGCACCCACTGACAGGTAAAATCTGCTTGTCTCGTGCACTTTCAAGTTCAAAGCAAACTTGAATGTCAAAGCATTATAGATATGTATATAAAATAGACTATGTAATATAATAACATAATCAAATTAATAAAATAATCAGCAAATGAGAAATTAATGACAGAAAAGTTAATAAAAACAGACAATATCTCAAAAAATTATCATAATTACAAGATTAAAACGAGTAGATTTAAAAAAAAAAAAAAAACTTTATTTCTCAGAGTGTGGGGGAAACCTGAGCACCCGGTGGAGAACATGCAAACTCCACACAGAAATGCCAACTGACCCCACCGAGGCTCGAACCAGCGATCTTCTTGCTGTGGGGCGAACGTGCTACCCACTGTGCCACCGTACAGCCCCCAGGCGAAAGTAGTCTTTAATAAATGAGCACGTCCTACTGAAATGCTGTCTCAATTTTCAAAAAAGGAATCTCATGGCTGGTTTTATAGTCTAGAGTTACATGTTATAATATGATATAAAAGTAGCCTATGGTTTTTTTAAAATGATAACCTGCAATATCTGTATTTTTTTTTCTTTAAATTTAAAATGTATTTAGCTAACAGTGTCGTTCAAGAGTTTCTGAAGCTTTATTATTCAATGACAAATATATACTCTCTAAAACAAAAGTCTTTGAAAATGAAGTATTCAGTAACACCTTCAACTTTACTACCATTACATACTAAGATTTATCTTTTCACCATCACAAATAAATAAATGTTGTGTTAAATGTCTAAAAAGTTGTTAGGGTCAAAAGAGATAGATAGATAGATAGATAGATAGATAGATAGATAGATAGATAGATAGATAGATAGATAGATAGATAGATAGATAGATAGATAGATAGATAGATAGATAGATAGATAGATAGATAGATAGATAGATAGATAAAAGAGCTTTCACGTTTATATTTTGGGAAACAGAAGCAATTTGAACTCCTTAAAGCATGACACTGAGTAAACACTTCGCTAGCAGAGAGCAAAGAAGCTGCATATTTGTTGTTTATTAGCATTAGCATTATTAGCATCACAGTCTGTGTGTTTTTACCATTTTCTCCATGCGGGCCTATATTGTATTGCTTGTGATTGTTGCTGTACAATAACAGTAATGACATTCCATCAGGCCACCCGTTTATTGTCTTTTAGCTGAATTACTACAGTGAGTAATGAGTAGCTCAACTTTAGCCAGTTGCATTTAGCGGCTCAGCTGTGGGCAATGCATGAATCATAGCATAATTATGCATTTGTGACATAATTTGTTGATAACCCCCGGTGCAAAGCAGGACACAGTAGATCCTCCATGTGTCTACATTTCAGGCAGGCATTTCTGCAGCCTCCCAGTGAGACTGCCGGGTCCCATCAAGATAATCCTTAATAAAGAACGGCTTCACTTTTAATCTTACCCACTTCTCATATTTCTAGCTTGATATAGTTTTTGGCAAGTAATGTTTTAGCACTGATGTCAGTCTAGGACTATCAATGCATCTTTGTTAAGTCCAGCACAGCCACATAATAGAAACATTGCAAACTTGATTGTCTAATTCAAAAAGGGGTGGTTTGCTAAGCTTTTAAATCTAGGGGGAAATAGGCTGCTAAAGTCTAGATTAAGACTGTTAGATTTAGAATCCGTATGTATAAATATTAAAGATATATCTGTATTATATATGCATAAAAATATAATTAATATCTTTTTAAATGGTACTGTATGGTATTTAAAAATGTTTTATAATTGTTTAATCTTGTATTTGCTTATTTATATCAATGTAACAAAATTTCTCTAGCCCAGATTTGGCCCACACAACCAGGTTTTGTTTGGTCCACATGCCAGAGTGAATTATGGTACATGACTGGACCAAGTCTGTCTTCCAGACAAAGCCCAAACATGGACCATGTCTGGGTCAAGTCACACCCAAGTAGTGACTAACTCATAACTGGGCCTGAATCGGGCCAGATAGGTTGATGTGTCTAGATTGCAATGAAATTGATAAACCTGTGAAGCATTGTGCTTTTGGCACACTATGGGTATGCTTTTTCTCAAAGCGAGCTGATTGGTATTTTTTTTTTACTCAAAAACTATTTTAATGTATTTTAAATGTGGGTCATAACAGGCCAAACTTATGTGGCCTATATATCAATTTTTTACATCTGGGCCAAATACTATATTTTACATCTGGCCCAAATTTTGTGTGCCGCCTTAAAGACGGTGCCACTTGTGCCAAACCCAGGCCATGTTTGGCCCACATGCTGTATGCCAGTACTAAATGAATGCCTGCTGTGCCAACTTTCTGCCAAACCTTAGCCAGAATTCTTGGCTACCTGGGTATTTATTAAAATTAATCATATGACAACTTAATGCTTTAATATGATCAAAAATCTGCATTATATGATACGATGTACTATATTATATTTTAACTATATTAAAATATTATTTACATATAGAATGTAATTATTGAATTGCACATTTGTGTCAAATTAAAGATTTATATTTATTATATTAATATAATATTTATATATTTATATATTATGTTTTTTCATACATTTTCTGCATATTTTTGATAATAATTTACATATTTATTTAATAATTTATTTAATTAAACTCACATATATAGTCTTATTAATTATTATGAGGGACTTGCCACCTAATATTGTGTTATTTACAAAATCAGGATTACAAAATATGAATCAGAACTTTTATTTACACTAACAAACTGACAACAATTTTTACTTATTTTTCCAAAATGTACTATTTTTTTATTCATTCATGTTAATGTGACAATATACTCCTCAGAATCCTAATCTCAGTCTAAATGAATATTATGTGTATCTCGCCAGATATTTACCAGGTAGTTACATTCTACAATAATATGAAATATGCCTTTCTGTTGACGATGATTTCTTTGCTTGGAGGAAAAGGAAAGTGTTTTGCTTGCGCAACGTAAACAACTTGGGATAATTATGCAGTGCAATTTTAAAATAACTGCGAAATTACATTGAAAGTTAATTTTATGTGCAAGAGAGGGGGTTATAACTCGATTGGCGCATAAACCCCTCAGCTATGGCCAATAGTTACTTGAGATCCCCTCTGCATTTATTAGTCTATTGAGTTATCAAGAGCCTCTTCAAAATGTAATATATTTAATTTACCCAGGCTGAAATGTGAAACGGCGGCTTTTACCTGTAGGCACATCTGGAGCGTAAACGCCTGTGCATTTGCATGACAACTGCTTTAATAGTGTAGCACAACTATAGGAGGAGGAAGAGTCCAGCTCAGCTCTGTTTAGGATGGCAGAAGTCTGACTGCTGGACCAAATAAATGGCTGGTTTATTACCAACACACAATTATAATCAATGTGTGTGAGTGAGATTCTTAGTGTTTTGTTGGAGGATTTTGAAGCATATTTAAAGGTGTTATGCACAAAGGTAATTGTTGATATAGGCCTGCAGTCATATATAATAGGCTATATTGTGATGTGTTTTATTATGCAAATTGCTGAGAGGCTTCCTAATTCCATTGGTAAATTTAAACTTTCATCTTTTTTATCTATTAAATAAGGTTTTAAAGTTGAGATGATGTAGATTTAATTTTTCTGTGAGTGTGTGTTAATTTCAAGCATAAAATACATAGTCAACATTGGAAGTGGATCAAAATCTTTGATCAAAGTCATCTTAAAACTATTGAACAAAACTTATTCTTGCCTTGTCTTTTGAAAAACTAATTTGAATCACTTCAAATGTTGACTATATTTGCAGGTAAAACTAAATTATTTAGCATTTAAGGCTACAATCTGAATATTTAATAATATATAAATGTGCAAAACTGCTTGAGTTACCATGTAAATAAAGCCAGGTTGGGAGTTAAAAGAGTGTGTTCCAGCAGTCTCTGCATTACACACTTAATGTCACTACAGTCTATAAAGGTGCACTGTTGGAAAGGTAGACATCACTCAGAGCTTTAGATCCCCAGATGGCATATGTTTTAGTTAAAATTCAGCAGTGCTTGTTGTCAATATTCACTGAGATATTGATCAAATGTGTGTACTCATTTAAGTTAAGCATATAGTATTGGTTTTAATTTCAAGACTGAATTTTTTGTAGGTAAATAGTAAGGGTCATTGTTAATAAAGGCCTGCATTCATATAAAATCAGCTATATTGTGGCGTGTTTTTTATCATGCAAATTGCCAAGAGGCTTCCTAATTCCATTGGTAAACTTAAACTTTCATCTTTTTTATCAATTAAACCAGGTTTTAAAGTTGAAATTATGTAGATTTACTTTTTCTGTGAGTTTGTGTTCAGTTCAAGCAAACAATATAGTAGTCAACCTCTGAAGTGGATTAAAACCTTTGATCAAAGTCATCTTAAAACTATTGAACAAAACCTATTCTTGCCTTGTCTTTTTGAAAAACTAATTTGAATCATTTCAAATGTTGACAATACTGTATTTGCAGGTAAAACTAAATTATTTAGCATTTAAGACTACAATCAGATTATATTTAATAATATATAAATGTGCAAAACGGCTTGATTTATCATGTAAATAAAGTCAGGTTGTGAGTTAAACGAGTGTGTTCCAGCAGTCTCTGCGTTTCAGACTATGGGCCCTGTCATACACCTGACGCAATAAGGCGCAAGATGTGTTTGATGCAATTTGTTGCTACTTCAGACAAGCACAACCCTTATTTTCATGTTTTGTGCCACATTGTTTAAATAGTAAATCTAATTTGCACCACTCTGTGGACTCATGGGTGTTCCGGTCTAAAAAGGATGTGTGCTAACACATTGTTGGCGCTTTGCTATTTTGAAGAACTGAAATAGACTGCGTCATTGACCTATTAAAACCTGGTCTAAAGTCCAGCGCAGAGCACTTTAGTTATGCGCCTATGCAGGTCCAAAGCGTGTACACATTGCTTAATACACACAAGATGTACAGCAATACACAAATATCTTCAAAGGATCAAAATCAAAGGATAAAAATGTTACAAAAATTATTGTTTTCTACATAAATATAAAAACCACTACCTCCATGCCTTCTTCATGTCGGGGGGCGTTTTTCATTTTATTCAAGACAATTTGCATTTGTATAATGTTATTATTATTAGCAGTATTATTTATCATATGCATATTTATATTTGTTTTAATAAAAACAAGCTTAGATTTGTCCACCTGTTGGTTTTTGGAGAACTACTGTATGCATCACCATATGGGGCATAAAAATAGGATGTGTGTTTGGATATAACTCAGTTTTTTTTTACCACACTTTGTTATTATTGTTTATTTATTAGTTTGCTGGAAATTAGAACTAAATTTAGAAGTAGTTTTGAAATGAATTATGTAGACTAATGGATATCTTCAGTGGAGTGCGTACAACACCGTTTCCTTATCCACGAAAGTAAAGAGAAAGTAAAGAGGCCGAATGGAGGAGGCTCATTCTTTATCCTTGTGCTGCAGGTGGTCTGTTTAATTTTTTTTTTGCTAGTAAAGCGTTCAGTTTTTCCACTTACAAAGTCTGCCATGTAAATAGCAAATGCGCCATGGCGAAACGCGACTGACCCTTACAGGAATTGGGAAATGAGACTCTGATTGGTTTAATGCATGTTATGATCAAATCACACCCATAACTCATTAAGAGAGTGCAGCAGGGCGCAAAGCGTATTTTTCTGTCCTTAAAATAGCAGAAAACTTTAGACTTTGTGCCTAAATCGTTTAAATAGAACCCTTAATGTCACTGCAGTCTATAAAGGTTCTTTGTTGGATAGGTAGACATCACTCAGAGGTTCAGGTCCCAAGTTGGCATATATTTTTGTTTCTTGGTCCTCTCTTGGCCAGTGTAGAGCAACAGTTCCCTCTTAGTAACATTCTCTTAGTGTTTGTGTGTGCATGTGTAAATGTGCTTGTGTGTGTTTTGTCTGTCAGTTTGTTATGTTGTGTATCCATTTTTCAATACATTAAATATACATGTATTATACTTACATCTGTAATGGCATATAAATAATATATATTTGATTTGACTTTATAGTGTATATATGTGCAAGTATGATTTTATTGTGTGTGTGTGTGCGCATGTATGTATAAAATTACAAATATTCACAAAATCACACATACATATATTTAGTGCATATTTGTATATGTTTATGATTTTTATTGCCATTTAATTGATTTAATATCTCAATGCATATATTGAAATGCACAGCGCATCCACAATTGGAATGCATTTTTCCATGTATAGATAGTAATCGGTAGTATTCCACTTACAAAGTCTGCCATGTAAATAGCAAATGCGCCATGGCGGAACGCGACTGACCCTTACAGGGAATGGGAGATGAGACTTTGATTGGTTTAATGCATGTTATGCTCAAATCACACCCATAACTCATTAAGAGAGTGCACCAGGGCGCAAAGTGTATTTTTCTGTCCTTAAAATAGCAAAAAACTTTAGACTTTGCGCCTAAATCATTTAAACAGAACCCTTAATGTCACTGCAGTCTATAAAGGTTCCATGTTGGATAGGTAGACATCACTCAGAGCTTCAGGTCCCCAGTTGGCATATGTTTTAGTTAAAATGCAGCAGTGCATATTGTCAGTATTCACTGAGAAATTGATCAAATGTGTGTACTCATTTAAATTAAGCAGTACATAGTATTAGTTTAGTATTAATTTCAAGTATTAGCTTAGTATTAATTTCAAGTCTAAAATATTTGCAGGTAAAACAAAATTATTAACATTTATCATTTATTGTTACTAGCAGACTCTTAAATAATATATAAAAAGGTTTAAAACTTAACATTTAGAGTTTAGCATGTAAATAAAGTCAGTGTGAGTTAAAAAGAGTGTGTTTCAGCAGTCTATGAAGGTGCCCTGTTGTATAGATAGAAGTCACTCAGAGCTTCAGGTCACCACTTGGCATGTGTTTAAAAAAACTTATTTAATTTTTTTTAATATTATAAAAAAGACCTTAAAATATATTTTTTATATTAAAATAAAAAAAAATCACATACAAAAATATAATATATAAAATAATATTATGTATAAAAATATAATATATGTTTGTTTCTTGGTCCTCTCTTGGCCAGTGTAGAGCAACAGTTCCCTCTTAGTAACATTCTCTTAGTGTTTGTGTGTGCATGTGTAAATGTGCTTGTGTGTGTTTGGGTCTGTCAGTTTGTTATGTTGTGTATCCATTTTTCAATACATTTACATATATATGTATTATACTTACATCTGTAATGGCATATACATAATATATATTTTATTTGACTTTATAGTGTATATATGTGCATGTATGATTTTATTGTGTGTGTTTGTTTGTGTGTGTGTGCATGTATGAATAAAATTACAAATATACACAAAATCACACATACATATATTTACTGCATATTTGTATGTCTATGATTTTTATTGGAATTTAATTGATTTAATATCTCTATGCATATATTGAAATGCACAGCGCATCCACAATTGGAATGCATTTCTCCATGTATAGATTGTATTCGGTAGTATTCCACTGTGAGCGAATACTGAAGGTAAACTCTGGAAACAAATGAAGTAATAAGCTGGAGCAGACAGACGGCAGTCATTACCTTGCAAACAGCAGTGAACGCTCTACTTGTTGATGGAGGACTTCCACCATAACGCTGAACGGACCAGCCAGTTCACTCCGATAAATTCAGCTCCATCATTCACAAACTATATTTACTCAATGCATACCTAGTCTCCTTTTGTCAACCCGAAAAGAATCGGACACACAAAAACAACAACTAAACAAAACAAAAAAAGAACCGGTCTGTGGGATGAAGAAAATAAAAATAAACAAGACCGAGTGAGAGAGAAAAAAGCCGTGCCCCAAGGCTGTGTGTGCGCAGGATCAGCAGACTAGCAAAGATGCAAGCTGGATCTGCCGTTTCATTGTCTTAGGATCACTGATACAATCTAGAGGAAAGCTGTATTGCTTAAAGCTGTGAGTGAATGACATATGGAGGACTGGTGTGAAGAAAACTCCCCAGTGCCTCCTCCAAACTAAAGTCTTCCTGTGAGCAACTTTCTGCGCTTTCAGTCTGCATGTTCCCTCCCTCTCTCTCTCTCTCTCTCTCACTCTCTCTCTCTCTCTCTCTCTCTCTCTCTCTCTCTCTCTCCCCCTCTCTCTCTCTCTCACTCTTTTTTTTTTCTCTTCCTCAGACACTAGCTAGTCACTGCCTGCAGCAGTAATCGGACAACTCTCGTTCTTACTCGGAGTCTGTCTCTTGAGATCCAGCACGGGGCTCCATGACTTTTCACCCTTAAAATGAAAAAGAAAAAAGTTGTCTTTTATCGCTAAGCTGAGCACTTAAAGCCAACTCTCTGAGAAGTTTCTGCTTTTTTCAACAACAACACAAAAATATTTTTTTCTTTTGCTGTGGAACGGACAGAAACTCAACGGAAGATTGGTTAAAAAGGAGGAATAAAAGAAAAAGTGCAAGGATTCTACCATAATTGTAGTAAGTGCTTTTTTATTTGGGATTTACAGGGCTTTAGTTTATTTTTCTTACGTGTTCAGGTTTGTCAGTTTTAAAATTAGAAAATAAACATAGCTGTGTGTCCTAATTTAGTATTATTGAGAGATTTTTAGATTTTACATTCAAAAACAATAGATGAATACAAAAAGCATTGTCATTTAAAAGGGTTCAAAAGTTATTAATATTAATTAATATAAATTAGTCTCTCTAATTAATTTAATCTCATACTAAAATATTATTTATTTTGTAAACTCGTAGTGTTAAACACTAATAATGCCGGTTTGCTTAGAATCATAAGTGTCTCTAAAATCAAAAAAAGAAACCTCAGTTTCTGAGATTCTTGCTGATAAATCATCCAAAACAAATAAATTATTCTTCTTTAAATTTGATTTATTGTTTTAAACTTATGCTTAAAGAAATGTTAAAACCATAATACTGTCAGCTTACTTCAATTTCACTGACATCTATAAAATATTTAAAAAAACACTCATCGTTCCTAACGCTCTTGTCAGTAATACAAATTTCAAAAGCTCTAAAACTTAATATTGCCTTACACTTATACTTTATTTTATAAATGATTAAATATATATTTTTCAAATAGTATTTTGTTGTGAGTTTTAATTTCAAGTACCTTTTTTATTTAATGTTTTTGATACACACTTAGTGTTATTTAGCATACAATTAGATACAGTGACAGCTTTTACATTTAAAATCTTTAAGACTCTTTTTAAGACTCTTTTTCAAGCACATCCTATACCTGTCAGTGTTTGCCGCTCAAATTTAAACCCCCAGTGACTCTCTTTCTTTCTCACCTGAGAGCTTGTGCACCTGATTCACACATTCAGCCGTTTCAGATTCACCTATTTTTGTGGATCTCCTCCCCTCTCAGGACTACCACATTTTGGTACTTAAAAACATAAAATTCAAGAAAATTTGAGTTTGGATTGTAAATAAGGACCCAATTTTAAGTCTAAGATATTACGTTTCTATTTTCAACCCAGAAAGCAAAAGCAAAGCTCTATTCAGCTGGCAGAATAAACAAAACCTGTTCAGTTTTAGCAGTTGACATCCAATGCCATCTGCTGCAGGCAGGAATGCTTTAGGATAGAAAGACAGGCAGATTTGCTGTCTTGTAAGACATCGGCAGACGGCCGTCACAACCTCTACATTTTAGGACCAGTTGCTTCTTCTTTTTTTTAATCCGAAATTTGTGAGAATTTCACATTTTGTGCTAAATTCAAAACATAATATTTCTTAAACTGTAAACTTTAGTTTTGTAATTTAGTAAATATGCTTTAAAAATGTCTTTTTATGTTTGATTTTATTTGAGAATTATTGAAAAGTCATCCTACGGCAGCTGTTTCCCTACTCGCATTGCTTTGTGTGTGTGTGTGTTAATATAGTTTTGCCTCCAGCCGCCCTCTCTGTGTTCTTTTCGCACAATAACCCTGCTTATCTAATTACCTCATAATGGGCTGCTTGATTTAGACTGTTTACACACTGTATTTGTTTTAATAAGGCAGACGTTCGACTGCATTAAGCTCTTTCTGATAAGCCCTCATATGCGTTCAGCCTCACGCAGTTGTTGTTGTTGTTTGCCGAAGGCCCAATGCGATCCGTATGTGTGCGGCCGAGCTAGAAACGGTGTGCGGTGAAAGACACAGGGTTAATTGAAACTGCTGCGCTCCACTGTTTATGAGATAGAGACAGCGGAAACACTTTGTGGCGATTAGCTGTTTACTAAATACAGTAGAGTGTTATTTTGTTAACATGCTACTGTTGGGCTCGGGAAATCGTCACAAAGGGGGAAGGAAATAAGGGCTGAGAAAAGCCTATTTTACATTCAGAAATCTTTTGTGTTTGTTTACTTGGAATCAAAGGGTTTGTTTATTTAAAAAGATTAGCTAAAAAACTGAGTGTCTTTCTTTTGGGGGATTTTATAGGATGTGTTTGTAGAGTTTTAGTGTAGTTAATAGAATAAAATAGGAAAGTAAAAACATAACTTGAAAATAAGAATCTGTTTCATTTAATTGTTTCAAATAGTCTTATTTTATTATAAAAAATATAAAAAAAACATTTAAATTTAAGAGCTGATTTAAAAACAAAACGCATTCAAATTTGATGCTTATTCAGTAACAATTTACGCTCGCAGTGTGATCGCTGCGGTGGGGAGAATTTGATCAGATGTGTACCTTAAATCTTCCCTGATGGACACTCAAAGCCGGTGGACTTCTGGAAATAATTTAGCGGGTTGAAGAGGTCAGAATTAACAGATTTAATGTAGCTGCGCTATCCATCGCTTGAGCTCCATGTCAGATGGTACAAAATGAAAGAGACAAATTGAACTTCAACAAACTGCAGCACATGTCCACAATTTAACTTTTAACAGCAAAAAATTATAAAACTTTCAATTTATTTTTTTTTCTTTATTTGAACATAAAAGTAATATTCATTTGTGCTAAAGTGTAACATTTGACTTAATTGTCATATTTGTATGGGCATTGTGTATCAGCATATCAATTATTTTCTATCTACTTAATAGTAATAATTGAATTACAGCATTTTAGTTCATTCACAATTGCAAATCGTTGATTGCCTGGGAACGCATGTACCTGCATCAAAATCAAATTTACAGCTACAAGTTTTTCATTAGGTCCTTTTTTCCCCGCATAAGGTAATCAGTGTTTTGTCGGTGGTGCACATTTCTTTGCTCGGTGCTCACAGAGTCCAGTGAAGTGTAGCATTTTGTAAACTGTGTCTAATTCTAGTCACATCTGTGTTCAATTGTTGTCTACATCGACATTCTTTGCAAGTGGATTTATTTTTCCTGGGCCACCATGTGGATTCAGCTGACCGGCTTAAGTTGGGATTAGTTGTTTTAAAGTTATTTTGATTAAAGTGTTGTTTTTCAAAAAACTAGTAACGTGCAACACATGTTTTGCATATTCTATGAAATTCAGAAAAGACTGCACATGTCTTGCCCTATAAAATTACAATCTCATAAAGCATGACTGGAAAGGCGTGCAGGGAAAAGCAGGGCTTTATTGCTAATTTTGGATTTTGAAAAACAATAATTTATTAAATATTTAAATTAAATATACACTTCGTATAATTGACAAAAAGTGCAATAAACAGCAAGCAATGAAAAACTAAATTTGTAATTTAAATAAAATTTTTAAAAAATTTCAAAACTCATTTGTTTACTTTAGCATTTGACACCTGATCCTAATACCTGGTTATTTTAATTCATGCGTCTTTTTAGGTAGTTTAGCTATATTTTATCAGGTTTTTAATGTATTTTATAGACTATTATGCTTAATTTGTTGTATATTTCTTGTACAGAACCTCTGTGTTTTTAAAGTGCTCTATAAAAAAGTTTGACTTGAATAATTACTCATTTATAATACATTTATATTTAAATTTAAACTTGAAAAAGGTGCAACAAATACCAGCAAATATTTCAATTCTGCTTGTTATTACGTCAGAACTGAAGTATTCAGGTGACTGTCATCCGTATCGAAGCAGCTCAGACAGCCCGCGTGCTCTATAATGATCAATGTTAAAAGCCCGGCGGTGTTTGCCATTGGAAACGCAGTGCTTGAAATAAGCAAAGCGAGACAAAAAGCCGTGCAAACAGTCGTGAGTGAAGCGTGTTTGGCTTTTTTGATGACACTTCCAACGCAGCTCTTTGTTCCCGAGAGCTTCAAAGACAGCTCCGTTCAGGTTGAATTCAATCGCACATCAAAGATGCTGAATGAGCTCCTTTTTTTTTGTTTAAACAATAAATATTTAGCAGTACAGGACAAGGGCTTGTTTTTGCTTTTAAAAGCTCACCGGCCCCTCCTTTTCCTGGGTTCACCTGGTGAAAATCACCTGCTGGATGAGGGGCTCCGGCATGCATAATGCTTGAGAAGAACTGAACACAGGCCACGGCAAGGTCTTTAACTCTCCTTTTATTTCTCATGCAGTGAAACAAATTCTCCTAGACTTTTTATAGAAGGCCAAAGTCATGTTCCCAAGCTTCAGATGATGTAAGGAACAGCTTTAGGACAAAAAAAGTGTGTTAATATGACTAGACGGGGTCAAAAGAAGGAAGACCGAAGGAGAAAATCGAAAAAAAACCTAACCATTATTCATCAGGACTCGGCCATTGTGGGAGAATGGGGGGGTGGGGGGGTGAAAAAACAGCAAGACCAAACAGCTCGGGTTACTACATCACGAAAACAGCCTGGCATTAAAAATTCATGCAGGGATTTTTCAGACATTTTTTGGTGGAAAGGCGGAATAACCGTGACCTAGATCCAACAGTTCGGCTCCGGTCTGATATTACGCCGCAGGTATCTGTGCAGAAGTGGAAGGCAGAAACTAATTGTCAGCTAAAAAGAGTAATAGCAGCATTCGAAGCATCATAGGAAACACATGCTGCTCCATAAGTTCCACACTGACTTATTGAACACGTTATTTTTGTTAATGTAAAGCCATTTCAGAAAATGTTTCAGAAAATGGGAAGTTATCAACCAGATATGCGTAGGTCAATATGGCGGTATTATAATAGATGTTATGTTGTTGGTTAACCTCAGGTATTGAGTTAAGCAGACACAACAAACATGTCAGGCAGCGATATTGTCAGGCAGCGATTCAATTTGCACAATAGAAGGATATTATTTGATCGTTTTGTATACAGTGTCAATCCTAAATTGACGTCATCTGAATGCTTTGCAATACTTAGTACTCAATGTACTCAATAGGTATTACACCAGTCTATTGTAGAAGAAGCACTCAGTTTGTTCTAATATGCGATTTATTTTACAAGATGTACCCAACGTGTTCCACTATGACTTATTTTACTAGATGCATTCAATATGTTCCACTCTGACCTTTTGATACTTGATGCACTTAAAACCTTCCACTTCTGCCTATTTTACAAGATGATTTGAATACAATACACTCTGACCTTTTGTACAAGATGCACTCAATATGTTCCAAAACAACTTATTTTGCATGATACTGTTAATGTTTCACCATGCCTTTTTGCACAAGATACACTCAGCACGTTCCACTAAAACACAATCTACAATATATACTCTATACATTACAATTTTATAGACAAAAAGTGTTTAAATAGAAATACCTCATTGGTCCAAGTTAAAATGACTTAATTATATGCCATAAATCATTAGGTATTTAAGTAAAAAAAGTATCCGTAAATATAAATCTAAACTTTTTAAGCACAGTTTTTAACTATGAATGTGCATTTAGACAACTTTAAAGGTGATTTTCGTCATATTTTGATTTTCTCATATTTCAAATGTTCAAATAGGTGTATCTCGGCCAAATTTAGCCCTATCCTAACAAACCAAACATCAATAAAAAAGCTAATTTACTCAGCTTTAGATGATTTATAATTGAAAATTTTAAACCATTGACACTTACACACAAAATTATTATTTCTGCTGCTTGTTCAAAGTGCTTATTTTAAATGAGCTGAAACAATGCTATTCTTGAGATTTTTTTTTGGCACAACTTAATTTTTTTATGTTAAATCCATTTAAATGTGGAGTACATTTTAAAGTTAACTTAATCGATTTGTGTTGGGACAACATGAAGGATTTGTGTGGAACCCAGTTTTATTGTCCGAGGTCACACACAGTTGAAATCAGAATTATTAAACCCCTTTGATTTTTTTTTCTTTTTTAAATATTTCCCAAATGATGTTTAACAGAGCAAGGACATTTTCACAGTATGTCTGATAATATTCTTTCTTCAGGAGAAAGTTTTATTTGTTTTATTTCGGCTAGAATAAAAGCAGTTTTTAATTTTTTTAAAATAATTTTAAGGTCAATATAATTATCTCCTTTAAGCTATATTCTTTTCAATACTCACAGAACAAACCATCGTTATACAGTAACTTGCCTGATTACCCTATCCTGCCTAGTTAACCTATTTAACCTAGTTAAGCCTTTAAATGTCACTTTAAGCTATATACTAGTATTTTGAAAAACATCTAGTAAAATATTATATACTGTCATCATGGCAAAGATAAAAATAAATCAGTTATTAGAAATGAGTTATGAAAACTATTATGTTTAGAAATGTGTTGAAAAAAATCTCTCCATTAAACAGAAATTGGGAAAAAAATAAACAGGGGGGCTAATAATTCAGGCGGGCCAATAATTCTGACTTCAACTGTATGTTTCATTTTCTCAAATCACCTTAGAATATTCCACTACAACATATTTTAAATGATGTACTCAATTTATTCCACTTCTCTTTATACACTTAAATACAATTTTCCCAACTTTTTGCTCAAGATGCACTCAATAGGTTCCCAATCCAAGGACCACTCAGTGGTGTCTATAGTGGTCCGGTGATCCCTAAACCCCCTGGGCAAATCCCAATCATCCCCCCTGACCGTCATTAGGAGCTGTCAGTGTTCCTGGAGAGGGAGTGTAGATAAATTTCAGATAGTGTCAATTGCAGATGAAAGATGCTAGGGGTGTCATGCTCGACTAGCTTCTGTTCAACAAAGTCCCATCTCTCTCAACCTTCACCCCCCCATCCCCAATCTTTTTCCTACACTTCCAGAGGCAGAGACCTGAAGCGGGCGCCCCCGACTCGCTCACCCAAAACTAACCCATCCACCCCTCCCTATTCCTGCTTACCTTGGCTAAGCCGCTTTGCATGTTGATTGGGGGAGGACTAATCCAGTTTGCAGCTGTCGTAGACCAATGATGAATCACCTTTCCGTCATTGGGCCGGGAGGAGGGAAGACCTGGAAGGAGGAAACAACGGTGAAGGGGTTGAGCCTACAGACAATGTGCCTCTCTGTTCCACCGACTCCTCTCTTCCCATTCTGAGCGAGAATAACAAAAATGTTTTCTCAGACAACGTCTATTGTGTCACCGATGGCTCTTCACTGAGAACCCTGAGCTGAAATAACAAGGGCTGATATTGTTTTTAGGGTCCTGGCAGGTGGGGGAGAAAAAAAAAAGGGATAGGGAGATTGAAAGAGAGGCAAAATAACACTTTTTGACAAGTTTGGTTGAGGTGCGTCCAGTTTCAGGTGAGGCGAGCATCTCTGGAAAAGCAGTCACTTGTTTAGAAAAATGGTCATGAGAACGTTTGACAAATAAGGTTTGATTCAGGAGCAGACATTATTTTGAGAAACAAATCGAGCCGCTAACGTCTTCGTGGCATGGAATAGTTTCCCCTTGTTTTAACCGCGACCATCTGTAACGGATATTTTATAGCCGATCAAGAACGACGGCTAAAAAGAGGTATGATAATCTGTGCTGATAAAACGTTTCTTATTTCCTTCTCTTTGTTATTCATAAAAATCCAAATGCATGTTGATAGCAGGGACCATTCCTAATTGAGTCAGGCATTGTGTTTACTTTTATTCTTTTTAATCGCACAATTAGCTCAATAATGCTTTTCTGGAGACTGATGTGTGTTTTAGTTTTTGCGGCTGCCTTCACATCACACACAAACACCCGTAGCATACATCCGACCGCAGACGAACACTGGCCTGACCTTCCATTTGCTATGCATAATAAAATCCCGCGAGTGTGCGATGGAGCCAGTAGAATAATGTTTTCAGTGGCGTGGCTCTCAGTACATAAACAAAGAAACAATTAAGACGGCCGCCAGAGCAAACAGCCTGCTTTAGTGAACTCTTCAGTCGCTCTCGTTGAGGTTTGAGGCCTCAATCACACATCTCTCTGATCGCTGGGGGAGATGAGCTGATGAAAATTGCAGCGTGCGCTATAGGCCATTGGTGGTTAATTTTTAATGCTTCAAATGAGAAAGTCAATCAATCATCGGATGTCTCATTAATTGTTAAATTTGTGTCAAATGTCATTTGATGTGCCTCAGGGGGATGCCCTTGTTAAGCACTTTTCTCCGGAGAGCTGCTGGAATATTGTTTAATAGTTTGGTTGTTCTCAGACCCAATGAATAATAATAATAATAATAATAATAATAATAATAATAATAATAATAATAATAATAATAATAATAATAATAACACATTATTATTATTATTATTATTATTATTATTATCGTGGCCCTTTTTTGCTGTTATTCTGTAATTTTAGATTTTTCATGAAGTCATAGTGTTTATTTATTTCATGCTTCTTATAAATGCGTTACAATAATAGTCAGTATTGGTTTTAAATATGTTTTAATTTGTTTAGTTAACTAAAGCAATAAAACTACACTATTGTAATTAAAATGTATGTATTTATGTATTAAAAGTAATTAAATAATTAAAATGATGTATATTTATGTGTTTGTTTATGTTTTAACATGAAAAACATTAAATAAAACCATAAAACAAACATATTTTTCACAACTTCATATTAAATATTAGTCGGTGTGGTTAGTTTGTTCGTTAGTAAGTTAGCACTCTTTATTTATATTTAATTTACAACTAAAATAACTAAAGCTAGTTCTAAATTAAAACTTGAAAAATGTATGTAAAAACAACAAAGATAAAATGGTAAAAAAATAATAAAGTTTCTATTATTTTAAAATAAAAATAAATGTGTGTGTGTTTTTTTAAATATATAATACAGTGTATTCATATTTATTTTAATTGAACATTTTGTATTTCAGCTTATATTACTGTAGATTTTAGTGTGTGTGTCTGTTTCATTCAGAGTCATGTGACCAGTGTGTGTGTGTGTGCATGTGTGTGTATCTTCCTGTCAGGTCTATGGAAATGCAGGATCTAGCTAGTCCACACAGCCGAGTAAGTGGAAGCAGTGAGTCCCCAAACGGTCCCAACCTTGACAACTCCCATATAAATAACAATTCCATGACACCAAATGGCACTGAAGGTACGTCTCCAAGCCTCCTTCATTACTGTGGATTTAGTAGTGGTTTTAACCCGCACATTTCCTTTGGGTAACATTTATGCCCTGTTAACTTGTCAAAGTTGAATCCGTGTTAAACACCTACAGATTTTTGGCTATGATGGATGCTATACAGTATTTTTATAACGTTAAAGAGATTCATATACAGTACTTAATTTTGGTTCTCATGATCATTGTGAAAAATTATTTTAATATAAACATATGCAAAAGTTTCTCTGGATTTACAATTTAGTTACAGTGCTCAGCATAACTGAGTACACACCATTTTGAAAATGAATATTTTTATCCATTTCTCAGTAAATATAGCCAATGTATTTTTGTGCATTTAAACAAAACAGACTTATTAAACAGATATGTTAATTAAAATAATATTTTTGTCACCAAACATATTTAGAAATTGAAAGATAATACAATTGAATTCAAGCTAAATATTGCAAAAAAAAAAAAATCGTAAGTTATTTTATTAGATAAGCTTCAGATTTGGCTTCAGTACTGGCTAATCTAATCTAAAAGAGATAGATTTGTGAGGGGTGTACTCATATATGCTGAAAAATGGAAGAAATGTCTTTTAAATTAAGAATGTGTTGTAAATTAGAGCTTTTTTTTATTTATAAAAAAATAAGATAACACTTTACAATAAGGTTGTATTAGATAATGTTAGTTAATGTACTAGTAGTTCATGTTAGTTCATGTTAGTAAATGCATGATGAACCTTATTGTAAACCAAGTGTGACCAATAACAAAAAAGACATGCTTACATTCATTTTTAGACATCTAAATACCAGTGTTTTAAGTTAATAAGAAGTAAAAAAAATCCTCATTTGTTGAAACAAAACCCAGCAATTAACAAAACTTTTGCTTTTCTGACCAATATTTTTTTCCAAAAAAGATTAAAGGAAAAAAAATGCTCTAAATTACATTTTTATTTGAAATTTTAAAGAAATATCATATTTTTCTATTGAAAAAAAATATTGTTTACTCAAACAGTAGTTAATAAATCCAGTAAATCAAAAGTTACTGATCATTTCCATGTGGTCTATTTTTAGCATAATTATACATACAGTACAGTATATGGGTTAGAGATTAATAAGGTGTATTCAAGCATCAAAACTAAATTCTAATGCAGCATTTTGCGTAAATTTACATCATTAACATGATTTTTAACAGACTAAATGTCATTCAATGTAAAAACTATTTTTGTTAACATATCTCGTCAGACGTATTAAGACAAAGAATCATTTGATATTAAAAGTCTCTATTTAGTATTTAAGGATCCCAGTGCAGCCCCAGAATATTAATTTATCCCCATTTAATACACTTTGCCGCTGTCTTTAAAGTCCCTGTGTTTTATTCATTTAGTTGATCATTTAAAAACAGATTATGACTACTTATTCTAGAATGTATTTTAATAATAAGAATATTTTTATATACACTATATGTTGAGTATGTCACTGATTGAGTTTTAATTATGCATTTACATATGTACTTATGTTTTAATCAAATTATAGTGATCTGTTTTGTTCTATAATATCTGAAATACATTTCTTTGTATTAATTCATACATCATTATCGCACAAATAAGCAAACCCATTCTAAAGTAATGCCTGCACTATATAAACTTTAGTCTTTTTTGTGTTTTTACAGCTCATGTTACAGCCCATAAGACTTTTATTCAGCTCTGAAATAGTTTACATAATGTAATCTTGACTGTGGTTTTCTTGCATTTCTGTAGTGATAAGCGTGTGACAGAGCAGCCTGTCATTGTCCTGTCCTGTCATTCTCTCTCCCTATAGGTGATAACATCACTATGCTTACCACAGCTGACTGGTTGTTAAGTTCTAGTTCACAGTCTGCTGCAGGTTTGTGCAGTTCTGGCCAAACAATGAAAGGACAATACTTGGCGTCATATGTGAAATAACACACTCTCAGCCTTAGGCCATCAGAACAATTACATTCACAAATGTGAAAAGAGTCAATTAGATGTGCTCACATCTCTTCAACTATTGTGCCTTTCATTTGGACTCTGTGTTGTGAATCTGTTGAAAGCATGGTTTGAGACTTTTGGCTTTGATTCCGGATTGTCGGTGAATGGTATTCATGAGTACACTTTAAAAAATTATGGGTTGTTTTAACAGATATTTGGGTCAAATATGGACAAACTTAATTGTTGGGTTTATTTATTTATTATTATTTTATATATATATATATATATATATATATATATATATATATATATATATATATATATATATATATATATATAGGTAAAATATAAGTAAAAGACTATGTTGTTTTAACCAATTTTTGAGTAAAATATAGACAAACTTAACCGTTGAATATATAAAAAAAGAAATAAAAAATTTTAATTAAAAATGGGTTTTTAAAACTCATTATGTCAAATTTGTCATCTTGGTACATAGGTTAAGTTAACAATAAGTTTATATAAATAAATATAAACATTCAAAGGTTGTTTAGTTGCAAGCCAATTCTACAATCAAATATGGACAAACTCAGCGTTTTTTTATTTTATTTTATTTTTTAAATAATTGTTCATTTTTTACCCATTTTGAGTAAAATATGGACAAAGCCAACTGTTAGATTATATATTTAAATAAATAAAATAATGGTAATAAAAATGCAGGGTTGTTTAAAACCTAACCTATGGTTAAAAAAAAAAAAACGGTTGGAAAATTATTATTATTAATAATATTATTATTATTATTATTATTACACATCATTATTATGTAACAATTTACACGTAAAATGTAAAGTTTTTTTTTTTTAATTGCTTCTTTTAACCCAATTTTGTGTAAAAAAAATGGAAAAGCAACTGTTTTTTTAATAAATTATATAAAAATCCAGCATTGTTTAACCCATTTTTGATCAAATATAGACAAACCAATCTGTTATGTTGAGTGTTTAAATAAAATTCAAGATAATTTTAAAACCAAAATTAGGTCATAAATCAAATAAACTCAAATGCTGGGTTAATTTATTAAAAAAACAAAGTAAAAATGGATTGTTTTAACCCAACCTTCTGGGTCTTTTTTGTTTAATAACAATTAAAATAAAACAATAACCTCATAATCAGGTGCCTATAATCAAATACTATAGAATACACAAGGCGTGTCACTTGTATAGTTTTGAATGGGGACAAATCTACTTGTCGATATGGCGAATGAAGCCCCGTCTATAAGTATAGGAGCCAATTAGCAATCATTATACACTAGTATAGTGTATAACGTAAGTCTCCGTGGAAGGGGCTCGAACCAAACGTAAAATTGTGCAGATTTTGTGTGATTCAGATGTTTAGAAATGAAACTGAAGAGACAGTTGTTGTTTAATTTTATTGTTGATTCATGCACTGTAAAAATTGTATGATCAATTAGTCCTGACCACATATGTTTTTAGGTCATTGTAACTTATTAAACATGCTCTAACTTAATTTTATTAGTTATGCAAGCTGTTTTAAGTCAGATTAACATAATATAAGTTCAATGGACTCATAAGGTTGATTTGATTTAACTTAAAAATTTAAGGCAACAAGGATTTTTACAGTGTAATATGAAATTTAATCTTAAGCTTGACTAGTAATTTTGGAGAATTTGATGTTTCCCCATTCAAACAGAATGCCCGAGCATACTACACGAAAGATGGTGTTTCAAAGATGGCCACCAAGTGAAATAACTTGAAATTAAAAGTTGATTTCATATAAAGAAGTTCATTTTAAAAATAATAATTATATTTAAATTACTATTAAAAGTATGAGGTTATGCTCACCAAGGCTACATTTATTCAAACAGTTTTTGATTTTATGCACTGTAAAAAATCCATTATTTTATGTTTTTCCCGCAGCTGGGGTTAAATAACGACCGTTAAATTACAGGCATTTACCGTAAAATAACAGACGGTAAATTACAGAAATTTACTAAAAATTTAAATTTAAGGAAATTTTATGTTTGTTATTTTATGGTAAATGTCTGTAATTTAACGGCCGTTATTTTATGTTTTTTTTCCAGCAGCTGCGAGTTAAAACTTTTTAAGGTGTAATACTCATGTGATTTCAGATCTGAAGTTCATCTGCTTTTAGTATGACAAAACTAAAACAAATAAATGACCTTAAAACATTTTCTAAATTATATGATAAATGGATTACATTTTTTAATACATTGTCAGCCCGACACTTATATTTATCAACATTTGATTCAAAATTGGTTATAAGCAACCCATCCTTTTTTCTAATGCTCTTCAGTTTTGTTTTGTTTTTTTGCTATTTATTTGATGTTCAGCAGGACGGTTTTATGGTTATGTGTGGTATGTGATAAGACTTGACTGCACTCGTTTCTGCATGTGCTGTGCCACTACTTTCCCCTCATCCCATTGGAGAAGGAAGGAGGGGTAGAGGGAGCGCTGGGACGTTTTCAAAGCTCCCCATCGACATGTGTTCCTTTGAGAGCGAGCATAGCTGTAACATGTTGGACATGACAGGCTGATGGCTACCTCAGCCATGAGGGATTTGAGCGGGCATGACTCCGTACCCACATAGTGAATTTTGTTTTCATAAATGTAAACCTCCACTCCCACCCCCTCCTGAGACAGAGATGGATTCATTTCAAAGATCCGGGCCTGTCTTAAACACTGTGAAATCGTCATCCCGGTTGCCCCCATTGGAGTTTGGGAGCGGTTGGGTCAAACACTTTTTATTACACCACGCATTGCCTTGACATATCAATTATGCTGCACGTCCATGCATTCCACATTTTACTCATGCCATTAAATCCCTTTTTTTTTTTTGCCTGTTTTGCCATTTGATGCTACATAAACCCCTTTCGGTAAGAAATTAAGTGACTAATGATCTTAAGAACAGACTGTTAGATGTTATTTACTGTAAAATGTTGATTTTTCATTGTTACAAAAAGAAGAAACTGTACTACCATGCAACACTTTGGGTTGGTTAAGCTCTCAATGGCTGCATTTATTTTAAATATATTACATTTTATATGTAAATGCAATCTATTCATGTGAACAAGCTGAATTCACTTTTAATCTGAATTCGATAAATAATATAAATTCAGTATAATTAAATATTATTCTGTCACACAATCCTTTAGAAAGAATAGTAATATAAAAACATCTTAGGCAGACAGACAGACAGACAGACAGACAGACAGACAGACAGACAGACAGACAGACAGACAGACAGACAGATAGATAGATAGATAGATAGATAGATAGATAGATAGATAGATAGATAGATAGATAGATAGATAGATAGATAGATAGATAGATAGATAGATAGATAGATAGGGTTAGTTAGTTAGTTAGTTAGTTAGTTAGTTAGTTAGTCAGTTTACCAGACAGATAGTTTACCAGGGGTGTGTTTCCAAATACCATCGATAGCCAACTAAGTTCACAAGTTTCATCGTTACAAACATAATTAATTGAATTGAGATTCCCAAATCCATCGTTCCAATGAACATTCGCAAATTGCGTTGCAAACTTGTATGCTTGCAACTACACATCTAGAGCTGTAGTTAGAAGCATAGTTCCTGGCTGTGTTCTATTTCATAATCCCCTCTATGCCATATTCATTCTGAATTTGCCAACATTTAAACTTGAAATGATTAAAGAAACATTAAAGTCATCTCTCTTTATTTGCTTTTGAAGTATCTTTTTACAGTTCAGTTTTATCAATCTTCAGATTGACAATTGCGTTCCCTTTGCAGCACTCTTTGAAAACATTTATGCCATTTTGAACACAGCCATGGCTCATGACGAAAGCTTTAAGTGACCTACACTGTAAAACCCAAAAAGTTAAGGTAACTCAAACCAACAACAAACCAAAACAAATTCTCTACTTCTACAATTTGACACATTCAAGCCACTGATCTAATTAAATACCTCATTACTTCAACATAAATGGAGTAAGTTCACAGTACTCATATAGATTAGTTTTATAACTCAAGCCATTTGAGGAAACCGATTGCTACAAACGATTTAAGTTAAAAACTAATCTATACGAGTTCTGTGAACTTACTCCATTTAGGTTGAAGTAATAAGGTATTTAATTAACTCAGTGGCTTGAATGTGTCAAATTGTAAAAGTAGACTTAAAAATAAAAATAATAATTAATTAAATAATAACATTAATAATAAAATAGTAACTATAATAATAATTATTATTAGCTAGGATTTCTCTTTGTTTCTTAATGAATAGACTGTAAATTAGAACCGTTAGACTAACGATTTATAAGGTTTACATATGAGATTAGAATACGTGCTAGCTAAGTTATTTTATGTTTTAGAATAGAATTTGTAATGTTCTTAATAATATTTGTAAAGGAAACATATGCCCTATATGTGCCGTTTACATATATTTCAATTAATTTGCAAAATGAGTGCATGTTTTTACCAAAACTAATATTGTATTATTATTTTTTTTTTGTTAATGCGTGTGCATCTGAAACAATGAAGGTATGGGGCACCAAAAAAGGTATGGGGTTTTTCTCTAAAGAAGTTGTTACTCCATCCTGTTTAGAGCGCCATTATGGACTTTTTACATTAACGTTCAAACAACAGATCTGCGACAAAGCATCTACGGTTTTGGGAAACACTCGTCACTACATCGTACTATGATAGTTCAGCCACGAGTTATGTCATTGTTTGGGAAACGCACCCCAGGTCAATCTTATATGCTTAGAAAACATTAAATGCAAGCAAAACGTCTTTATATTGTAAACGTCATTATATTGTAAAATGTTAAAATATAGGTGGAATGATGCTACGTAAATTGTCATTGAGTGAATAAGTGATCAGCTAAATGTTATTTAATACTTTAAATAATTCAAAACTTTGTGCAGACAAAAACCTATAATTTTTTCAATGATGGCAACATGGTATAAAGATTTCAAAAGCTATTTTAATGCTATCAATGACATGATTTATAAACATTGTTATAAATTATTATACATTTATATAAATGGATAATAGTCATTTTTTTTTCTTACACAATAAAATGAACAGGGCAAATTTGACCCGTATAACCTGGAGAGCTTTACGCATTTAAACAGAAATACATTTGGTACAGCCATTGCCCTTAAATCAACTCAAGAGCTGTGTGTATTGGAAGGGAAGTGTCTTATTTGTAAAAGAGATTAGCTTTAATTGTCTGCCTCTCCTGTGAGTTTCCAGGACAGAACTGTCGAAGCCTGAAAGCTCTATTATCTCAGTAGAAACCCCACTTCATCACACCACTTTTACAAAAACCCAACCACACAATTATCCACAATGTGACTCAAAGAAACTATCCAAATAAGCACTTTATAGCACATGGGTTGTTGACATGACTTTGCGTTTTTATTGTCACACATGACAAAAATTTACCTTTTGTTATAAAAAAACAGCTGTTTTCAAAACTGCCCTATAGTGTGACAGCCTCAGGCATAGTTCAATAAATACTTCATTTTACAAGTGGCTATTTTAGTAAATATCGATCACTTTTTTCATCCATATATTTATAAAAACATGAATTTGATACATTTTGTCATTAAAAACATGTACTCTGGTGTGACACTATGCAAATTATATATCAGGCATATCCACAGAAAACTAATGAACCCCATTCAAGATCAAGAGACTGAAGCCGCCCGTGATGCCCATGACATGCAATTGTTGTCTCAGAATATTATACAAATTAAATGTTGTCCTTTGATGTGACACTTCTATTTATTGAAAATGTCCAACAAGTCTGACAAGTCATATATATATATATATATATTATGCACTAGGGATGCTCCAATCGTTCGACCGAGACACACGTGCATTCCCCTATATTATACAAAGCCTACAGCAGCCACAACACCTGAGGATGTAAATGACGCATGGGGGCATGAGCAATCAATGCGCTTGCGTCACAACAGCTAACATATATACAGATGCGGTGCGACCTGTACAGTCTATTGGTGCGACTCGTGTGAGTGATGGTCTTGTAGCCAATGCATATCCAGTGTTTTGAGCTGCTGTGACGCGAGCGGAGCGATCGCCCCTGTCTAGTGTCTCATCCAACCTTATGACCTCATCCAGAAGCTCCCGGAGTCTCCCGCATATTCATATCAGCCTTGCGATCCCCAAAAATTTGTTAAAAACCCGGAAATCAAGACAGCCTGGTGGGCAAGGGGGTAGAACAATTGCCTCACAGCAAGAAGGTTGCTGGTTCAAGCCCCGGCTGGGTCAGTTGATGTTTCTGTGTGGAGTTTGCATGTTCTCCCTGTTTTCAAGTGGGTTTTTTCCAGGTGCCCCAGTTTCCCCCACAGTCCAAAGACATGCGGTACAGGTGAATTGAATAAGCTAAATTGGGCGTAGTGTATGTGAGTGTGTACAAGAGAGTATGGGTGTTTCCCAGTGTTGGGTTGTGGCTGAAAGGGCATTCGCTGCGTAAAACATATGCTGGATAAGTTGGCGGTTCACTCCGCTGTGACGACCCCTGATTAATAAAGGGTCTATGCCGAAAAGAAAATGAATGAATGAATGAATGAATGAATGACCCAGAAAACATAGCAACAAGAGTGATTGAGCAAGACAACAGATCGCGATGAAGCATAAGAATTGGTACTTAGTATCGGCCGATTACCATGACAAGGAATCGGTACTCGGTATCGGCTGCAAAGACCCTGATTGGAGCATCCCTATTATTCACATGTTCATATTAAATAAATAGCATATATGAAGATACACAGTAAACATGTTGGGTTCCAAACAATAGATTTGTGTTGGGATAACATGAAGGAATAACTTCTTTTTATGAATTATTATTGTTTAAGAGGATTGAACATAAAATAATTAAGTTGTCCCCCCAAAAATCTCAGGAATGACACTGTAAAAATGCTGGATTCCACACAATTGATGTCGGGGCATCATGAAAAAATTAATTTAACTTATTTTTTTACAAATATAAGTAGATTGAACATAAAACAATCAAGTTGTCTCTAAAAACCTCAAGAATTGTGTTGTTTCTGCTCATTTTAAATAAGTAGTCCAAACAAACAACAAAGGTATTTTTTCAGTGTATGTTGTTTCAGCTTATTTTAAATATCTCGTTTAAATAAAAAGCAAACATAATTTTACGTGTACACCTCAAAAGAAATATACTGCCACTTGTTCAAACTACTTATGTAAAATTTGATTCTTGAGATTGTTTTAAATCCAATCCATTTAAATGTGTTAACCTAATCAATTTGTGATGGAGCAACCTAAATGCATTTTTTACAGTGTAAGTGTCCAACAATGAAGATAAATCACTCACATTCATATTGCTATTTGTATATCATTATAGCTTTTTTGGCATTTTTGCTATCCCTGCAGGCACAGCACGTCAACATGACGTTATGTTGATGTTGCACTCCAACGTACCCCAACATCGTGGGGAAGTATGTTTTTGTTTGGAAATGAAAATCGGATTGACCTCAGAACCCAACGTCAGGCCGACGTCAATGTCCAACGTCCAACCTAAAATCAACCTAAAATCAACCAGATATCAATCTAATTATGTTACACCTTGTTGTTGTGTGGACGTTACCACTATGACATCCATCAGACGTTGGATTTTGGTCACTTTCCAACACAACCTAAAATCAACCAAATATCAACACAATTTGACTTTGTTATTGGACGTCAAAATAGTGTTGTCCTTAGACGCAGGCTAGACATTGAATTTTGGTCACCTGACGTCATGACCTAAATCGCACCTATTATTAACGTCTTATGATGTCGTGTGACTGCTGAGATGCCACACCATAGGACTTTTTTTCAGTACAGTTCAGTAAACATATATGAAAAACTGTAAAATAACTGATAAACTTAGTGACCCTTTATATTTTCTCAAACACTTCAAACTATACATAGATAACTATTTTGTCTTTTTAGTTTTACAAATTTGTCAACTACCTATATGCATATGTTTATTATTATTATATATTTTTTTTTTTGCCCATGCGTTAGACTTACACAATAAGTATGTTGATTTTACAAGCAGAAAGGTGTTTGTGAGTGTAATTGACCACAGGTTTTGCTAGCGCTGTGTCACTAATGCTTTGCTTACCTTCTGTTTGCAGTTAAAACAGAGCCAATGAGCAGCAGTGAAATCGCCACCTCTGTAGCAGACGGCTCTCTAGACAGCTTCTCAGGATCAGGTAAGTCTCACACACACACATACACAAAGACACACACACACAAACACTCACAGACTGGTGGAGATGATCCTACAGATGGGATGTGATAAGCAGAGGCCCAGGAAGTGTCCCTGTGGATGGACTATAGTAGCTCTCATGCCAGCAGGCGTTGAGTTATGACCCTCACAGCCCCCCTCAACCCACATAAAGAGACACCCTGTCCTCGGGGTCTTCACACCCTATAGGTTTTAGACCCAAATGCCTTTCTAAACCACTGAATGACACCTGATTTATATGTGTGAATGGATAGTTTAGTCAGATATGAACATTTAGGTATTATAAGGTATATTCATGCACTCAGAATTTTATGTTTGCTGTATGTTTAAACTACTTATTTGAAAAGGAGCTGAAACAACATAATTCTTGTTTTTTGTTGTTGTTTTTTTATTGGGGATGGGCAACCTAATTGTTTTAATTAGAATAATAATAAAAATAAATTCTTAAAAAATAATAATAATAAGTTGGCTTAATTCGTTCATGTTGTCCTAACACAAACAGATTGTGTGGAACCCAACATTTTTTACAGTGTGCAGTGTACATACTTTTCTGTTTTTCAATAAATAAAACGGTCACGATTGTCCAAATAATAGCAGATAATTTAAAAAGAAGGAATGAAAAATCTAAAATAATGTACAAAAAAGTTGCAAATGTATCACAGAATGGTTAAAACATTGTATATATCCATTGGATATACAACAGGGTTTGTTGGAAAACCATTTAAAATGTAACAAAAAGAGAATAACAATAATAAAATGTTTTGCTCATGATGGCCCATATGATAGTCTTTATAAAAAAAGTTGAAAATGTATCATAGAATGGTTACGACATTGAATATATTTCTTGGATATACAATAGGGTTTGTGGGAAAACAGTTTAAAATGTAACAAAAAGTCCTGCCCATGGTGGCCCATATGATTCAAAATTCATACCCATTTATATTCAAAAAAGTTGCAAAGGTTTCACAGAAAGGTGATGCATGGCATGTACAGTTGAAGTCAGAATTATTAGCCCACCTTTTATTTATTGTTTTTTCAAATATTTCCCAAATGATGTTTAACAGAGCAAGGGAATTTACACAGTATGTCTGATAATATTTTTTTCTTCTGGAGAAAGTCTTATTTGTTTCATTTCGGCTAGAATAAAAGCAGTTTTTAATTTTTAAAAGACATTTTAAGGTCAACATTATTAGCCCCTTTGAGCTATATATTTTTTTGATAGTCTACAGAACAAACCATCGTTATACAATATCATGTATAATTGCCCTAACCTACTTAGTTAACCTAATTAACATTGTTAAGCCTTCAAAAGTCACTTTAAGCTGTATAGAAGTGCCTTAAAAATATGTAGTAAAATATTATTTACTGTCATCATGGCAAAGATAAGATAAATTGGTTATTAGAAATGAGTTATTAAAACTATAATGTTTAGAAATGTGTTGAAAAAATCTTCTCTCTATTAATAATTCAACTGTATTCTTGAGAAAACAATCCAGAATTCAAGTATTTTTATAAAAAAATCTGTGCATGACTGCACTTTTATGAAATTCGATTTGCACAGCAAAATGCGAAAATGTATTAATGCATGGGTCACAAATTTAATTCCTGGAGGGCTGCAACGCTGGACAGTTTTACTCCAACCCTAATCAAACACAGCTGATCCAAATAATCAAGTTGTTCAAAAGAGTCTCGAACATCTTGATTAGTTGCATCAGCTGTGTTTGATTAGGATTGGAGCAAAACTGTGCAGAGCTGTGACCCTCCAGGAATTGAGTTTGAGATCAATTCATTCAGGCATTCATTTTTGGTTTGCTTTGCATTAAAGCCTGCAACAAAAATATAAAGTATAATTTAACAAAACTATGGATATTTGTATTTGTCCATGACTTTTAGCAAATCTAGTAATACTGTACATTAAATTTTGACTGGTTTTCCACCAACCACTTTTGTAAAAATGTCATGAAACTCTTATAGCTTGAGAGTTAACATGAAAGCTAAATTTAATAATACACTAAATTTTGACTAAAACCAAACCAAACACTATTGTATCAATCCAACATTTAATGTTTTGTTTGTGGTTGTTTGTCTTTGTGCTCAAATGCACATTCGTGGAACTGTCTTCCAGGTCACTATGACTCTTAAAGTCCAAAATTGTATATAATATTTATTACACAGGAAAGTTGTGGTTTGTTTTTTCTCCAAACACTGCCATGTACACCACTAAAACACTTGGAATAAACAGCATGTGTTGCATGGGGACATTCTGTGATACTTCTGCATGTTTTTTAAAAGTTTAATGCTGCTACTAATTGTCATCAACATGGATGAGTGTTTTATTATTATTATTATTATTATTATTATTATTATTATTATTATTATTATTATTATTATTAAATTGTGCTTTAAAAAATAACAATTAAGGGCAAAAAAGCACTGGAACAACATCAGGATAAATAAATAATAACCAAACTTTCATTTCTTGGCTCAAAACAATAATAAAGTTTGCTAACTGTAAGACAAGATTCGTCAATTTGAAATGAGCTGATATTAAATGCCTATTTGCACTTCATTTTTAAGAAACCCAACCAATCATTTCGGAGCCACAAATCCGTCTCGCTTGCACCGTGTCAAAAACGTTATACTCTCAATGGTCTATTTCCAAACTAAAGCATACAAATTTCGGTAGGTCTATTCATTATTACAGACTCCTCACGTTACTTACTAAGCAAATGCGAGTAAGTACTCTTCATGGAGTATTACATTCCTGCTAATTTGTCTTATTTCCCTACCTATTTGACTAAGTACCTGATACCTTTATGTTAGAGTCATATAAATCACGGCTCGGACTTCTATCTCTGACAATATGAGTGAATTGAGGTCATTCGAGACGCTTTTATGCTCTCGGGACGCAGCAGAGCAGAGGTTCAGTGTTTGTCCAGACCAGGTGCTGAAGTGTGGGGAAAAGACGCTGGTTTCAAGGCCCAGAGAATACAGTTACAGAGAGAGCCAGAGCTCCTTAACTAACCCGTACTTTAGATGTCACTGCCAATTATACACACGAGGCAAGACAATCGCAATATCCGTAATGCCTCCATCCTAAAGGAAGACATCCAAGCCCTGCGAATGGTGTTGCACGAGGGATATTAATTTTAGCAGTCTAAAAATGGCAACATGCAGCCTATTAATATTAATAGTAAAAGTAATTATTGAAAATGTTACATTTAATTCTTGGAATTTATTATTATTATTATTATTATTATTATTATTATTATTATTATTATTATTATTATTATTATTATTATTATTATTATTGCTATACATTATCACATAAATAATCATTATCACAATGCTATCACATTATTCTATGACATCAAAAGTTTATTGTACAAAGTAATATAATGCATATTACAGTAATAATAAACAATATATAATTTATTTGAAACCTTGCATTCTGTGATTTTTTTTCTTATATTATTCTTATATCTGATTATATACTTATATTACAGAACTATACTACTAATAAATATGAATACATAATAGCATGTTATATATATATATATATATATATATATATATATATATATATATATATATATATATATATATATATATATATATATATATATATATATATATTATACACCCCAAAAAGAATATTTTTGCTGCTTGTTCAAAATACTTATTTAAAATGAGGTGAATCAACACAGTTCTTCTTTTGGGGACAACTTAATTGTTTTATGTTCAATTCACTTAAATTTGTAAAAACAATTAAGTTAACTTAATCAATTTGTGTTGAGACAACATAAAGGAATTGTGGGGAACCCAGCATTTTTTACAGTGTAGTACTATGTTTGTGTACTGTATATAAAGTTGTGTTCAAAAGTTTACACACCCCTTAAATAATTTGTTGAATAATTTGAACAAAATAAGAGAGATCATACAAAATGGATGTTATTTTTTTTAATTAGTACTGTCCCCCGAGAAATATACTTTACATAAAATATGTTTACATGTAGTTCACTACATAAAACTCTAGCTGAAATCATTAAAATAACCCCTTGCAAAAGTTTACATATCCTTGGTTTTCAATACTGTGTGTGGTTTCCTGATGATCTACGAGTGCTTTTTCTGCATTGTGATGGTTGTTTATGAGTCTTACAAGTCTAAAGATCAGGGTAAATTGCATTTAATTTGTGTTCCGGAATGAATCCAAGCATTTTTGTTATTTCGTTATTTCCAAAGGGCAGTGCTAAATGAAGGAAAAAAGATATTTCAACAAAATAAGAAAAAATGGATATCTTCATCCTGTTTATAAGTTTTCACCTCACATCTCTTAACGCATTGTGTTTCACTCTGGAGCATCAGTTAGGGTTTGAACTTTTTTAACAGTCCCTCAATTGTACTCGGGACAGTACTAAATAAAAAAAATAACTTGCATTTTGCATGATCTCTTATATTTCGTTCAAATTATTCACATTTAAACAAATTCTTCAAGGGGTATGTAAACTTTTGAGCACAACTATATTTATACAGTTGACGTCAGCATTATTAACCCCCCTGAATTATTAGACCCCCTGTTTATTTTTTCCCCAATTTCTGTTTAATGAAGAGAATATTTTTTCAACACATTTTTAAACATAATAGTTTTAATAACTCATTTCTAATAACTGATTTATTTTATCTTTGCCATGATGACAGTAAATATTATTTTACTAGATATATTTCAAGACACTTCTATACAGCTTAAAGTGACATTTTAAGGCCTAACTAGATTAATTAGTTTAACTAGGCAGGTTAGGGTAATTAGGCAAGTTATTGTATAATGATGGTTTGTTCTGTAGACTATCGAAAAAAAAAAAAGCTTATAGGGGCTAATAATTTTGACCTTAAAATGGTTTTGTAAAAAATTAAAAACTGCTTTTATTCTAGCCAAAATAAAACAAATAAGACTTTACATTATTTGGGAAATATTTAAAAAACAAAAAAGAATTCAAAGGTGGGCTAATAATTCTGACTTTAACATATATATATATATATATATATATATATATATATATATATATATATATATATATATATATATATATATATATATATATATATATATATTGTATAATATTATAAAAATAATACTGATAAAAATGTATTTTTACTACTTTTTATATTACTGCTGTTGGGAAAAAAATTACAAAGGAATTTTTTAAACATATTTTTGTGTATTTTTCTTTTCATTAAACAATTGTATTTGCATTGCTTAAAGATGATATATTAACTTCTATTAACTACTAACTCAACTACTGTTGAGTGTGATATATGTTTAGCATAGTAATGGAGCAGTTTTGTGGATAAAGATTGTCTAAAATTAACTTGAGCTCTGCAGCAAAACTTCCTGTGAGCACAGAATATTTGCAGTTCAGAAAGTCTTATGCTTTTAATGTTGTGCAGAGAGTTCGTAGAAAAAGAGGACGTATGTATGGGTGCGGCCAATGGAGGAATGGAGAATGATTGACTAGTGACTAATTTCACTAAACTCCACCTGTTAATATCAGCTGCCTATATAAGTTGAAGTCAGGAAATGAAAACTGTTGCGCACCCCTGAATGTAACTCTTGCATTGCATTGAAGATAACAGAATTCTGTGAATCGAATGATTCATTTGTATCCAATAAATTACTAAGATTTTTGACATTAAAGAAAAACCTCTCCTGACCTTTTTATTGAGAACGCATGGAATTGATTAGTTATTTCAACAATGCATAATTATATCAATTACATTCTGTTGCATAATAAAGTAATAAAATTAACTCCTAATGATTTGAAATAAGATATTTTATATTGTAGCTGTTGTTAAGTTGTTCCTTTTGACAACTAACTTTTAAAGGAACGTCAATTTGAGCGCAAGTTCCCAGACTTAAGCCATGCATTCAGTGTCACATCAGCGATCTCATGTTGCTCTGCGGTGTTTGTGTTGCTCGCTGAATGCGTCTCCACACCGTCATTAACTGCTGGGAACCAAAGGGCCGGTATGTGTCTAATGAAGGCTCCTTATGTGCACTACTTACCTGTAATCAGGCCTGCTGATTTCCTTCATTGTACAGTCCACTTTAAAGCCCCCAGCGTCCACAACCATACATCATTCACCAGACACCAGGCCTTTCCATCCTATGCAGGATTTAATGTATACAGTCAGCAGAAAAGCGCTCGCATATTACCTGATTATTTTCCTTTGCTATTGCTCTTAATTTTTCAGCCTAAAATAAGGTTAGTGAAATAAATAGTGTAATGCAATGTAATTACTGTTTCCTTGGATTCCAGAAGTTCTGTTGGCAAAGAATAATATTTGTCTTATGCTTGAATATGTGCTTGCCTCTTCTTATTTTCTTTTTTCTTCTTCTTTTTTTTAAACTCTCCACAGCCATTGGAACCAGTGGCTTCAGCCCAAGACAAACTCACCAGTTCTCTCCCCAGATTTACCCTTCCAAGTAAGGCTTCTTTTATTTTTCTTTAAAAAATAAGCAGCATCCAACTTCATTTGGGCCTTTAATTAGATCCTTCTGTCAGATTCTGGACTCTCCGGACGCTTTGTTTTCATTGATGTCTGCAGCCCGCTGACTCCAAAATCTGTTGTAATTATTATCTTGTGAAAATTTCCCCTGTGATTTATTTTCCTTTCGCAATGTATATCAGCTGCTTAATGGCTGGATTTCTCTCTGTTTCACAGCTTGGCCAAATATTTATGATTAAGTAGCAGAATCACAGATAATTTGTCTTTGAGCAAATTTCACAATATGGGATTTCGGATCAAAATGCAAGTCTCAAAAATAGCAGATCCTAGCCACATACCTATGGCATTATTAATATAGGATTCTTAATCCCGATGTACTTAGTTTTTTCCATATAAACTATTGCTTACACCTGAATGATATTTCAATCTTCTGTAAATCAAGATAGAAAGGTATGATTGATGATTAATGACATTTTTTTGCAATCAATCAATCAATCAACCAACCAATCAATCAATCAATCAATCAATCAATCAATCAATCAATCAATCAATCACCTATTCACACATTCCTTAGATTCAATATGTCATCAAATGATTATTTCTCTATTTATGCCTGACAAGATTATTTATTTTTCTTTATACAAACTATTGCTTACACCAGTGGTTCCCAAACTGGGGGTCGCGACCCCTGCGGGGGTCGCAGAATAATTTCAAGGGGTCGCGAGAGTTATTTAAAAATTGTGTAATTTTCAGTGATTATAATAAATATTTTTCAGTATTACAAGTGAAAGCTAATATTTTCAGATTTTTAAAAAGATATTACTGATTCATAAAGTATTTAGGACACATTCGGGCAGAATGCATCTTTGTACTTGGAACGCAGCGCTCAGGAACAGTTTAAAACTGTTGTCATGTCAACTTGCTGCAGTAAACAAAGCCTTCAACGCTTGCCCCGCCTTCGCGCTCTTCTTATTGGCCCACTGCGCTAAGAACTGAACACGAATGATTGGTTAAAATCAGCTGTCAATCACTCAGTCAACGCCTCCTGTCTTCAGATGACAGGAGCTACAACCGCGAAAATGTAAAGCGCTGAAGACGAGAGAATGACAACAACACTGACAGATTTTGTCTTAGAAACACATAAAGCTACAAATATTGGCACATCTGATTACTGATCATGTGCTGAATGTTAATCCACCAGCTATACTTATTGAAGAGTGGATAAAAGACCTCCATTGGCTTCAAGTCTGCCATGAAAATAACTAGCATTCACTGTAAAGTCTGTGGGATATCTTTTGGGATATCCGTCCGTGTATCTTTTGGTCACTCAATTATGTTATAAAAATGTCTTTTCTTGTGATAACGGGATTTCATTAAGACATATTTTCCTCACGCATGCATATTTTTTTTTGCTTGTTAGTTTTGATTAGTGTTGATTTTCAAATGCAATAAATCTGTTTATAAAACTTGTAGTAACAGTGCGATAATTGGTGGGAGCCACTAAATTTTGGCTGGTGCGTCTACATTTTTAAAGTTAGAAGCACCAGTGTTACCAAGCAAAAATGTTAATTTCGAGCCCTGTAATTTATAGTAAATATAGTTAAAATATTGTGAACAGCTTAAAAAAAAGCTATTTTTATTGTTTGTATATGCTTTGGTAGTGGGGGGTCGCGAGTTCTTGACGATCTTACAATGGGGGTCGCGGGTTTAAAAGTTTGAGAACCACTGGCTTACACAATCAATGAATCAATCAATCGATCAGTTGATCAATCTACCAATCAATCAAATAATTAACCAATAGTGTATGGCAACATAATAAAATTTACTAAAGAAGTTATCAATTAATTGTTTATTTTATTTAAATAATCAAAATAATTTCAATGCATAACGTCTGCATGCCTGTCCATTTCACAGCTTTTTAAAATATTTCTAATTAAGTCTGAAATAAAAATATTTCTGAATCACAGCGAATTTGTCATTGAGCAAAATTTCACAATGTGGGTTTTTGAGTAAAAATGTATATCTGTCTTTTCTCTTTACTCTCAAATAGCAGACCGTATCCACATATTCTTCCAACTCCTTCCGCCCAGAATATGGCGGCATATGGACAGACGCAATACACCACAGGAATGCAGCAGGCTGCTGCTTATGGCACGTACCCTCAGCCAGGCCAGCCCTACGGGATTCCTGCCTATGGTAACCAATTCCTCCTAATGCATTAAAGCTTTGCAATTTAGATTGTGCTTTGCTTTTCACTCAAGCAGATAAAACTGTTTACCTTGCAGATACATTTAGTAGTGTTTTTGTTATTATTGGTTGCATTTATTTAGAAACTAATTGATTTGTTACTGTAAAAATGCACTTATTAAGTTAAAATGTTCTGTGTAAATTTTTTAACAGTTCCTAACATATTTTAAATGTTTTGGTTTGGTTATATATTGATTTTGTTAAAGATGCTCCATTGTGGCCTGTAGTAATTTTAAAACATCAACTAAATAATATTCATGAATAAGTTTACAATGATACAATGAGAAATCATACATTAAGACACAATTTAAATTTAGCATTCACAATTTGTACAGTAGCATATCTCCTCTGGCCTACTAATATGCATAAGACCTACTAAATATGGTTGGAAACTTTGCTTTATTTTACTTTTACACAGAATGAAGGTATTGTGTATATTACCTATACCAAAAGTCTGAATGTTCTTCAACCTCTATGTTGAAAAATCACTTCATGTCAATTGTGTCACTTCATTTCCATTTACATTACAAGTCTTTTTCATGAAAGCCCTATATCCCAGCGGCTACATTGATGTCAAAACAACAAAACTTCTAAACAATTGGATATCAATTGATTTTATGTCAACTGATGTAAACTACATTGACATTAATTTGACATCTAACATAGTCATCAAAAATTTACTACAGAATTGTCCTGTTCCAAAATTTTTGACACCAATGTTAATGTCAGTTCGATTTTGTTTTGTAGAGATACAAAATCCAGTGTAAATTTAAAATTTGGAATTTAAGCTTTTCTTATAATACCTCATGGGTTGTGATTATGGTGATCAAAGTGGCATCATTGTGTGGATGTCAAATCGATGTTAAGGTTTTGACATCAAATCAATTAGCATTTTTCAGTTTTATATCACTTTGATGTCAAGGTGCCTGCTGGGATAGCAAATTTAAAAACTTACATTAAGCCAATCACCAGGCTCAAGCTACTGCTTATCTCAACCTTTAACAGCTCCATTTCCTACCTTCATTAGAAACGTGTGACTCTGCTGACCTTTTGTTTTGCATTTGCAGACTCAGTGACTCCTCCAGACAGTTGCTAATTTTATGCTAGTTCGACAGATATGAAGATTTGAGTTCATCGTCTACACCCTGAGCCCAACTCCAGCTAGAAATGTTTTCCTAGCCTTGTGAAACCTTAGTGAAAATATGCGCACAGATAATGCTGTTTAGGTAGAACAATCCCCAGAGTTCGCATGTTTGTTTGAGTGGAAGCAAATCGCAAACCTGCACTGGGCCTGATTCAATCTAATCCAAAAATCAGTTTGTTTTAACTCCGACTAGCAAATTTCTTGGAAATCTGTGCGCAGGAAACTCTTCAACGCAAAGGTTGCTTGAATTGAGGCCCAGTGCAAAACAAGCCACTTTTGTCTTCTCTATTGGATTGCGTGGAAAGGAGTAACACTGAGGATTGTGACTAACTGATTTAGGTCCATTGTGGGCAGGCATCAAGACAGAGGGTGGACTGACCCAGGCTCAGTCTCCAGGCCAGAGCGGCTTCCTCAGCTACAGTTCCAGCTTCTCCACGCCTCAGACAGGACAGGCACCCTACAGTTATCAGATGCAAGGTCAGGATCACCCTCTTCTCTCCTTCCCTCTTATGCTCTTCTCATTGGGTTGCACAATATTAAACAAATCTAACACTCTTTTTCTGCAATATATATTGCGATATGAATACAATTTCACCAGATGAGTTGAATTGCTCAGTTTGGGGAATAAAATCATTACTTTAGATTAATTAGGATTTTTTAGAGGAGTGAATTAAAATATTAAAATATTATAAACAAATTACAAGCATAGATAAATAAAGTACAGCAAAGAAAAAAGTGAAATAAACTGTACTTTATAGTTTTCTGAGGCAGTATTCAGGTACAACAATTGAATGATCTAATGCAAAATAGCACTGTAGCCTTTATTGTTTGAATAATTTACAAATTGTACAATTTATTGGGCATAAATGCTTTATAATTTCTTAAAATGCTTACACTGGCCATAAAAACCAACACAGGCTCATTGGAAATATGTGCTACATTTTTGCGAAATCATATATTCGTGCCTCGCTATATGTTTGTCTGCAGTTTCTAGGTAAAACGAACACTATGGGTCAATATGACAACTTTTGTTCATCTTTATCAGACATATTATCGATGAATGCTCTGTATTATCGATGAATGGTCAGTATGCTCTGTAGCTCACCTTGTACTGTGTCGCATATCAATATCTGGCTGTAATGTGCTTTTCTTATTTGCTTTAGAAAAAAAAATTGCATATTTATGCACTATTCTACACCCTTTTGTAGTATAAATAGTGTAAGTACTACATTCACACAGAAAAATCTAAAAAGAATGCACTTATTGAACCGGTAATATGAAGTGTGAAATCTTGCCCGTTAACTGCTTTGCTCATGTAGTGGAAGGGGCGCAGCTTTCGGGCACTGATGTTGGATTACTTTATTTATTTTGGATTGAGAAACCATTCCATTTGTGTTCCATTTGGGACAACACTACATACATTCACTATGCTGTTGAGTGTGTAAGTGCATAACTACATAGTGCATAAGTGCGTGGTGTATAGTTTGCCATTTGGGACGCAGCTTATCGGTTGAGTCGATTGTAAGTTGTAAATTGCATATATGAAAAAACATAGCCCAGTAACGTAATTGACATTCGCAAAAATGTACACAACAGTTTAGTGACAACACAAGCTTTAAGCAAATGTCGCCAAAACAAATGTCGCCAAAGCAACGTAGCAGAAGGAGCGGATTTTTCGGGCACTGATGTTGGATTACTTTAATTATTCTGGATTGAGAAAGCAGTATTCTCCTACAAGAGTGATTATACTGCCTCCTGATGGTGACTGCGGTTATACTTATAGCAGGTATTATTTGGTAGGTTGGTCATTAATTTCTCTAATTTGGCAGCCATCAAACATCATCAGGAAAACGGTTTAAATTTCTGCTTAGTAAAAAAAGTTAGTGTTCCATTTTGGACGACGCTACATACATATAGGCAAGGCAAGGCAAGGCAAGTTTATTTATATAGCACATTTCATACACAGTGGCAATTCAAAGTGCTTTACATAAACAGGAATAAAAGAAACAAGTATAAGCTTAATAAAAACAAATAATAAAAATGGTAAAAAAAAAAAATCAGCATACAGTATACAGTACAGTATATACAGTACTTTGCTGTTGTGTAAGTGCATAAGTACATAGTGCATAGTGTATAGTGTGCCATTTGTGCTCATTGGTGGAGTCGATTGTTTTAAATGGCACTTATGAGAAAACATAGCTCAGTAAGATTTTTGACTTTCGCAAAAATGTACACAGTAACTACTAGTAGATTTGACAACACAATCTGCAAGCAAACGTCGCCAAAGCAATGTATTTCATGGTTCGCAACAATGTAGCCCTGGACACTTATCTCTAATGACCTTGAGATATTAAAAACACATAATGATAAACTTTCACTCAACTATGGTTAGATTATGCAGTGACTCTACAAATCACATATAAACTATGGCTCCTGATCAACTATAATCACTCAACTTTACAGATTCTGCCATGTGACCATTATGGATGCTTACATTGTAATGTCGATGCTAAAATTATATATTGTGAAGCTCTATGGAGTGACGAAATAGCGGCTTGATTCCTCTCAGGCCCTCTTCAAAAGAGGACACAATTAATGGCAGACACGAAGCAATTCATAACATCCTCAAGCATATGGTTGTATTGGGTTGTAGTTAGACACAGTCTTTTTTGCATTAAGCATAAAACGAACGAACATAGATGGAAAAAATTCCCTTTTTTCTTCTTTTAGACCAGTCTTTTTCTGCCATGCACGTTCTTAAGTATGTTTGCTTAAGAAGGAACACCCGGGACTCTCGTCTTTGAGGTCAGTTCATGGAAGTCACACTTGCGTACTGGGAATTAAACTTGCATCAGGCACACTTTCTGCCACCCAGTGCTTCTTCTTCTTCTTCTTTTTTTTTAAGATATTGTCCCAGCTCCAAAGCCAACAGTCTTTTTCTGTCCTTCTTTTTCTCCCTCTAGTGTTTTCCTTCGAGCCTCCAACAGTTAGCGCTGGTTTGAGCTCTCTAATCTCCAAATAATGTGTGACAGTAGAAACATCTTCACGTTTTTGAACGCTCTCCAGAGCATCTCACAATAAATAATGTGACATATGTGGTCTGTGGAAGCTTCTTTTCCATGCCTCATAAGTAGAAACGTTCTGCTTCTGCTGATCCGGATTCAACACCAGAGTTGTAAGTGTTAGGCTGTACCGACCGCAGGCGTTTAATGGCCTGTTCGCGCCATTCAAGACCAATGAGAGTTAACATCATGATAGTGTAGAGCCAAGAGTATGAATCTAGTCTCTTTACGTGGAATGCAAATCTTCATTTGTGGATAATTTAGCAATCAATTTAAAAAGCTTGAATGTTTTTCCTTTTTTTTGCAGTTAGATATTTTGGACTTTAAATTTTTAGATTTTTTTCATTTTGACCAAAATCTATACATACAAAAGTGTTTTTATGTACATGGGAAGCATAGTATTTCACACTAGGGTTAGATATTTTGGACTTAGTTTGTAGAGATATAATTTGAGATTTGTAGAGATCTTTTTTGTACATTAATACAATTTTGCATTTTTGTGTGCTAATATGTATTTACAATGACTTCAAGGGCTGAATGGTTGTTGAGTAACTTCTGGGAAATTTCAGCTGCTGTCTGGACTTTCCCTGCCTTTCGACACCTCCCTTTTTTCATGTGTTCATTACTTTTTCCTTGTGTCATTTCATTTTATTACATTATATTTCTATTACATTGATTTGTTTTCTTTTCATATTTGTATTTCTTTGGTTATTATCAACATCTGATGAAATTTTCAAGTCAATAGCACCTTTAGAAATATGTTTTCTGAGAAAAAAAAAAATATATATACTATTATTCAAAATAATACATACAATATTAAATAAATAAGTAACTGTGAAATAATGATTACTTAATCAGCATGAATTTTTCACCATAAAATTCTCTGGGTTTATTCACTCCTATTTTACTGCAAACCTGACAACTTTCGATTTTTCATCTTTTTTTTTCAACAAGACAAATTTAATTCAAATAACAGCATAAAGGTCCGTAATAGCAGGATGGTAATCAAATAATAATATAATTTTATTCATTTTTATTTTGTATTGAATTTTAAGTGTGTGGTAAATCAGAAATTGAGGTGCCTTCAGTCTTCCTCTCCAAGCCCACACAGACATAAACACATTAGCCACTAACAGCAAGAGCAGATGACAGATGACCATTAACCAGGCCAGTCTGTCTCTATTGGCTTCCTCCCGGTGCCTCATCGATTAGGCAGGTCTGGACTTAGAGGAAGAGACTCAACACAGAAGCCAAATGTAGGCCCCCCCTCTCCATCTATACCATACCAACTGCTGTCCCATAACCCTTCAGAGCGAGTCTGCACCCAGCTGTCAGAGGAATACAATTAAATTAATGTTTTTACCCTGCTCTTTTGTGTCTAATGGAACGGCGCTGGCTTTCTCTGATCGCCGTCCAGAAATGTAACATAGAAGGAGATTCCTGGCTTAAAATGATGAGGTCTGGAGTCATCACAGATTGGCGGATTATCACATTATATGATATGCAAATTTTAACCTGAGCTATTTTAGGTCAGAATTTGTGGCATTGTTTTTCAGGCTTTTGTTCATTTGTATGAAAATTAAACAATGCTTCTGCAGATGTACTTTTGCTAATGTATTGTATTTAAAATGTCAATTGTCAATTGTCAAAAGTCAATTGTTTTAGACAATTTGTTTTTTCTGTAAAATCTAAATTATTTTGTGGAAAATCATTTAATGACTAGAATGATTAGAGAAAAATCTATATAATGTATGAAAATCTATAAAATGTTAACATTATATTGTGTATATAACTGAAAACAAAATAATTAGGCCTCGTGTGAATATTTAATTCCATTTTAAATATTGCCGGCACCTGACAACAGTTCATTAAACTGGGCTGGGCTCAGTCTGAAACACCGCTGGAAGCTTTTATCATCTAGGTACAGTTTCTGGAGGAGTTGATGAACTCACAGAGCTGGATGCACATCTGAAAGGATCTAGTGAACTCAGACACAGCGCTGAACGAATGTATGCTGTTTTTCAGCCTTCTTAAAACACATAAACACAGCTATTCTCTCAATAAAATCCATGTTAGCCATTTAGCAATGAAGCTAAAGTCACCGGGCAGACAGAAGCCTTCCATGACAAGAATCAGCGTCTATTGTGAAGTGAACTTGACGTGCGAATAAAGCTAATTTGACGTTCTAATAAAGTGTGTAAACTAAAAATGTTCACGCATTTATTTTCACGCTATTAAAATCTGATATTTGCACGTAAATAGATGCATGTAAATTTTGAGTTTACTTCATTCGCGCATCAAATTCACATTTGGTGTGCCACATCTGGTGTGAACACAGCATTAGAACTGATTTCTTTGGTCTTTGCCATGATGACAGTACAAGTATTTTGCTAGTTATTTTGCAAGATACTAGTATTAATTTTAAAGTACAATTTATAAACTTAATTAGGTTAATTAGGCTAAGTAAACAAGTTACTGGACATAAAAAAAATTATGTTTGTTCCGTAGCCAATTGAAATAAAATGAAATTAAATACTGTTAAAAATGTCCTTGCACTGTTAATCATTACTTGGGAATTACTTGAAAAAGAATAAAATTGTAAAAAAGTTAACCTATATTCAGTTATGTGTGATTTTAATAAAGAAGAGTAAACAATCTTAATATTAATTGTAATCTGAATCTCATTTTCCTTGAATTGTTATAATTTTATTTTTGATTATATATGAAAAAGTTCAAATACATGACAAAAACAGAATGCTAACCCATTGTTGCCTCCAAAAACAAACAAAAACTTAACTCAAATTTGAGTCAACCCAACTCTACATCCATTTTCTTTTATGCCAATTCACTTTAAGACTTACTGACAGCATCTCAATCCTCATAACTCACATCTAAGTATAAATGAGGTATTAATTTTCCCGTTTCACACCTGTCTGAGCTTTCGGCTTCCTTTTACCATGAGCGCACAGTGATTTGGACTCTGAGTAGATGATAATTACAGCAACAATTGGTTCCCTCCATTCTGCACCCCGTGTGAGAGGAGCAGCAGACTGCGTTTTAAAGAAGCCCATCTGGACTTGATCGCTCGCTCCCCAGAGAGGCCTACAAAACTTCTGCTACAAATATTGTGCGCTGATGATAGACATAGCCCATGGCAAGAGGACTGATCAAGCACAGCAAATGGACTCCCAATTGGAGAGGCCATAAGGAGAGCCAGTGTCTCGTCTTGAGTGAACTAACTGGAGCAAGACAGAGCACAGAGGGGGGAGGAAAGGGGGGACTTTTTTGTTGCCCCTGGGAAAAAAACAGGCCTCTCCCCAGCATGGAGTCATTCTTTTGGGACCGGAGGGGGTCCTGCTTGGCTTTTATGTGGCTCCGGACTCTCTCTGGAGTCAACTGCTTTCCTACGAGTCCTGGCTTTTATGACTTTTTGAACTGTGGATTTAGCTAATTTGTTGTGCAATGGGAGCTCGATGCGTCTGGCTTTATGGGACGGCACAAGTCTGGAGAGGAAGTCAACAGCTTTTAGAAGCTCCTCTTGCTGTTCTTGCATGAAAAACAAGAGATAAAAAAGAAACAAAAGTCACGGGTTGTGCCAGAAGGTTGTCCAGAAGCAAAGTTGTTGCGTGTTTGTTGCGGTCAGAGGGGATTCCCTTGTTATTCTTTTGATGAGCTGAAGATGAAAGACTGTGATTCTGTTTTTGCTGAGCAAATTAGCAGTTAGCTTTGTATCTAAACACAGTGAGGTAATTTTGTGCACATTTCATGTTGGGAACGCTTTATAGAGATAAATGAGGACTCTAAGGTTACTCACAACTCTGAGCAGCAGGACGTACAGCTGTTCAGTAGTTTATCACCTGGTTATGGTTGTTGGGGGAAAAAAAAGAAACTTCTGGGAAGATGTGCTAAAACTGATTTATCAGGCTGAAAAGCTCTTACTATTGAAGTGAATGGCACTTATTTCGGAATAATTTACATAAAAAGACAAGTTTAAATGTATAAAAGTAACTTTGTGAAACTCTAGTGTTTTTAAAATTTGTGTTATTTAATTAACCATTTCTACAACAGTGTTAGTATATAGTTAACTAAAAAATACACAATTAAAAATTGTCTTTCTTTGGAATAAACCTGATAATCTGAAGATGAATCTGAAGACTAATCTTTAAAAACTTAAAATTTGAAATGTTGGTCTGACAACTAACTACAATAAACTGTTTAATTCAAAGTACAGAAATGACTAAAGCTAAAATGTGAAACAAAATAAATGGTACCACTTTATTTTGATGGTGCTGCTCCTTCAGCAGACATTTAACTGACTATAAGAAACTTTGCAAGTACATGTCAACTTACACTAACCCTAACCCCAACCTAATATTCTAATCTGATGAGAATTAGTTAGCATGTAGATGTAATGTAACTTAAATTGAACAAACGGACCATAAAAATAAAGTGTGACCAAATAAACATAAAAAAGTAAAAAACTGGAAATATATATGGAAAAAACTAATTAATAATCATGATAAGGTTGTCTTGATATGTTGTCTTGTCACTGAAGATATATTGTAAATAGGTTTTTAAAAGTGGAATCATGGCATATTTGTTGTTTTATAGTGTTTTATATTGTATAGTTTAATGTATAGAATGTAAATACAAAATGTTAACAAATCCAACCCCTTTGTTATTTGTTTTATTGCATTATTAAATAATAATAATAATAATAATAATAATAATAATAATAATAATAATAATAATAATAATAATAATAATTATTATTATTATTATTATTATTATTATTATTATTATTATTATTATTATTATTATTATTATTATTATATAATTTATTTGTCATTTATTAATTATAAAAAATAACTGTGACAAATCAAAATAAATCCCTGTCTATAACTTTTAACGATGCTGGTATACACTCCTACAGCAACTTTTCTTTAAGTCTGCTTGAGAATTTGAGCACTGTGACTCCCAGAAGCACCCCAAACACGACAGGCTGCCTTCAGGCTGTCTCTTTCCCTATAACTCATGTCATGTATGTTATTAAGTCATTAGATGCTATCTCTCCAAAGAAAGATTTAATTACCCAGAAGGTGCTTCTTTGAGCAGCTTGAAAAGAAGACAGATATGCATATTCATTGAGGCAGGATGTCAGGTAAAAAAAAAAAAAAAACTCCCATCACCTTCCCCCTCCTTCACAACAGTGGCACTATGTCTGTCATTGGAAAGGTAGCAATGGATGAAATAATAGACCCAACCCCCTTTTCTCTTTCTCTCTGACCGTCAGCCAAGATCCAATCACTGATATGGGAGAAGAAAAGATAAAGCCACTGTTATTTCCCATTCACCAACACACACACACACAAACAACCCTGCATGCCCTTATAGTACCTGCAAAGCTTTGTCTTAAATGCCTTTAAGGTGGTTTAGGTCTTGCTTGGCTCGACCTCCATCTACAATTTAAAACATGGCACCTATTTTTGGAATATTAAGTTTATATTTTAATCTGAAATGCATGTCTTACATCAAGTAAAAATGAAGGCTCTGTCTGTAACTTTTGAAATGCCTCTTTTTTTTTCTGTTTTCAATTTGGAGTGTGCAGATTGAGGTATTTGTCATGTGTACATTTATATGATGTCCAATAACTTTGTCAAATGACCTTGATAGTTGGTTTATTTTGTGTTGGAAAGTGACTAAAATCTAATGTCGAGCCAGCATCTTAAATTAATGTCATATTGACGTCAAATACTGACATTTATTCATCAGGTATGGCAACCAAAATCCAACGTCTGATAGATGTCATAGTGGTAACGTCCACACAACATCAAGCTGGATCATCATTAGACGTTGATATTTGGTTAAATTTTGGTTGGATGTTGGACACTGATGTCAGCCTGACATTGGGTTCTGACATCAACCCGATTTTCATTTCTAAACAAAATGCAACATCCCCAAAACATTTGGGTACAACATCAATCTGACGTCATGTTGACCTCCTGTGCCTGCTGGGATTGTTAAAATTATTAAGTAAATAAATAAATACTTACTAATGATGTTCAGAATTATTAGGTCAACTTATTTGCAAGTTACAAAGGGTTCGCTAACTTTTTTAAGTAACATAATTAATCACTTTTACAAAACTTGGCTCTGCACAATTTAGTTCCAACCCTGCTTCAACACACTTTGCTGTAGGATTCAAACAAGCCTGAAGGACTCAATTAGTTTGATAAGGTGTTTAATTAAGGTTGAAACTAAACTGTGCAGAGCTACGGCCCTCCAGCAACTGGCTTTGAAACCTGTGTGTTAACTCATCTAGGAGAGTTGTAAACAAGCCTATTTTAAAAAAAAAAAGGTGTTCTTTTAACAACGCTAGTTTGAAAACATCTTTCTCAAATCATCCGAAAACCTAATTTAATTCAAAATCTGTGTTCTGCATTGTGATTTCTCACCGTTACATCTCTTTCTCTGACAGGAGGCAGTTTTACAACAACTTCAGGGCTCTACACTGGAAGCAATTCCCTCACAAACTCGACCGGATTCAATAGCACACAACAGGTAGCTGAATTTCTATCTCTTCTAAGTCTAGTCTACAGTGCACATCAAAATTGTTCTTCCTCCATTTGGCACATACGCTCAGTATGTTTTCCTTCCTCCATTAAGCTTTTATAAAACATGTGTACACTCGCATATTACTCACATGATATGAATCACTCTAAATGTCTCGACCACTGTATGCACGGATTACCTCTTGCTCTTTTTGTGTATGAATTATGCCAGGAGCGGAGACAAAAAAACGAGTGAAGACAGATCGCTGTCCAGATGTAGCGCAGAGGAGACATATGTTCACATTTACGTTTTGGAATCTGCGCTGTAAAGTAGCAGGGTTGCACTCTGCTATCTCACATTACTGCCTTGATGTCTTTGTGCAGGACTATCCTTCCTATCCGACGTTTGGCCAGAGTCAGTATGCGCAGTATTACAACAGTAGCCCTTACACTTCTCCATACATGACAAGTAACAACACCAGCCCTACTACACCCTCCACCACTGCCACCTATACCCTGCAGGAGCCTCCATCAGGGATCACCAGCCAGGCCCTCACAGAGCAACCCACAGGTAAGAGAGACCCATTTATATGGGGGAAAAAATGGGAGTTACTACAAAGAAGAGAGTAGCTGATTTTGCAACACTAAGCATTGATCATAGATTTACAAATTAGTGATTAGTTTTACAATGTATTGTCCATAAAAATAGGGCCCTTTGTACTGTGTTAATATGAAGCAATTTTGCATATTGATTTTTCACTGATGTAATTAATTACACTTTGCATAGGATTTGGGTTTTAAAATGACAAGAAATGTCCTGGCAGATAATTGCTGTGCATTTAGTTTTTTTTTTTCTATTCTATTCTATTCTATTCTATTCTATTCTATTCTATTCTATTCTATTCTATTTGCTTTCTGTCTTGTTTTTTTTTTTTCAATCACAAATTTCAGAATTAAAAAAACAAAACAAAATTTTTCTTTTTAGACAAAATAGTTTAGAATTATAAAAGTAAAATGTGAAATTAGAGAAGAAATTGGAGAAGACTTTCTGTCATTGATGACAATAATTATAGGTTTAGGGTGCTTTCACACCTAGGCTTTTGTTTCGGAACCTGGTGCGTTTCCCAGCAATTGTGCTTGGCTCCATGTAAAGCAATCAGACTGAAATCGCCTGAATGAGTTGGTGTCAGCTTGATTGAAACGAACTCTGGAGCAAATTGATTGTAGTGAGAAAGCAAAACGATCCAAACCAGGCTATGTCACAGTGTATTATTGATAAATAATAGGCATATACAGTATACGGCTATATGAAGAGAATTATGAGTAGGGCGGGAGGTCATTCCTACCAGTAAATGTGTGTTTCATGTCAAATTTGAAAGTGAGAACATGCTGAACTATTAGTCAGAGCTGTTTATCCGTTAGGAAAATTGACTGAATTGCCATCTTGGTTTATCTGTTATTTCTCTCTATAATGTAAAGCCTATAATGCATAATGTCTTACCTCTGATTTATATCTGGTGACAATGTCTGTGGGTGTCACCATTCAAAATTAAAGTGCAACATTGTAACAATTTGAATCCCTGTTTCAGAACAGGAGAATTGATCCACAGGTGTGAAAGCACTCTTTATATAAAAATACCTATTGCTCAGTTACATAACCAGAAGGTCACCATGTATTCATTGTAAAAATAAATTGTTGCTGACTTGAAGTTATAAGTTTAATCAAATTAACTCTACAAGTCATTTCAACTTACATCAATTAAACTTACTTAAAACGTTAAATTTGATAAATAAATTTATCAAAAACAAAAAAAATAAAATAAAACATATGTTGTCATGACTTTTTGATGATTATATTGCTTTTAAAGTGTACTGAGATATATTGACAGTTATTTTATATATTTGTGTAGTAAATATGAAGTATTACATATAATAGTTTTATATAATATGTATTTCATATAACAGTTTGAAAAGAATTAAATCAATGTCCAACAATGGACAGATGTTACTATTTAGTCACTTTACAAAACATCCTAAAAACAACACAAATTCAGCATCTAATAATGTTACAGTTTGACGTTGTGTAGATGTTACCAATATGACGTCTATCAGATGATGGATTTTGGTTGCCATACCTGACAAATAAATGTCAGTATTTTATGTCAATATGACATTTGTTTAAGAGGTTGGCTCGACGTTGGATTTTGATCACTTTCTAACACAACCTTAAATCAACCAAATGTCAACATCTAATGATAATACAGTTTGATGTTGTGTGGACGTTATCATTATGATGTCTATCAGACATTGGATTCTGGTTGCCATACCTGACGAATATGTCAGTATTTGACGTTAATATGACGTTGGTTTAAGATGTTGGCTTGATGTTGTATTTTAGTCACTTTCCAACGCAACTTAAAATCAACAAAATATCAACGTCATTTCATGTATATTAACATAATATTAACGTTATATGACGTTGTGTGTCTTCTGGAGCTACTGAGCTCCAAATGAGGTAAACAGATCCAGCCACAATGTGAAGGTGAAAGTGTTTTATATTTTCCTCTTTTGATGTACTTTTTGCCTTTCTTTTTTTCTGCAGGAGAGTACAGTACAATCCACAGTCCATCAACCCCCATTAAAGATTCAGATTCAGATCGATTGCGTCGGGCTTCGGATGTAAAGGCACGTGGCCGAGGAAGGAGGAACAATAACCCGTCTCCACCTCCTGACTCTGACCTTGAGGTATTAGACTGTCAGTGTATCTGACTTCAACAACACTGATACAATTCATCACTGATAAGATTATAATAGTAATCTTTATAAAATCAAGTAATGATTATTGAAAAATTTACATTTTTCCTCAATTTACTCAGCCTCAAACCTTCCTCCATGTATATGATTTTATTTTTATTTTTTTCTGTCAGACAAACACAGTCAGAAGAGTTTTAATTCTGGCTCTTCCATGCTGTATAATGGTGTTGGATAGTGACTTTTTTTAAGCTTCCATTAGTGCATTATTTTATTGTTTAAATTTAAAAAAAAAAATTACAATTCTTAAAAACTAGAAATATGTTTGTTAAAAAACTCATCGATCTGTTGCAGCCTATTGGTTAGTATGATGATGACAGTTTATTTGCTTTTAAAAACTTCAAAATAAAAGCCACTACCCATCACCTTTATACAGCATCAAAGAGCCTGGGTAAAATTTAAAGCTACTCTGACTGTGTTCGTCTGACATAAATCATATTCATATACACCAAATTTGGCTCGAGGGTGAGTAAATTATGGGGTAGTATTTTTTTTTTTTATATTCCCTTTAAAGGCATAGTTAATAAAAATAATAAATAATAAAAATAATTCTGTCAATCTGTATTGACCATCCACTTGTTTAAAACATATTTTAGATTATTTCCGCTAATGAACAGAAAGGAAGATTTTTTCAAAAAAAGATGGGAACCAGTAGCCATTGACTTTCATAGTCCACTCAAAAAATTATGATGTTTGCTGTTTGTTTAAATCACTTATTTAAAATGAGCTTTTTTGGGACAACACAACTGTTATATATACAATTGATGTCAGAATTTTTAGCCCCCCTGTAATATCAGCCCCTATAACTCATTTATAATAACTAATTTATTTTGTCTTTGCCATGATGACAGTAAATAATATTTTACTAGATATTTTTCAAGACTATACAGCTTAATGTGACATTTAAAGGCTAAACTAGGTTAATAAGGTTAAACAGGCAGGTTAGGGTATTTAGGCAAGTTATTGTATAAAGATGGTTTGTTCTGTAGACTTTTAAAAAAATATATATAGCTTAAAGGGGCTAATGATTTTGACCTTAAAATGGTTTTTAAAGAATTAAAAACTGATTTTATTCTAGCCAAAATAAAACAAATAAGACTTTCTCCAGAAGGAAAAATATTATCAGGCGTACTGTGAAAATTTCCTTGCTCTGTTAAACATCATTTGTGAAATATATTTAAAAAAAATATATATTTATTGTGTATATATATATATATATATACTTTTTCCCCACTATGGAAATCAATGGCTACCAGTATCCAAATTATCCAAAACATCTTCTTTTTGTCTTCAATGGAAAAAAAGTAACTCATGAAGGGTTGGAACGATGAGAGTAAGAATAAATAGTTTGGGTGAACTGTCCTTTTAAAAATAATGCATCACAGAGTTTATAGAGTGCGCGTACATGCATGTTACAACATGTAAATGTCCTAAACAGAGTTTTTTTGGCGAAAGCTTTGTTTTGCATGTTTCGCTTTGCATGCAAACGCATTAATCGGCATTCTGTCAGTTTACTCAGAGCGCACGTCACATGTTTTAACATGAAGACCAGAGAAAAAACAGATCATTTGAAATCTTGGTGACATTTAATTTCTCAGTGCCCTTGCTACCTGTGGATTTCATACTGTACTGTGTGTACTTACATGCAATAATCGCTATACATACTATGTACTTATCGTAGTCATTACATAAACTGGCTACTAAACAGCTGTTTTTAAATAGTACACAGAAAAAGAAAAAAATTGGTTAGAATTTACACACACTTCACTTGTTAGAAGCCTATTTGAATTTCTTTCTTCAGTTAAACACAAAAGAAGATATTTTGAAAAATGCTGCTAGCTGGCACCCATTGACTTCCATAGTATGTTTTTTTCCTACCAAGTCGAAGGAAGTTAATGGTCCCAGCAACCAGCGTTGTTTAAAATATCTTCTTTAGAAACAGCAGAAGAATCTTTAAAATCACATGAGGAAGTTTAAATGATGAGGTAGTTTAAACTTTTGGGTGAAATATCTTTTAAACGTGTTTTAGTATAAATTTAATCATTTTAGGTGTAACAAGATTTTAAAAAAATTTATCAAATTGTTCACTTTTTACAGTGTACATTCTACACATAAATGTTTACAAGTGCTATATATATATCTTGACCATGCAGTTGCGTTCTTTTCATTAATGAAACCTAAATCTCAGCAAGGTTTCAGCCCCATTAGCGAGCTGACATCATAGCATGTTAACAAATCTAGTTAATTAGTTTGTTGGTATTGATTGTGTTAATGCATTGAGGGCAGGAGACGGATGGTCCGAAGGTGGTTGGTCCCGCAGTCGAGGGCTTCTGTGGTGACCATCAGTGCTGTGTATCTAGTGATCCCAGAGCGCATGAATCTATGCACCCTTCATATTGACTATCAGATCGTCTTGCATGCTGAGTGAAGCATTGATTTTGCTCTTTCTTTTCTCAGCGCGTGTTCATTTGGGACTTGGATGAAACAATCATCGTTTTCCATTCCTTGCTCACAGGATCTTACGCCAACCGATTCGGAAGGGTAAGTCGTGTATTTTAAATGCAAACACAGGCAAATATTGCGGCAGAGTTTAGAAAAATACACAGAAAAGAGGGTCTGTTTGGGTACACGGTCCAGCTTCGAGGAACTTGGAGTTCAGTGTAATTGTTTCTTTTTTTAATAAGATTGTTGAGGCCTCGCAGGCATTTGACTCGGCCTGCAGCTGTCTCAGTTATGTAGCTGCTACAGGCATGGATTACAAACCAGTTGCACAGAGAATGTCCATTGACACTTCCTATGGTTTTTTTTTTTAGACCTTCAGAAATGTTTCATTGTTAAGTTTAATTAAGTGTTTGTCTTAACTGCACTTTAAGTCAGGGTTGTGTATTGTAGCATAATTGGAGAAAAAGCACACTGTAAAAAAAAAAAGTTGACCTAACTAAAAATTTTAAAACAACAAACTTCAGGACATTTTTGAGTTGACTCAACTTTCAACCCAATTACTTCACTTGACTTGATTTAAGTTGAGGAAACTTAAAAATGTCCTGAAGTTTGTTGCCTTAAAATTTTAAGATGAGTCAAGTTTTTTTTTTTTGCCATGAATAAAACTAAGTGGTCATTATAATGTATATGTTTTGAAGGAAGGCTCATCAAGACTGCATTTATGATATAAAAATGCAGAACAACTGTGAAATATTATTGCAATTTATTATAGTTTCTATTGAATCTTTTTTTTAATTGTGCGATGGCAAATCTGATTTTTCAGCTTCATTAAACTCTTCGACTGCTCATCTACCAAATGATTGACCATGTTTAAAAAAAAAAAAAAAAAAAAAAAAAAACATGTGAAATGAGAATCTAAAATATTTTATGGCATAAACTATTCATAGTATGTGAATTAATTCCGGTACTTTTACCATAAACCAAAATATCAACTATTTGGTAGAGGCTGATATTTTAGAAATGATGGAATGTGTTGAAAAAATGCATTGAATGTGTTAACTAGCGACATTAGGAGTTAAGTGCAATCCAAACATTTTATTTTTTCCTAATGTGGTAGATTAATCTAGTCTTCATAGATATATGATCCTTCAGAAATCCTTCTAACATGAGTATTTGGTACTCATTAAATAATGTTTTCAAAACTGAAAACAACAATGCATGGTAGCATGCCATTTTTTTGTCTCCGTCAAACAAAAAAAGTAATTGTTTATACATAAAAAAACATTAAATACATCTAAATATATACTGTAATATTCTACACTTTTTTAAAAAGAAATATCAAAGGATAGGTTCAATTTTTCAAGTTTTATGGTTACACATTCATAATTCGAGTCTCTGATTAATTTAGAAGAACTTTAGTTTTTGCTGTTGTTGAGGATGTTGTTTCACTTGTATTGATCCTGACAAGAAGTTTGGTATCAGTAAAATGTATTTATTTATTTATTTTTTTTTTTTAGAACATAACCAGTTTATTCAGCCTGTATACATTGAGCCTGTAACTCTCACCCCACATTTACAATTCTGGCTTGAAAACTATTGGTCATATGCATATTATAAACTATGTGAAACAGTGTATAAAAATATAGCAATAGATAAATCCATGCTTATAAATATATACAGTTGAAATCAGAACTAGAAACCCCCTTTGATTTTTTTTTTCTTTTTAAAATATTTCCCAAATGATGTTTAACAGAGCAAGGAAATTTTCACAGTATGTCTGATAATATTTTTTTTCATCTGGAAAAAGTCTTATTTGTTTTATTTTGGCTAGAATAAAAGCAGCTTTTATTATTTTTTAAAACATTTAAGGGCTAAATTATTAGCCTCTTTAAGCTTTATTTTTTTCGATAGTCTACAGAACAAACCATCATTATACAGTAACTTGCCTAATTACCCTAACCTGCCTAGTTAACCTAATTAACCTAGTTAAGCATTTACAGTATATGTCACTTTAAGCTGTATTTAAGTGTCTTGAAAAATATCTAGTAAAATATTATTTACTGTCATCATGGTAAAGATAAAATAAATCAGTTATCAGAAATTAGTTATTAAAACTAGTATGTTTAGAAATGTGTTGAAAAAAATATTCTCTCCGTTAAATAGAAATTGGGGTAAAAAATAAACAGGGGGGCTAATAGTTCTGACTTCAACTGTATATAAATGAATATGTAATCATACTAATTTTAATATTAATGTATTATATTTAAAAGTACAGAAAAAATCTAATAAAATTAAATGGGGTACATTCTAATATACAGAAATAACTAAACCTGTATTGTATTGATGCTCAAATTCCACTTTTTATCTTTCATCCATATACACTTAGTATTTTAAATCTGCATTTACGTTAAAACATAATACCCAATTTAACAGGTTCAAAAGGATTATGAACATCCAATAAAAAGCAGTTTACTTCTGCGGTTGTTGTATTTGTTTTTTATACAAACCATCATAAGCTATATTTAAACTTTCAAAACAAACAATTTGGGAAAAACGGCGATCTGCAATTCTCAGGCTTCGTCAATGATCTCATGGCTTTATTTAACTTGCGTTCAATTCGGCAGATTATAATTTCAGGAAAAAAAAAAAACTAAAAAAAAAAACACCAAAGCTCTTGAGTTCATCAAGCGTGTATTTTTTAAGCCCTCTTTGTGTCTGAAGAATGTCGAAAGCTGCTTCCTTGTTTGAGGGAATAAATCACAGATTTGCCATTTTTTGGCTGAGCTTCTTGAAGTGTTTTTTTTTTCTTGTTCTTCTTTGTGGTGAGTGTAGATGACAGCAGCGCTCGGATGTCAGTGGAACGGGGCCCGGCGGCTGGTTTGTTCTCTTTGTTCCTCAGGCAGGGTGTTTGATGGGGGTGGTGTTTTGTTTTAAGGGTGAGGGAGCCCTGGCCCTCGACCCTGCACTGTTTATTTACTTTATCTCGGCTGAGCATGCTGGGTAAAGAAGCAAAACTCTGAGAGCGCTTCAACTGCATCTCACTCACACACACATACTTCAAGTCATTTTCTTTGACTTTAAAGGTCTTTCCCAAAAGCAATTTTGATGTACAAAGTGAGAACTATCCCCATATACTGTATCATTCTTTCTCTTTCTGCTTTTGTCATGATGATAATAACATGTAGACTGTTGCACTTAAAAAAATTGTTTGATCATTTTGATTGGTCTAAGAAAATATTACAATAATACAAGTGTCTGAAAGTTAGTCTCATTATTATTTATCCATTACAGTTTTCATATTGGGCACACTGAGTACAATTCCTCAGCAAGAATGTATTCAAAATTATAGTAAATGCGTTTACTATGCATAAACTCCAACTGATTTAGAAGCATGCAGCTCGTGTCTGTTTTAGGACTCTTACGAGCATGTGACACCACTTCTCTATCAGGTCCACTGGCTTCCAGTAAAGTATCGTATATTGACTTTAAAATAATTCTTCTCACCTTCAAGGCACATCACAATCTTGCTCCTCAACATCTCACTGAACTTCTCCATATTTATACCCCTTCTCGCACCCTTAGATCAGCCAACCCTTTCTCCCTGGTGCCACCTCGCACAACAGGAGACAGATCTTTTAGCTCTATGGCTCCTCTGCTATGGAACTTGCTTTCCCTAGAATTAAGGAGCAGTGATAGTCTTCACACTTGTAAATCTAATCTTAAGACCCATCTTTTTAAGCAGGCTTTCGTATACTATCCTTTACCATGTTATTTTATACTTTGATGTTTTATGTAATTCAGCTCCTCTCATGTATTTAACATTTTGTCTGGCTTTATTTTATTTTTTATTATTTGTTTTTTAATTTGTTTTGGTATATCTGTTGATGCTTGTTTTTAGACGAATTTGGGTGTCCATAAAGGCGCCATTTATATTATATTAAAATTATAGTAAATGCATTTATTTTAGTAAAAACAAAATTGCATATTCATTTATTCATTCATTCATTTTCTTTTCGGCTTAGTCCCTTTATTAATCAGGGGTTGCCACAGCGGAATGAACTTATCCAGTACATGTTTTATGCAGCGGATGCCCTTCCAGCTGCAACCCATCACTGGGAAACACCCAAACACACTCTTTCACACACATATGGACAATTTAGCTTACCCAGTTTACCTATAGCGCATGCCTTTCATTTGTATATGTATTATGTAAATACATTTATTTATTTAAAAATATATAGTTAGTTTTATGGTTAAAATTCATAATTCGAATCTCTGAAAGTTTTAGTAGAACTTTAGTTTCTGCTGTTGTTCTTTATGTTCTTGTTTCACTTTTATTGATCCTAATAATTTTTGAGATTAACTAGTTTAATCAGCCAGTATACATTGAACCTGTAACTCGCACCCCAAATGTACAATTCAGGCTTGAAAACTATTGATTTCATGCATATTATAGACTGTATATGCAGATTATACTTAGAAAAAAAAGTCCAGACAGTGACATTCAAGGGGTTAAATTGATGTGACAGTAAATTCATTTTTAAATGTTTTGAATAAATCCTTTTTTTAGTTTCAGATTCATAAAAGTATAATGAAAAAAAAAATCAAATTAAAGACAATTACATTTTCTTATTACTTTTACGTAATATGCATACATGTAATTAGAGTGTCTGAAAGTTAGTCTCAACAGATTATTTACTTTTATTGATCCTAACAAGAAGTTTTGTGTCAGTAAAATCTATTTATGATGTTTTATTTTTTTTGTTTTTAGAGATTAACCAGTTTAATCAGCCAGTGTACATTGAACCTGTAACTGTCACCCCACATTTACAATTATAACTTGAAAACTATTGGTCATATGTATGCATATTATAAACTATGTATGCATAGTATACATAGTTTGTCAAGATAAGTTCAGGTTTAGAAAAAAAATGTGCTAAAAAAACAGTGGCAGTTAAGGGGTTAAATGTAAACTGTAAATGCATTTCTTAAGTGTCACAAAAAAACATTTCTGGGTCACAGTTTAGAATAATGGTCCATTATTTAATGTTGGTTAATGCATTATCTAACATCAACTAAGGATGAATAATCTTGTAAAGCATTAGTTAATCATAGCTCAACATTTACTAATGCATTAATAAAATCCTAAATTTTGCTTGTTAACATTAGTTAATGCATTGTTAACTTGAACTAACATTATTTAACTTAAATAACATTAATATTAATGTTAACAAAGATGAATTATTACTGTAACGAATGAATTACTAATTGTTTGTTCATGTTAGTAAATGCATTAACTAACATTACCAAATAGGCCGTTATTTTAAAGTGTTACCATTATATTTTTAAACTTACTTTTATATATGCATACATGTAATAAGAGTCTGTGGAAGTGTATATAATTTTATATATTAATTTTTTATAAATTAATTTTGATATAGTAATTTGACTTTCATACATGTTAATGTTACATTTTTGGGTCAGTAAGACTTATGTAAGGTTATTTAAAAAGAATTCATTAAATCAATTAAAATTGACAAAATTTAACAGTAATCAATGTCAAATAATAAAATAAATGCTGTTCTTTTTAACGCTTTATTTATTGAAGAATCCTTTAAAAAGTCACATTTTACCTTATCCGTTATTACTTTAAAAAACAAGTCTCTAAAAATGAATTTCATAAAGCACGTGTTTAGAATCTACAGAGTAAGAATATAACCAGTTGATTTAAATGAGCAACTAAAGCCTTGATTGTTGCAATCTTTCTTTCTAAAACAAATGCTAGCCTTTTAAACTCATCAATGCATCCTGAAAAGCTAGCACAGATTGCCAAAAACATAAATCAGCACATAAGATTTCCACATTGGAACGTTTCAACATTTAAGGTCATTTTCCTCATCTATAATGTGCAAATCCCCAACATTCACTCTCTCCTCCTCCTTGCCCTCAAAATCTGATTACAAGTTGCCCTTCCACCAGAAATATGCTTATCCAATCTACCCTGTAACATCGCAAACCACATAATGCTCTCTTAAATCATATCAGTGCTCTCATCTAAAACCCTTACATTAAAACCAAGGTGCTTCGCGTTTCTCCGATATGAGGCGTAGATGACATAAACCCGTAAGAATACCCAGCGAAATGCATTTCTTCCAGGGAGAGCGTTGAGGAAGAGCTCTATAAATAGTTGTGTTTGGAGCACTCGCTGCTGTGGTTATCAGTTATCCTAATTGGCATCAGGGCAGCTCGCTCCCATAAAGATGATGGTTCGGGCCAGCTGTGTGGCCATCAGCCCTGGAAGGGGAAGCTTTCGGAGGGGAGGACTTGGCGCCCCTCGGGTGGCACTGATGTGTTGGGACAGGTGGCAGCGAGAGCAGAAGACCTTCTGGCACTCGGGCCTGCTTGTATTCTTAACTCTCCTGCTGAATGATTGTTTAGATTTAATTGGAGAGGATTGGTCGAGCCGGAGTAGTGCACTTTGCATACCTCTCACCACCAAACCTGCTTTTATTAACTGTCAGATACATACACAGGTGTTTATATTAAGTCCAGACTACAAATAGATTGGATGGGAGGAATACACTGTAAAAATTGATTAGTTGCTTAAAATATTAAGTAAACTTGTTGATCTTGGAACTGTTAAATTATTTTTTATAATTGTGCATATAGTTCTAAGCACATAATTTTAAGGCAAATATTTTAAAATTAATGCCAACAATTTATTTTAAAAGCAATGAGTTTATTTACCTTTTAATGTAAAGTCAACTAATCAACATATGTATTCTTTTTACATTTTATTTGGGCTAGTTAAATTTGAAAGTTTGGTTTTAGAGTAAATGTAGCGCCGGATGCAATTGTTTTTCATTAGAGAATCCTGAAGAGATTTAATTTAATTTTATTTTATTTTATTTTATTTTATTTTATTTTATTTTATTTTATTTTATTTTATTTTATTTTATTTTATTTTATTTTATTTAAATATTACTATTATTGAGTATCTATTTATTTATTACTTTGCATACTGTAGAGAATTCATTTTATTATTAATTTTAGTATTCATTTTATGAAATTATTTTATTTTATTTTATTAAAATATTACTATTATTATTTATTTATTATTTTGCATACTGTAGAGAAATTGCTTTATTTTATTGTTTAATTTTTTTCTTTTATTATTTATTTTATTAAAATATTACTATTTTAAAAATATTTATTTATTTATTTATTTATTTATTTATTGCTTTGCATAATGTAGCGAATTTATTTAAATTTTTTTTGTTAACATTTTACTATTATTAAGTAATTATTTATTTACTACTTTGCATACTGTAGAGACGTATGAATTATGCTATTTTGATTAGACTAATATACTTTTTGAACTTCATATTCATCCACAAATTCTAAATATAATTCTAAATAAAATAAAAATATAGTGTTTTTGAAAGTTCAGTATTTTTGAAAATACAAACCTAAGTATTTTTGAAAGCCTATAATAAATGTGCTTTTGTTCATCAGAATCCTGAAAAATAATGCCAGATTACATTTTCTTTTTCAGTTTTGCACATGCGTATTGTAATTATTGTCTCTGAGATTGTCAACAGAATTTAATGTTTATTATTTTCATCATCATTTATGCTAACGTTAAACGTTTGGGGTTAGAAAGGTAAAAGTAATTTAAGTCAATAATTTGTTAAAGGGCACCTATTTTACCCCTTTTTAAAGATTTAAGGTAAGTCTTTTGTTTCTTCGGAATGTGTCTGCAAAGTTTCAGCTCAAAAAACCCATCAGAATATTTATTATAATTTTCAGAATATTGGATTTTTCTGCTCTGAACACACTGTAGCTGTTTTTGCGAGATGTGCCTTTAATGCTAGGTCTCCCCGCTAACCATTCCCATGTGCCTGTCAGAGCATGCCTCAGTCTTAGGCTGTGTCAGATCAACAGCACAGTGACAGACATGAAGGAAGCAGATCTCATGTAATGTTTGCAAGAAATACTACAGTAAGAACTTTCCCAATGATTGTTATGTGATGTATTTGTTGTGGAGTTAATTCAAGCCTTTCTGCAATGATGAGTCACACAATGTCGTTACGAAGTTTACGCACACACACACACACACACACACACACACACATACACACAGAGCGTGCATGTTTTTTACTGCAAATGTGACAGGATACACCTTAATATCCACTGAAGTATGGATATCTGTTATGTTGATGTACAAAATAATCGTCCTTTAACGTCCACAAACCAGGATTGAAGCGTCTTCTTTTATAATTGTACTTTGCACTCTTGTTGATATGATTATACGCATTAATCCGGAGACAAGTTACTATGCGGCTGTCAATCAATTTGGTGGGCGAGGAACCAAACTCCTATGTCACGTTGCGATGAGCCTCAAAATGGGAGAAATTTGGATCCTATTTTAACATCAGGAAATAAAAAAAAAGAGACTTGTTGTCTTTTTATCACCCCAATATGACTGTGGAAACACTATACCTACACACAGTTCTGTCCAAACAGCTTACAAAAGATGGTTTTTGTGATAGGTGACCTTTAAATTAATCAAAATTGACAGTAGGTATGTTCAAAGACAGACGAAGAGGAATATTATTCTTAACAAAAAAGGAAGCTATTTTTAATTAGGCCATGTATTTTTTAAAAGTGTGTTTAAAATGAAATGTAACAGTATATGTAAACTGCTAAATTATTGATCATTTCTTTTAATTAGCCTTCACATTCTGGTTTGGTGACTCCACAACTCTTTTAATAGCTTCGAAAACATACTTAGCATTGCAGTATCAAGTTGATGACTTCCTGCACTCATGAGAACTGATTATAAACATCATTTTCACTTGCTAACATGCATCCAATGACCTCCGTGAAATGTATTACTTCATTTTAGAGCTCAGATATAAACAAAGAATACTTGGATAATAGTAATGGATTTCCTGCGCTCAAAAAAAATAAAATAAAAATAAATCTGTAGAAATGCATTCCTTCTTATTGTATTTCATGTTCTATTATGATTATACGACCATTTTGCTTCTAGGGTCAAATGGAATTCGGATTGAGGTTCTGATTTATTATAATGCATAAAAGAGATGTTTAACACTTAGTTTGATTGGACAGAGGAACACATTACAAGAATTTGATGGGATAGAGATTAATTTTACATTTCCAGTTACTAAATTAACACATAATTCAAGTTTCTAATACCCTCAAAAGGAGATTATTTCAATCCCATGTATGGCAACATGCAAAAGTGGGGGGCTGATTTTCTGTTTTTTATAATAATAATAATAATAATTATTATTATTATTATTATTATTATTATTATTATTATTATTATTATTATTATTATTATTATCAATAATAATAATAATAATAATAATAATATTATTATTATTATTATTATTATTATTATTATTATTATTATTATTATTATTATTATTATTATTATTGTTGCAACAACAACATAATGAATGAATCAAAATTCATATTAAAGTCTTTTTTAATGTTACACAAAACGATCTCTTGGGGAAAAATTGCAATACTGTAATTTATAACTCAAATTATAAAGGAAAATTTTGTCAGAAATACTATATTTTATGTAATAATAGACCTACTTGATTAATAATTCCCTTAAGGCCAAAAAGTATTGTTTGCACCTCACTTCACCTAAAACGTATTCATTCTTTTTGTTTATTTTGTTGATAACTGACCAACAAAAGTACATTAAAATAAAGATACAAATTATACCGAATGAAATTTGTTACAAAAGAGCTTTTTTCCAACAAAATTAGGCTATATGAAGTGGTAAAACAATTTTTTCAATGTTTCCTGTTGCTATTTTAGGGTTTTTCATCTTTTTTTTTATTAGTTTTCTGAGGTAACAATCCAAAGTAATTGAAAATTTCACTTTGTGAGTCAATCTTTTAAAAAGATTGTTGCGCTCGCTAATAAATCATATTAGCAACAGAACAGAATTTAACCGATGTGCTTTCGAACTAAAGCGCCATAAAAGGTGCAAATTCTTCACAGCTTTGCAGCCTTAAAGGGCTCCACAGACTATTTAAATAAAATGGTTTATTGTTGCACAAATTTGTGAGCATTTTAGTGACTTTTCCACATGCAACATTATCTACTGTAGATAAACCATTAATGACGATGCTACCATTTACAAACTACAATGACACCGCCAGTATTTTGGACCCATAGTATCGCGATACTACCATAGTACCAGTAAACCGTGCAACCCTAGTAAAGACACTGTTCAGATGTTATATTTCAAGTTATTTTTATTTATGTATTTATTTATTTATTGTACTTTGTGTGGTAATAGTTTATTACGCATATCATACAAACCTACAACCTTTTGTTTTGTTTTTCTGTATGTTGTAAGCTGCCATTGTTGTTGTTTGTTGTTGTTTTTTCGGATTCTTTGAAAAATAGAAAGTTTAAAGAAACAGTATTATTTTCAGAAATATGTTTACTGTCTTTTGTGATTATTAATATTTTAAAAGTAACATTGAAACACAGCAAATAATGCTTTTAGATTTTTTGTAATGATTCTAGTCCAGATATTAAAAAATTCCTAAATCAAGAAGAATTTTCTAGACTAACAAAAAAGATTGCCTTGTTTTAACTTTTATATTTTGTTTTAGCTAATAATATGCCACAATTAAGTGCATTTTTCTTCAAAAAACAAGCAAAATATTCTGCCAAAGGTGTTACAGTCATTATCACCAGTTATCAATATATAATCAATAATCATAATTATTTCACTCATTTTGATATAATTTTCACACTTGTTCCTATATTTATTACTAGTCTAGTATATTTAATAGACACATCAATGTCTTTGCTGGTGTTCTGCTCTTCTTGTGTGGCTTCCCCTCCCGCTGTCCGCAGTTAAAACATTTTCATTGTTGAGTGTGACATGTAATCAGTAAAAAGCTCAGCCGTTTCTTCAGGTGGCTTTAAGCTCTAATCCCTCAGCAGAGCTCTGTGACTCAGCACTGCTCTACACTCACTGCAATAAATCCCCTGCTTTGCTTTCCTCTCTCATTCACACACTTCGTTTCATCCTCTTAATGAACAACGGCTGATTAGGAAAATAAGCCCATGTGGAATGAAGATTACAGAAGATAATTTTAAACTGAATACTAGCCTAAATGTCAATTTAATAAACCACGGCTTTGCTTTAAGCCTTAATACAGTGTTTCTTTGTCATTTTGAATGCACTGACTCATATATTTGACCCACATATTAGACTGATCAGTCACTAAATATGACAATATGATCTGTACACACTGCAGAAAACTTTTTTTATTACTTAGCTTGTCTTGTTTCTAATACAAATGTCTTAAAATCATTAAATCAAGAAGCATTTTCTTGACAAGTAGCAAATAACAAGACTAATATACCCAGATGGATTAGAATAATGTAGCTATGACTGTAGCTAACAATGTTTACTATACTATTCCTGTCATATCTGCCTCCGAGCTAACCTACCTTAACTGTCTCAATCACAGCTCTTATCAAATGCTCAATCTGCATCATTCTTATGATCACTAAAACCCATCTCATCCTCACTTTCATCTGGAAGAGCCAATTCTGTCCTTTTTTTCTTTCACTTACCATAGAACATGGTGGACCTGACTAATACACTGTTCTCTGTATTTATATCTAATCAAAAGTATTGCCATTAAAATTTGATTTTATCTATAATGCAAATGTGAATAACATTAACTAATTAACATTATATAGCTAGCATTCATGTTGTTATTATTAACTTAAAAGTTCACAGCTGACCTTGCTACACTAAAAAAGTTACCGCTTCTTGTTCAAACTACCTGTTAAAATGAGCTGAAACAACATAATTCTTGTAATTTATTATTATTATTTTATTTCATGTTCAGTCCATTTAAATTTGTAAACCATTAAGTTAACTTAAGCGTTTTGTGTTGGGACAATTTGGCGGAATTATGTTGGTCCAACTACCTGGTTAGGGGTTTTGTAGTTTCCAGCATGCTTTGCATGGAATTGAATTAAGAGGGGGACATGTTGACAATAAAAGTAATCATAGGCATTTAAAGTTATTAGAAAGACTTGATAGAGTTTAATATTCACTTCAGTTTAAAGATTTAGAAAATTTTCATGTAATGCTTTGAGTTTTGAGATTACCACCTTGCTGAAGCACCCATGCTTTGGATGTTGGCAGCTTAATTAGCGAAAATGCAGTTTGTTGCTTTGTTCAGTGAGCAATAACTGTCCTAAAATGAGTTCTGAGATCAGTCTCTATAAACTGTAAATGTAACTGAAATATGAAGATATGCTTAAAATGGCTCTTTTAGTTCATGTAGGATAACTTCAAATAAAATTAAGAGACTTCGAAATGTATGACACATAATAGACATATATGATATTATCTTTTGACGTTGTTCAATAAAAAAAAACAAATGTATTTAAACTTTTATTTGATACTGTCATGTTGGACCAACTCAATTGCATTTGATTTTGTTTAACAAATTTATTGGATGGAAATCCTGCCCTCAATTAAATGGAGTTTGGTCACACTTTATTTTGATGGTCCTTTTGTTGAATTTAGTTACATTGCATCTACATGCCAACAAATTCTCTTTAGATTATAAGTAGACTGTTAGGTTGGGCTTAGGGTGGGGGTTAGGGTTTGGGTTAGTGTAAGTTGACATGTAATAAAAGTTTCTTATAGTCAGTTAAATGTCTGTTGAAGGAGCAGTATCAACAGATATTAAGCAGACAGTCTACTAATACTCGAATGGACCATCAAAATAAAGCGTTACTTTGAGTTCATCCAATTAGTTATTTTATTGAGTGTAGCTGGCTAACCTATTGCACTATTGCACAGTGTTGCCATTTGGCAACACAAACATTTGATCGATTTACAAAAAAACTAATTTTGATAAAAACCTTTTTGAGTTGTGAATGTGACATTATAACTTACTGGAGGACATGTTTCAGTTTTTTTGTGGATCTGGCATGAGTTGATTCTTTGTTTTTATTAACGTTTTCATTTGCATTCAGCAACTACTAACAATAAACACCAGTCTGTCAGAAATCGCACCACAGAAAAACACTGCATGTCATGTGACTTAAGCAACGTAAATCATTGGCTAAATTAAGGTCTTCTTTTTCCAAACAGAAAAATTAGAACATTGGTTTTAAAGAAACGGTGGAAATAAAAATATGTGGTAGAGGGATATATTTGCTCTATATACAAGACAAAACTTTTAAGTAAGTTTAGTTTTTTTTTTTTGTTTTTGTTTTTTTGCAGTGTATGACCAGGTAAATTTGGATGAAATTGTATAATATGCTCCCTAATGAGTGTTGACTAGGTGGTAAAGAGAAAACTACGCCTGATTCATTAACAATTTAGAGAGCAGTCACTCCCATCTTTGTGTCAGCCAGAGATCAGCATTACTGCCAGTATTGCATTACAGTGGAAACTCAATACATTGAACACATTTAAAAAAAAGGAGTCCATTATATTTTAAGTGAGTAATCCATTTTGATTACTGCCAGCGCATAGGTTTAAGCATCACTTGCTAACGCTTTTTTTGAGTAGGAAAATGTACATCTTCCTGTTCCTAGAAGTTTCTATTAAATTCCCAACTTGAACCTTTTAGAAATAGTTGGAAAAAGGCTTTATCTGATGTGAGAAATGGGGGTGAAATGCATCAGTAGTAATGTGTAGAAAGATGATCTTGGCTAGGAGGTATGTGGACAGTGATATATTTATGATGACACTTTGACCTCATGCTCATTTAAACTCATAATGCAGCTATACTGGGTTTTACTGCCTACAAAGTGTAAAAGTCTATTTCTATGTGTGTGTATTGGATTTGGAGATTTATATTATTTTTATATTTATTAAACACTTTTGTATAATGACATGGGTATGACATAGGTAGGGCCAGACAGAATCTGTGGACAATTTTTGCTATTTCTGCTCAGAATTTTGTAAAAAATGTGGAATGTGGAATGATTTTTGGAAGTATCTTAACTAAAAACGTAATATATTAAATGAAAAGTAATACCGTTTTAACTTTTATTTAATGTGTAAATCCAATAAGTTAAATTAGTTAAAATATCTACTAAAAGACAGAAAATATTACTTTAATTGTACTGTAAATACATAACATGAACATTTTTATATTAGTCAATAATATTACTGAAATTAATTTAAAACCTGATTAAATGTAAATTTATACACATTTACACAAATAAATAGACTCAATGATGTGCTAAAAATCTGCGGATTTCTGAGCACACAGATTCCATGTGAGCCTACCTAAATATTTTGTGATATAATAATAGTAATATTGAAATATTCATATGATTTATTTACAGTACAGTTTGTAAAGTAATATTTTCTGTCTTTTAGTAGATCTACTGTACATGAGTGACTTGCTTTGTTTACCAAATAAGTGCGTCTAATTGGATTTGCATTGTATACATTAAATAAAAGTAAAAATTTTTTACTTTAAAAGTAATTTATTTCATATATTAAGTTTTAGTTACAATACTCCTAAAATCATTTCACAAAAATCAGCAGATTTTCCGTAGTCCGCAGATTCTGTCTGGTCTTACCGCTAGGTATTAAAATAATAATGTGATTTATGAAAACATAGCCGGTGTGCTGTGTCATTTCAAAACTGTTAAAATAACGGTGTCTTTTGACATTCAAAAATTGCCACAGATTTCCTGTTAGGGTTGGGTTTAGGGGCAGGGGTAGGGTAAGGCAATATAGATTGCAAAAGTATCTGTTAATTAATAGATTTATGCATCTTATGATTTTTATTTTCATGTATTTATTCTTTTGAATGGCATTATGTGACCTTTATCTTTACTTAAAAAACTTTTAAACATTGAAAAAGTGACTTTTATTGACATTTGTAATAGTTTGAAGTAATATACAGTATTGCCTGGGTTGGTATTGCAAACTATGATACAAAATCTATCTATCTATCTATCTATCTATCTATCTATCTATCTATCTATCTATCTATCTATCTATCTATCTATCTATCTATCTATCTATCTATCTATCTATCTATCTATCTATCTATCTATCTATCTATCTATCTATCTATCTATCCATCTATCCATCCATCCATCCATCCATCCATCCATCCATCCATCCATCCATCCATCCATCCATCCATCTGCGGTGCTAATGATATAGAAAAAGAAAGAAAGAAAGAAAGAAAGAAATAGAAAAATTAAAGCATGAAATGAATCATATTAGGCCTGAATAGTAGGCCTTTCTTTATTCTTTATTTGAAGTATAATCAATTATTGGGTATGATTTTTAATATTATTATTATTATTTATTTCAGGATCCACCAACGTCTGTGTCATTGGGACTAAGAATGGAAGAGATGATCTTCAACTTGGCTGACACGCATTTCTTCTTTAACGACTTGGAAGTAGGTCTATCATTTTTTTGTTGTTGTTATCTATGCTTTTTAAGAGGGGGATTCCCTTTTCTTTTACACCTCACCCCCTACGAAGCTCACCGCCAGCCTCCAAACACTGTGATTACTTCAGCAGCCTTGCTTTCTTAGCGGCCATATTTAAAAGCCAGCCCCAAGATGTGGATAAGTCACAACAGAGTGTATACATTACATTACGAGCACAAGAGCAGTCCATTAAAGTTTAAGCCATAGCATCAACAACTATTTAATAGCAGGGTGCCTATTTCTCGCTAACGTCCCTCAGTGGTGAAGTATTACCTCGGAGCCCATGGGACACTATGAATTTTACATGCCCTGTCAGGCTTCCCGTCCTGCACCCACCGCCGGCCCACCCCTCCCTTCCCCGCCGTCCAGGCCAATTTGTCAGCTTCTAATATTTCTGAACGTACTCTTACTGTCTGCGTGTCGTGCTGTGTGCTCCGTGTCTCTGTCCGTTTGGGCCGCAGACTCTCGGTCACGGTCTGCTCTGCCCGCTCGGCCTGATTCATGTCGGATCAGTGTAAAATCTGCCCCTGGGGGCTGTTATTGAGAAGCTATCTAGGTGTCTGTTTGCCCCGCCTGGTGAGGGCTGAAAACGTGACCGGCGGGGTCACTTCTTCTCATGATTGGCAGTGCTCCATGTGTTCATAGCAGTGGAGTTCAGTTTGACCAGATCTGGTGTTGCTTGAAAGCTACAACATCATTTAGTGGTTTGAACTTGTGAGGCTTGTTAAAATAACTTCAGGTCTGAAACAATATGCACCGCGAAGGGATTGAGCAAATCTGCTTTGTCAAAAAATCATTTTGATTATTCCAAAGCCTGAAGTGAAGGATTTAAAAGAAGTTGTTGACTGAAAATCAGTTAAAGTACTAAGATTTAGTTCTGGTGAAAGCATTCTGAATTATTTGTTCACAACCTGATATACAGTGCTCAGCAAAATTGAGCACAACCCATTTTAAAAATGAATATTTTTTTTTCCATTTCTCAGTGAATATAGGCAATGTATTTTGGTTAATATAATCAAAACAGATCTATTAAAAATTTTATTAAAATATTAAAATAATATTTTAGTCACCAAACATATTTAGAAATTGAAAGATAATACAATTAAATTCAAGCTAAATATTGCAAAAAAAATTACAACCTACAAAACATAAAATACTTTTTTACATTTTTTAGCTTTTTATGATTATTCCTTTTTTTTAAATTCATATTTAATATTTTTCTCTAACATATACATTTGGGTGTACTAGTTTTTAGACCATTATTGTAAGTTATTTTTTTAGATAAGCTCCAGATTTGGCTTCAGTACTGACTAATCTAATGTATATGCACAAACATAATATTGTATGGCTTCCTAATAAAAATATAATTTAAAAGATAGATTTGTGAGGGTTTTCTTATATATGTTGAGCACTGTAGTTCTTAATATTCAAGCTTACTGTTTCATTTTTTTTTAAATGTGAATTTACACTGTAAAATGTTGTTATTTACATTACTTAAAAAGTTAGTAAACCCATTGCCTTAAAAGTTGACTTTACTTAAAAAACTGAAAAAACATTAAAGTCGAGTTAACGTCATATTTATGATTATTATAGTTAATTTACTAAAAAAGAAATAAGACAATGGGTTTCCTCGCATTTTTTAAGCAAAGTCAGCTAATCATTTTTACAGTGTATAAGGTTTAGCAAGTGAACAGTCATTCAGTATTATTCTAAATGTTGTGATGTTTTTTTCCCTGATATATATATATGTATATTTTTTCCCAATTTCTGTTTAACGGAGAGAAGATTTTTTCAACATTTCTAAACATAATAGTTTTAATAACAAATTTCTAATAACCGATTTATTTTATCCTTGCCATGATGACAGTATATTATTTTTTCCTAGATGTTTTTACAAGATACTAATACTCAGCTTAAAGTGCAATTTAAAGGCTTAACTAGGTTAAAGTTTAGGTATAGGCAAATCATTGTATAAGGATGATTTCTTTTATAGACAGTCTGAAAAAAGTATTACTTTAGAGGGCTAATAATACTGACCTTAAAATCCTTTAAAAAATAAAATGTATCTTTATTCTAGCTGAAATAAAACAAACAAGACTTTCCCCAGAAGAAAAAAACATTATAGGAAATACTGTGAAAAATTCCTTGCTCTGTTAAACATCCTTTGGTAAATATTAGAAAAATTCAAAGGAGGGCTAATAATTCTGATTTCAACTCTCTCTATATAAACATAAAGTAGCTTTATATTATTAAATCAGTACTTTTATATATAAAGTAAACATAAAGTAGTTTTATATAATTAATTGTTTTACAAGTGGGCCACTTGCTGGACTGAAGTAGCCAGATTTTATTGATTTTTATTTAGAAATTTGTCATTCTAGTACCATTTTTATTAAATTGCTTTATATAGCATGACAGCGTGACAGAGAATACAAAGGTATTACTGTTAGCCTCAGCAACTGCAGAAACTTGCTTTTATTCAGTCTGAGCCTCTAAATGAAATGTAGGTGTGTTTCCCTACTCGGGTATGAGCTGTGACCTCATTTAAATGTGATGTGCACAAAATAAATAAATAAATAATAATAAAATATATATTAAGGCTTAAAAACTTATTATGCTAAATTATTACATTTGGGGTTTAAAAGAACATTCATCAAACTTCCTTTAGTGTTCCACAGCCCGAATGACTGATTTCTGACTGAACCACTCTTTAAGTAGCAGAACTAAGAGAACCCACCCCGAGCCCAGACTCCGCTGGCGAGCCGCTTTCCCTCATCCCCGAACCCGACACCGCTGACCCATTGATTTTCCTCAGTGTCCCGCTCGTGGCTGACCCCGCAGAGGAGGAAATGTTTTGTTTGATACTTAAGTGTGAGGAGAACTGTTGCGAGACTGCCAAGTCTCATTAGTCAACGGCCTCGCTCCGCTTTTCCTGCCACGAAAACCAGGGAGAAAGAAAATGTTTGTGCTGCCCGAGACATTCGACTGACGTGGAGATTCCAATCGCACTCATCTTGATCAAAGTTAATTGGCACCAATTGCCTGTTAAATATTTCCGTATGTTTGGCTACACTAGATTGTGCCCACTACACTTTGTATAATGGATTTGCCCTCTGTAAAAAAAAATAGAAATCTGACAGTTTTGTGACAAAGCTTAAATGTGGCTTTTTCACAACATCTGTCCTGTATTTTGCTTTCGTTTCATGTGTTTAAACCGCTCGCGTATGATTCGCCTGTCGAGGCATCTTGTAAAATGATTGGATTGTGCAACGTGCAGTTTTTCCCTTCTGCTGTATCTCAGCAACGGAATTATTACATTTGGTCTTGACACTTTAAAGCTAAGGACCTTTCTCTTAAAAATCCCAATGTTTTCTTTGAACTCAAACTGAGTATTTAGTTTGAAAACAGCACAGAATTGTGAGCTGTAAATAATATGCATTTGAGACCTTGGAGAAATGCACATGCTCGGTCTAATTTAGTCAAAACCAGAAAGGGATTTCCCTCTGGCTTTGTGCATGCAGATGTCTAATGGTGATTGGTGATTGTCAACTGTGTAACTTTCACAAATGTGCGCGACGGACAGCCGGTGGGTACCAGAAATACACCATCAGCCTTTTGCTTTCTGCCCACGAAAAGCTTATAAATATCAGTATTAATCCACATGGATACATTTTCTTGTGCTCACATCCTGGTTGATTAAAATGTTGGCGCGTGTTGGTGATTTGTGGGCTCATGTTGCATTGTGTATTGCAGTCGTTGGATTGTGTGCAGTATTTGTCTGCCGTTCCGCCTGTTGTCTTGCACCTGTGTGGGATTGTAGATATATTCTGATAATTACTGCTGAATATTGATATATTGAGGAATGCATTGGAAAGGAAGAGGGATTTACTTCACACAAGCTCGCACAGATATCTACACACACACTACTGTGACCTCACAAATGCTTAAATACACAGACATCTTTTGAGACACTTTGGAGTCTTTTTCTTTCTTTCTATTTTGCTCATTTAATTATTGATATTTTACAATGACAGAATACATTTCATGCTTGTCAGCAATATGATCCTTGTATTGATTGCTGTATATTGATTCAGATTTCTTCACAAGAAAGATTTTAGTGGTTATTTTCAGGAACCACAAGTTTCATGCTAAAATTGAGTGTGCTTGGCCAGTGATTTTTTTAGATAAATAAAGTATATTTTAAATATTTGTTTATTGAAAAATGGCCATGGCCTTTTGTTCCTTTTATTTTATCTCTTCCTTAAAAATTTTAAAATATATTATTTTAAAAAGTTGACCATACATATTGTGATGGATTTGTTAAAATAATAATATTTAAAATAAAATTATAAAAATAATAATAATTATTATTATTTTTTTATTATTATAGTTATTTATTTTTATTATTGGATTTGGATTTTTGCTCACTTTGGATTTAGATTTATTGGTAATAATTGACTTTTTGTCTCACCAAGGTTGTTTTTATTGTTTCAAAGTACAATCTAATGTAACTGTTTAGTATTTTAAATTATTTAAAGGTTTAATTTATTTACAGTGATAAAGTGTGTCTCTTAATATTGTTGTGGAAATCATGATTTTTAGCATCCTTTGATTAATACAAAGTTTAAACAAACAGGATTAATTTAAAATAAAAATATTTTATAATTTTTTTCAAAATCTCATTACAGTCTCATTTGGACACTAAATATTGTTATTTATTTATTTATTTATTTATTGTTTATTATTTTTTATGTTAATGGTAATGTTAATCGAATGTTATTTTTTTACTTAAAATATATTCTATTGTCATACTATAAGATATAAATTTATATAAAATTAAACAACATACTGTATGTATTATGACATGCACCTAAAATGTGAAGGTATAAATAATCAAACTAAATTTATTATTATTTTTTAAATGATTAAATACAGTTGAAGTCAGAATTATTATCCCCCTTTGATTTTTTTTTTTTAAATATTTCCCAAATTACGTTTAACAGAGCAAGGACATTTTCACAGTATGTCTGATAATTTTTTTTCTTCTGTAGAAAGTCTTATTTGCATTTACATTTTAAGGTGAAAATTATTAGCCTCTTTAAGCAATTTTTTTTCCCGATAACCTACAGAACAAACCATCCTTAAACAATAACTTGCCCAATTACCCTAACCTCCCTAGTTAACCTAATTAACCTAGTTAAGCCTTTAAATGCCACTTTAAGCTGTACAGAAGTGTCTTGGAAAATATCTAGTAAAATATTATTTACTGTCATCATGGCAAAAATAAAATAAATCAGTTAGAAGTGAGTTATTAAAACTATTATGTTTAGAAATGTGTTGAAAAAAAATCTGCTCTCCGTTAAACAGAAATTGGGAAAAATAAACAGGGGGGCTAATAATTCAGGGGGGCTAATAATTCTGACTTCAACTGTACCTCTTGCTGAGAGATTGCTAAAAATGTGTGATATGATGTATAAAAATGTAAAAATTATTTACCTAAATTTACAGCTTAATTTACAACTTCAATTTTATTGAAATATTAAGTTATTTTAGAGCACAAAATCACAAAAAAAACACAAATAAAATATGTCCACAAAGCAAGCACACATTAAAGATAAGTACAGAAAGCTCAGTTGGCATCACTCTCTTTGGTTATACCACAACTCAAATCTGCCATTGCTTCAGCTCGTGCCATACTTAGTGTGCAGTATACCTTGAGATGTTTTTTGGGGATGAAAGCATTCTTGTGTGTTGGGTGAGAGGTGGAGTGCGGGTTGCTGTGTGGGAATGTGCGTCTCTGGAGGGCCGAACTGTGCTCCCTCACAGCGGGGAAGAGCCATGGCTCGCCGGGAGAGAAAACAACACAGAGCGTCTGCGGGACACAACTCTTCTCCTGGCTCTGCTGAGAGAGGAACGGTTTCAATTATCCCTGGCTGTACCTCCGCACATGCATACCTGAGGCAGAGCCATTGGTGACACCACAAATGAGACCTTTTTAGCACCTCCAGGTTGGGGTTGGGATTGAGACAAAATTATTACTGCAATTTATTATTATTATTATTATTTATTTATTTATTTATTTTTTTATTTTTATATATATATATATATATATATATATATATATATATATATATATATATATATATATATATTTTTTTTTTTTTTTTTTTTTTTTTTTTTTTTTTTTTGGTGGGGAAATTTTGAGTTTTGAGCTTATTTATTATTATTCACTTTTTAAAATACAAAAAAAGTGTATTAATATTAAGATTTAATACAATTTAATGTAAGCATTTTCTATTTTAAAACATCATTCATTGATTTTTCTTTGGCTTAATCCTTTTATTCATCAGGGATCGCCACAGCAGAATGAACTAAATTATCCTAATTATCCAGCATAAGTTTTACACAGCGGATACTCTTCCAGCTGAAACATCCATACATACTCAGACACACTCATACACTATGAGCAATTTACTAATCTCTCATGATGTTTTTTTTTTCATAAATTTTTTTTTTAATCTACCATCTTTCCAATGCAATTCAACCATCATAAACTGCAAAAACAATTAACTATAACTATTAGGGATGCTCCGATCGATCGGTCGAAGATCAGTATCGGCTGATAATAACATTTCATGACTCGATTGGTACTCGCTGTTCTGGCCGATCTCAAGAATCGATCGCAAGTGTGATTGCTTATGATGAAGTTGTATGTTTTTCACAACATTTGCAAGTTTATTAAAACCTGGCTGGAAATATAAAAAAAATAAAAACACTTCAAAATTAACTTTTTGTATTATACGTACTTATTGCAATAAGCAGAATAGACCTATTTTTTGTAGTAAGTAAGTAATTGATTTATAGGTGTGCATTTTTAATCTTACAAAATGTTTGTCGTGTCCACACTAAATGGTTATAAAAGACATGTTTAAGGGATTTTATGCAACAACCTTATTTTAGGTTCTCTTAGGTTATAGGAGAAGCGCCACCTAAGTATCATACTTGGATTGAAAAGGTGCTTTATGCAATGGTGCAGTTATATAAAGCTTGAAGCATCAGAATCGGTACAGGGTATCGACCAACCACCATGACAAGGTGTCGATACTCTGTATCGGCTGCAAAAATCCTGATCGGAACATCCCTAATATCTATAACACTTGTTACATTTGGAAACAATTTTAAATATGTTCTGTTTTCAGTATTAAATTAAGTTTTAAAACCTTATTTTTTATTATTTTCAAGCTCATTTTTAAGTTGATTCAACTGTTCGTCTGTTTTTTGGGGGTTTTTTAGCTATAGAAAGACGACTTGAAAATTCTCGATTTGTTTGTATTTTTTGTTGATGGGCAACTTGTAAGTAACATTTCTTTTGCCCTGTAAACTACTGATTACATTTAAAAATGTTGTATTTTTTTACACAAAATGGTGCCATACTGTACTTTATATAAACCAGTTTATTGAGATCCAATCACATGATTGGAAATTGGGCCCGATCACTTGATTTCAGACTCAATCGGAATCAGATGTTACCTCCTGATCAGGACTCGAATATACAGTGGAAGTCAGAATTATTAGCCCCCCTGAATTATTAGACCCCCTGTTTATTTTTCCCCCAATTTCTGTTTAGTGGAGAAAAGATTTTTTCAACATATTTCTAAACATAATAGTTTTAACAACTCATCTCTAATAACTGATTTATCTTATCTTTGCCATGATGACAGTAAATAATATTTTACTAGATAGTTTTCAAGGCACTTCTATGCAGCTTAAAGTGACATTGAAAGGCTAGGTTAATTAGGTCAACTAGACAGGTTAGGGTAATTAGGCAAGTTATTGTCCAACGATGGTTTGTTCTGTAGACATTCGGAAAAAAAAAATTAGCTTGAAGGGGCTAATAATTTTCACCTTAAAATGGATTTAAAAAAATTAAAAACTGTTTTTATTCTAGCTGAAATAAAACAAATAATACTTTCTCCAGAGTAAAAAAATATTATCAGACATACTGTGAAAATTTTCTTGCTCTGTTAAACATAATTTGGGAAATATTTAAAAAAGAAAAATTCTCAATTTTTTTTTTAACACATCTATAGTTTTACGGTGGCACAGAGTTAGACCTCTTTCTTGACACACAGAAACAGCAACGCGTGCGGCATGACATCACTTTGTTGCAGAGACGTTATTGGTTAAATGCTGGCAAAGTAGAACACGGATGCAGCTTAAAGCAGAAAGTGCGAGTATGTCTGCGGTCTGGAGGTTATTAGTTGATGACGACAACATTGCCATAGCAAACTGTGAGATATGTAAACTTGGTATTGCCTACCAGGTATTTTAGGTTGAGGTGCTATTTGTTTTTATACTCGATTTTTTCATATTTACTGTTGCACTAAAGTCCAAAAGTGAAGAGTTTATGGTTTTTATTACTTGATTGCTCAAGCTACCTCACAGAAGTGATCTGTTTGTTAACAGAGTTGTTGAATGTTAAAATAAGGTGAATTGAATAAATATAAGGAACATCATGGATCTGTTTCTTTGCTCTTATTTATTCTTTTATGTATTTTAGAAGTATCGGATTGTGTTTCGCTATCGGTAAACACTTAAAATCAAATCCGACTCAAAAATCGGATCAGAATACCCCTACCATTTATATATACATATTTATGCAACCTCAAAAAAAACACTCAGTTTAGAACCATTAAGAAATATATATTTAATTGAATATTCCTCATTTAAAACAAATCCTTGTTTTTCATTCATTCATTCATTCATTCATTTTCCTTCAGCTTAATCCCTTTATTTATCAGTGGTTGCCACAGCGGAATGAATAGCCAATTTATCCAGAATATATTTTATGCAGCAGATGCTCTTCGAGCCGCAACCCAGCACTGAGAAACGCCCAGTGTTCACATACATACACTACGGCCAGTTTAGTTTATTCAATTCACCTATAGCGCATCTCTTTGAACTGTGGGGGAAACTGGAGCACCCAAAGGAAACCCATGCAAACACAGAGAGAACATGCAAACTCCAAACAGAAACGCCAACTGACCCAGCTGAGACTCGAACCAGCGACCTTCTTGCTCTGAGGCGACAGTGATCCTTGTTTTTATATATTTGAAAATGTTATTTAATTTTTGAAATGTTTTAGCTCCTCCAAATTGCAAGGTGCTCCGCTTACCAGTTTACAACTGAGATTGAGTATTTTTTTATTATTGCAATTCATGACATTTTACCACCAACTCTTACCATTTTACCTCCAGCTCTATCTTTCCAGCGCAATTCAGCTATCTTACTTTTCAATTTTCCTCTGGTTTGTTTCGGTAGATTGCTTTGTTATTTAATACAGAGTATTTCTGGCCAATACCACAAGCAAATGTTCCATCAAAATTCCTCAAGCTCCTTGGACCAAACCAAAATAGAGGAGTGACTCTCTTTTGAAAGTGAAATAAGTCATTATCATAACTTTCCCTGCGCGTGCTGTGTGTGTGTGTTGGATTGAGTGTGTTTTTTACATCTAGACGCAGGTAGTGTCTTTTGGCTGTCGGGGCCCTGAAAGTCCCCAGACAGGAGCCCTGATGTGTTTTGGAATGACTAAAGAGAGAATGGAGAGCTTTTAATGTCAGTCTGTGTATCTCTACTCAGCATCAACCCTCTTTTTTTCTTTTTTTTTTTTTTTTTTTTTTACCCAGCAGCCCTCAGTAATGGGGCCTAAAAGCAATAAGGGCTGTGGAAAATGTGGTGTTACAAACTATGTGGTGACAAATGATGGTTTAGACGCTCATTCTTGTGGAGGAATACAGAGCGTTTCTTTTATTGAAGCAACATTGTGTTTTAAATTAAGGTTCAAAATCTAGCCATCGTTTGATATGCTGATATATCTTGAAATTGTTATTATATTAACAAAGGCATGTTTTCGCTTTTTTTCCTGTCTGGGTGAAGTTTTGTTTTAACTGGCATCAAAGCTGTAAGGTAGAAATGCAGTGCAACATTTGGCTCTTGGATTTGTGTGTTGATGTGTCGGACCATGTTTGACCAAATTCAAGTAATATTTTGTATCTTCTCTCTGTCATACTGAATTGCAGGATCTGGGTTTGTGGGATATAAAGGAATACTTCTTAATTTGCTATTTGTTTTGTATTTGTAATTTTAGAACAAATATTGATATAAGAATAAACTTTTTTTTTTTAATTCAGTTTTTTCAGCTTTACAGAGCCCTCAAAATATGATTAACCTTGTGCAAGAGATATGCATGTTGTAATTATTTAGACATTTTAATCTCATTTGCATTAGTTTACATCAGTTTTATTTATTAACTTTATAAAACAAATCTAATTCCTTTTTTTGCCACAATATTAGATTATTTATTTATTTATTTATTTATTTATTTATTTATTTATTTATTTATTTATTTATTTATTTATTTATTTATTTATTTTCTTATTTATTCAATTGTATTTTTTTATTTCGTTTATTTATTTATATTTATTTATTTATTTTGAGTATGTATTTTAATTATATTTAATCATATTGTTGTATTCGTAATTGTTACAATTATTTTATTTATGTATTTAAATTAAACACTTATTTATTTATTTTCATTTATTTTTAGATTTTTTTGTATTTATTTATTTATTCATTCATTTATTTTGATTAATCATATTTTGGTATTCATTATTTTTACAATTATTATAAATAAGTAAAAAATAAAATAGAAATAAAATCATTGTAAGTATAAGAACACAATATGCTGGAAGTCAGGGGGGAAAAAGACTTTTCAAATGTTCATTAACATCAAACACTGTAATTTTTTTTTCAGAAGAAAGCAAATAATATGTTCTTAAGAACAGTTTTTAAACATTCTTACAACCATATTAAAACATTTCTTAAGAAAAGAAATAGAAATCAATTTCTCTCCTCTGCGCTTTCCCGTCTTGATATGAGAAAGTGTGAAAAGCCTCGATTTTAGCAAAGTCTCGCTTCCAGAGAGCTTTGTTTTTTCTCGGCTGTTTGAATTCCAGGACTGTTCAAGCACAAACTGTGGATTGGAATGAAGTGGGTTTGAAGAAGTTTCTTTGTTCTCCATATCCTGTGTCCGACCCACAGGTAAGCCTCTCTTCCCTCTTCCCCCTCTGCCTCTCTCACCCTTCGCGTGGGCCAACTGTGGTGGGAAAGTGAAGAGGGGGGCAAACACCGGGGTCACGAACCCCCCTCGCAGACGGGGGGATGACAGACCCTGCCAATGGAGTGGCAGCATTGAGAACCTGCGAACCATGGATTGGGCTTTTTCACATGGACTTAGCTTGTAGGCTTGGAGGAATGTTGTGATGATGGCTGTAATCACTCACACTGTGCCTTTGTTACCTGGACCGCTCACCTGTGTGGGGAAATGCTTCCTTTTCCAGATTGAGGCTTGATGGCTGCTTTCGAAGCACCAATTCATGAAGCTACCGAAGCTTTACCAGTGTTTTACTTCAAATGCTTCGGAGAGCATATCAAATTGGCAAGGTCACGTGATTATATGTAATATAATTCATTATGTGTAATTCATTATGATTAACCTTATGCCAGGGTCATTAGTCATTTTAATCTAGTTTGCATTAGTTTACATTTATTTTATATATTAAATGTATTTAAAAAACTTTTTTTTACTGCAGTATTAGATTGTTTTATTTATTTATTTATTTATTTGTTTGCTTATTTGTTTATTTGTTTATTTGTTTGTTTATTTGTTTGTTCAATTATTTAACTATTTATTTATTTTGATTATGTATTTGAATTACATTTAATCATATTTTTGCATTCAATACTATTACAATTATTTTAGAAGCACTGATTCATAAAGCTTCAAAACTTTTACCAATGTTTTGCTTCGAATTGGTGGTTCGGAGCGCATATCAAATGGGCAAGCTCATGGGGTTAATTAATTCAGTAAATACGTTATATTATTACTGTTTTGAAACGTTTCAAATATTTTATCGTTCTACATTGAGGACAAATGCAGGATCATTTAGATCGCCCCCTAGTGGTAATTCGCTGAACATATTTCTTTGTTTTTACCTCAGGATCAGTTTTACGAGTTTGTATACATTTTAGTGACACATTTGTAAAATAAATCATTTTAGTTCATATTTTCCTGTTATCTTGTTTAATTTAGCCCACAAGTGAACAAACATTTCCTTCAAAATTGATAGAATAATGCATATTATGCAAACACTCAATATTTAACGATATTAGACGATATGCTAAATGCTGCTGTGTGTTTGAAAAAGGTATTGGTTGCATTTACATGGTCTTGACCAGCAGTTGTTAGCAGCATGTGGTATATTTCGAACGCTTGAATCATTTTGCGAACAATTGGTTTAGTTTTTAAGCTATTAAGCTATTTTTAAGCTATTTTTAAGCTAGCTTTGCTGTCTTTCATTAGTTCACACTACTCCCGAGTTTGTTTGTTTTTTCAATGCTGCATGGTTCTGTTTTAGTTTGCAAACATTGGCATTGTGTTTTATTGTAGACAAATTCAAATGCAAAGTTTTGAGAACGAAGGAGTGGTTGATCACATTCGCTCCCTGATTGCCTGTTCTGGATCATTGTATGTTCCTCACTGATTCGACAAGATCAGATCTTTTGTTTCACTTTTATGAGTGCAAGTTCTGGATTTTAAAATGCCACAATGGTTATTTAATTTTTAGTAAACACAAATAAAAAGTAAATACAATATAGTTTTACATTAGTTTTCAATGATGTTGTACTCTTATCTGACTAAAAAATTTGTTGTTTCTGCATTTTGATGACAAAATCTGTGATCATGTTGTTGTTAACTTGCAGTCAAACAAACATACATGCATTTACAAAAGTTGAACTGTGAGGTTTATATGGTTGGTTGTAGAGTCTGTGCTGCCAAATGATGTTTTACCTGAATGCAAAAACATGAGTGAGCGCCTAGTTTCCAAAGAAAGATTCGCAATGTAGCATTTGATTGCTAAAATGTTCATAATGAGAGACGTTTACCTCTATTTAAATTGGGTGAGTACACTCCAGATCTATGTTGTTTTTAATGAATGCCATTATAATTAGGGCTTGATTTAGTGACTGTCTATACAGAATTTCCCATTTTATATTGTCCACTTTAAAATATTGGTAAAGAATATAAGGGTTAACTGCCATATTAAACACAATACACCAGACATATGTTGTTTATAACAAATACTGTAAGGAGTTGCGTATAAACTGAAATACAGTTTTGAACTATGATTATATAGATACATATATTTAATCTTGTTCTGTTCTCAAATTTGTTTATAGGCTATAATATTGAAGCTACTGTACTGTTTGCTTTTTGTAACTCTTTTCCATTGTGTGGAACAAGATTTTTTTTTGAAACTTCATGGAAACACCAGTATAGACAAGGACCATTTTTATTTTAAAACATTGCATTAAAGCATAAACAAGCTTTTTTAAGCGTAGTCTGAGATTTAGTGAAGTTTAGGGTCTTGCCCAAAGGTAAAGCCAGGGATGAAAGCCATCCTGAACTAAGCAGAAAAAAAAGGAGAACCAGAGGAAGCCAGGCAGAGTAATGCAATACGGATGTTTCCAGCTCAGGACGAGCGGGAACGTGAGGTTTGTAGTTTTGAATAATCATTTTCCTCTTTGACGTTCTGCAGCAGTGGCTTCTGTGCAGTCGGCAGCAAAGCCCTTCCTCTGGCCAACAGGAAGAATCAACCGGTCCGGCCTGATTGCTTAATGACAGATGCCAGGCGAACAAAGGAGGCTCTGATAGCTTTCAGAAATGAAAAGCTTTCTCTAGGCCTGGATAGTCAGAGGAGGAACTGAAAGGAAAATGAGAGCGAGTGAATTGAAATAGAGGAGAGCTGATTTCAAGGTGTTTATTTTGTCGTTTGCTAGGCTTCTCTTGCAGTTTCCCACACTCCCCACACACGTTTATAGGTTTATTTCTTCTACTGGGGACTTCTGATAGTTTAATGAATGAGAAAGGATCAAAAAAAGCTGATGAATTAAACAGAGACAAAGTGTTTGTGTTAGACGTAATTATGTAGGGATTGCAGAGGAGGATCTTTACACAGCCTACAGTAGGAACATCTGGTGTTGGTTATGAGCGATTGTAGGTTTGTAAGAAGCACTGCTTGGTGAACACAGGGAAGAAAAGACAAGAAAGAAAAGACAGAGGTTCTTACATTGGATTACACTAGGCTTTCATTACCATCTCAAAGTCAATGGCATTTATATATATATATATATATATATATATATATATATATATATATATATATATATATATATATATATATATAAATTTCTGTTTAATGGAGAGAAGATTTCTAATCTTTCCTAAACATAATTATTTTAATAACTAATTTCTTTTATATATGCCTGGATGACGTTAAATACTATTTTACTTGATATTTTTCAAAACACTAGAATTCGGCTTAAAGTGACATTTAAAGGTTTAACTAGGTTAATTAGGTTAACTAGGCAGTTTAGGGTAATTAGGCAAGTTATTGTATAATGATGCCTTATTCTGTAGATTATCGAAAATAAATAAAGCTTGAAGGGGCTAATAATTTTGGCCTTAAAATGGTTCAGAAAAAATGTAAAACTGCTTTTATTCTAGCCGAAATAAAACAAAACAGACTTTCTCTAGAAGAAAAAAATATATACTATCAGACATACTGTAAATTAATTTATTTATTTTTTCTTAAAAACATTTGAAATATATTATATGGCAAAATGTAAAAAAATATGCCTATATTACAAGATATATTATATTATATTATATTATATTATATTATATTATATTATATTATATTATATTATATTATATTATATTATATTATATTATATTATATTATATTACATAATATATTATATTTTTATACTAAATCTAGACAGGATTTTTATTATTTGCTGTAACTATCCCATTCCATTTATTCATTTTTACATTTATAAAATAAAATAAAAACATTGTATAAAAATATATTGTATAATATATATTTTAATATAATACATATTTTAGATCATAATAGCTGACAGTTATGTAATGGTTACATAAATATCCACATATTATAAGAAATCAGCTTGTTTTACAGAAGAAAAATGTATTGGTGGAAATATATTTTAACAACTGTCTTACTGCTTATTAATATTTGTAAAAATAAATAATATAATAAATATAAGACTTTTGTTATGCCACTATTTAAAAAACCTACTTTACAAATGTTGGCCTATATGTATATACTGTTTAAAATATTACTTAAAAATATACTTAACTTTGTATTTTATTGTTTCTAATTTCATTTTTAATATATACAATTTAATGATTTTTTTGTCATTTTTAATCGTATTATCATTTAGTGTAAAAGTTTACAGTACATAAAGTACACACAGGGTAGATTTCAGCTGTGGCAGGTTAGACAGACACTCCCACTAGCCACTTTGGCTGGTTGAAAATACTTTTTAAATTGTAGTTTTCTTATAAACAGGGTTTATCATTAAAGATGGCCCAATATTCATGCAAATGTGATCTTAGAATTGAGAAGCAGCACGTCTGACAAAGATAAGTTTGTTCACGCAAGCAAGGGAAAGTAGGTGAATACCGAATGAGAGGATGATCACTGACAGGTGATGTGATGTGCGCGACTGTTACAATGCGTGTGCGCTCCAGTTTACTTGCGCGACGCAACTGTGCCTAGAGGAAACGCAACTGGTGTGATCTGTTCTCTTTGAAATAGACTGGTGCAAAAGCGATGATGGTGCACCCACAGTCCAACTGCCTTCAAGAGCTTAAGATTTTAAGAATATATTCTTTTGTAAGCAGCAGTGGTTGCTGCTTTCGCTTTAATAATTTCTTTGAACAGATTATTAACAGCCCTATCATTAAGCGTGTGCGCATGATCATCCTTTCATTAATGTTAATGTTAATATGGTTTAATTTTCATCCTTTACAATAACCTTGATTTAATACGAGATTAACTTCCCATTTATGTGTAGTTAACTGGTGATCTGAGACCTTTAGCCAGGACAGATTACTTTGAATATTTTAGATACATGACAATAATTGTTTTTTAAATCTAAAAGTTTTGATGAATAAATGTGGCTAAAAATAATCATTTTTTTATTTTTGGTGTGGTCAGAGATAAGTTTGGTAAATCCTTAAATTTGAGCCCTGAAAACTCATGTGAAATAAAAAATAATTGCAATGTGACACAACCTATTTGCTCATGCACAATGATCAAGCTCATTCACAACACACACAAAAAACGAATGAGGTGGCATAACAGTAGTGAAAATGGTGATTGGCTAGTAATGTTGGATATCTAGTAGCCACAGTGATCGAAAAAGTTAATGTCAAGCCCTGAGTATATACAGTACACACAGTAATGATCCCTACCACTGGCTCAAGGGGAGCACGGGTCACAAAGTAATGCGGGGTTAAATTTAACACAGAGTTTTAAGGTATTTGCTCAGGGTTAACCATGGCATGCTTCCTGAGGTTTTCACCACAATGTCGGCAGACGTCTTCCTGGCAATTATTGAAAAAGTTTGCCGAAATACAGGAGAAACCATTTTTGCAGCATAAAAGTATTTTTTATTACAGTCAATATTTTTTTATTAAAAAAAAAACTGTGAAAGAATGTACGAAAAGTCTTATATTGTAGTGATTACCGTCTCTTATAGGCTAAAAAATGAAACCATTATGAAAGATATAAGAAGCACACAGGCGACGCAGTCACCTGTAAGAAGGTCGCTGGTTCGAGCCTCGGCTAGGTCAGTTGGCGTTTCTGTGTGGAGTATGCATGTTCTCCCTGCGTGCGCATGGGTAAGTTGGATAAGTTGGCAGTTCATTCCACTGTGGCAACCCTGGATTAATAAAGGGACTAAGCCGAAAAGGGAATGAATGATTAAGAAGCACACAGTGACTGCTAGCCAGTTTTAAGGAAAACATGACACAGTGGGGTCAGTTGTAACAGGGTGTTACAATTAAGCCACACACTGTTGGACACCAATTAAACCAACAAAATAATTTTTGGAATTTTGAGTGTAGAATTAATTTTTTTTTATTGCTAATAATGCAAATAAATGCATTGTATAACAATGGATAAATGGATAATAATGCAAATAGATTCAAATGTGTTTATCCAATAAACAAATAAATAAATAAATATACTGTGCTATGTAGAATAAAAAGAAATGAGCCAGTTACTGAGGAAATATACCTACAATTTAAAGCAAACAGAAATTAAAAATCTGCCTTTGTAAGCATGTGTTACAACTAACCCCTGTCTGTTACAACTTGCCCCGCAATTGGGTTAAATAGTAACATTTTTACTCCTGCCACTTTTGGCAATACTGCACAGAAACCATAGATCCGGCAGTCATAATTTCAGTGCTCATTTGTAAGAGCCTGTGTGTTGCTGATAAAAAAAATATGGTTTGTCTAACCTCATTACTTTGTTCATTATTTGACCAAAACCAAAAAGTGTTACTTTGTGCCCCACTCTCCCCTACCACAGAATTCTTGCAATATTTCCACCATCCCATCCTTTCAACACATCACCTTCTTGCAGATACCTTCAGCCACCCTTGAAATCAACCACATGCTGTACTTAAGTACTCAAAGCTGGCCCATCCTCGGTCATTAGGCTTAACGGTGTTTACGAGTGCTTAAGAAGCTGCTCTAATGAGTCTCATGAGTTACTGTAAGACATCAGGCCCCGGCGGCTCCATTAGGGCCCGGGTGCCGCTACCAGAGTGCCAGTCAAGTGGTTTATGTGGGCTCCAGCTGTGTGCAGTAATTGCTGGAGGTTGTGCATTCTTTCTCTGCCCTCACTTTCATCCCGGAGGTCTGGAAGCCCGCAAACATGACTGTTAATTGTGTGTCGTAATAACCAGCGAATTAAAAGGCAATGTAAACATGCGGTGATGCCATCAAAAGGAGATGATAACGTGTTAAGAGACCCAACCAGCTGCACGCACTTGAACAACTGCTGGATTGTGGTTTCGCTGGATAGTTTCGTGTGATTGGGTGTTTTTAACTCGCTTTTTTTCCTGGATTTATATTTAAAAGAAAAGGCTTGATCTATTTGGTGACACTTTAGTTGAAGTGGGTATTCATATTCATATACCTGACATATAGTATGTCAGGAAAGATTTGTAAGCTTGACATGACACATTTCATGTAAATAAATTATATTTTACGCATGCTTATGAAAACTGTCATTAAGTGTCATTTAAATGCAAAGCTGACATTGCTTAAGATGTCTTTGTCATAAAAAAACTGATATTACCATTACATCATAACTTGTCATAAATCTTTCATAAACATGATTGTCATGAGGCCATTTTATAACAGCATAATTAATATTTTCTTGACCTCAACTGTGGTACATATTGAATAAGTATTCAAATATTGATGATGCTGTTACAAAATTAGTTGGCACAGTTTTGCAGTGCTTTCTACACATAGACTTTACTTGGTCGGGCCGGCCAGGTATATTAACAGGCGCCCAAGTATATTTGGAGACAGTTATTTATTTATTATTATCATCTGTTTACACTTTTTTTGAATCCGCCAAACATCCGCTATCTGAGAAAATCTTTTTTCTCCCTACATGTTTTCTTCTTCTCGTTCTGTTTGTGCGAGAACTGTCAACACCACAGACAATCTCATGTGCTCTGCAGAGACCCACAGAGACATGCCTTTTTGGCACTTAAAAATACATCCATCCGGGGTTTCTAAATCTCCGGGATTTGGCTTTTGGTTTCACTTTCTAAGCCGTCATCATTTTTATTCATTCATTCATTCATTCATTTTCTTGTCGGCTTAGTCCCTTTATTAATCCAGGATCGCCACAGCGGAATGAACCGGCAACTTATCCATCACGTTTTTACGCGGCGGATGCCCTTTCAGCCGCAACCCATCCCTGGGAAACTTCCACACACTCATTCACACTTATACACTACGGACAATTTAACCTACCCAATTGACCTGTACTGCATGTCATTGGACTGTGGGGGAAACCGGAGCACCCGGAGGAAACCCACCCGAACGCAGGGAGACATCATTTTTATGTTAAGCCTAATTTACTTTTGCTTGGCTTCGCAGCTGACATCGTGTGCAGAGCCATAAGACAGAGTGAAACATTACATGAATAATTTCTGTTTTGAATAATATGAATAATAATCTGTTTGTTGAATTTAAGTTACATTGCATCTACATGCCAACTTATTCTCACTAGATTATAAGTAGACTGTTAGGTTAGTGTAAGTTGACATGAACTTGCAAAGCTTCTTATAGTCAGTTAAATGTCTATTTAAGGAGCAGTATCAGCAGACATTAAGCAGACTAATACTCAAATGGACCATCAAAAAAGTGTCACCTTAAATTTTTTTTTATCCAAACGAGTCAGATAAACATTTCTATTTACTCAGGGAGGACGAAACTACTTCTAAACTGGCTGCAAAATATTTGTCTTATAAAAACTCATTTGTCTTATTTATAATAATCTACATTTTTTATTCTTGTAATTATTATACTTTTTAGAGATTTTTATTCCATAGATGTTTTTATTCCTTTATGTCATCTATTTCTCGTTTGCTGTGAATATTTTTTTTTATTTGATGGCGTTGACATATTACATATTTTATTTATACATGCTTTGGCAATGCTGTACAAAATGTCAGCAGCAGCTTTTACCTGCCACATGGCTCCTGCATAAAATAAAAGTAAAATAAATAGTAGATTTCTTTTTTTTATTTCAACAGTCTTAAAAACACTAAATAAACTTCAACCCATTGAATAGAAACAATGTATAATAAATAAAAATATTGTTAAAAATCACTTTTTTGTCGCATGTAAGTAACCATGTGCCATGGGTAAAAGGTGTGTTTCAATCCGGCTACCACTGTAAATATATTTCAAACCTATGAGAAGCACTACTATATTGACACTTCTACTGAGAAATTTTAATGACAAATTAATTTTGTTCCACTTAAAAAAAGTGATCAAAAAATATTTATAGCACCATTATAATGGTCCTATGACCATCATGTTTATGACAGATTTATGACAAGTTACAGAATGTTTTCTTGATTATGTGAAGGTATCATAACAAAGACAGGTTGTGATGCATTTGTTTGTCAAGTTGACTTAACAAAGATGTCTCAAACACTCCTTTGCATTTAAAATCACATAACTGAGCTAATGACACTTACTGACAGTTGTCATAATCATAAAGCATAAAATTTCCATATTTATGATATGTGTTATGTCATGATTATAAATCTTCAAGTGTTACCAATTATGTTACCCGATCACTGTTTACAGGGCCTGTTTTGACTGGAATATATTTATATATTCTATATGGAATATATATTCCAGACTGTCATGACATATGTAAATATACACACTTGTTTGTCTATGTAAATGTGTTTTAAACAGACATGTTTGACGGTTATGCTTGTCCATGACAAGCATGTTTTTTACCCCATTTAACTTTCTGCATCTCTGTTTTTTAAAGCAAAACCACTCTGACCAGACAACCCCTTACATTGTACTTTGGTTGGAAATCTTTCAGATATTCCATGTTTTATTTATCCAAAACGTTGCATTTGTCATCATAACAGTTAATACTCTGGATTAAACGTTTTGACGGAGGCCCCGGCTTTCTGTAATGATTTTGGCCTGTCCAAAGGTCCTCTTCGGGAAACAAATTGGTGCTTCAGAAGTATTACAGATCCACTGCTGACTATCTAGAAACAGATTACACAAATAGCTGGAGGTGTTCCTGAGTCACGGCTGCAATTGGCAGTCCATCTTTTGGCCCCGTAACACTCAGAGCTCTCCATGTGAGGTCACCCCATCTCACCATACCCCCCCCACACCTCCCCCCTCACACAAACTTCCAGCCGTCCTCCCCCTTATCTGGGCCTGTGGAGCCCTGGAGAGGAGGAGCAGGGCACCGGGTCAAAGTCTTTTCCTCTTTGGATCTCGGGGCTTGCTGGGAGAGGCTTGGCGAGAGAATGGCTGCATTAGAGCAGGGGTTGGGGGTCAAGATTTTAATTCTGTTAAAGAACAGCTGGTTTGAGTTTCTCTTCACGTCGCTCTCCCCTCCCTCTCCTCACAAATCCAGAGAGATGAAAAATTTGTTCAGAGGGGAACCAGTAAAATAAAAAAGGTTTACGGTCTGAAACGCTTACCCCTACCCTGCTGTAGCATTAGGCAGGAATGCAATAACGTCAGCATTTGGCCAGGTTCAGATTGAGTTAAAACAAGGAAGTCCTTTTTTTGATGGTATTTCTGTGTCTTAGCAGCCTGTTGAAACTTAATTAAAAGGATTAAAGCTGTGGAAAGGAATTTCTAAATAATGGCTAAAAAGAAATTCTGCTTTCTAATATTCGATTACCAAGTATTTTGTTAGAATAAGGTTGAGCATTTTTTTAGTTTTAACACTATATTCTGTTTGTCCTGAAGGTCAAAAATGCATTAACTAATATTTATATTTATGAATTTCCTTCACTAAACCTCTAAAATAAAGCAGCCAAAATTTATTTTAATCCCCAAATCTATTTTGCCTGAAGAAACAACATCATTGTTCATCACAAACTCTAAATGTCTAGGTTTTCTCTTGTCAGTGTGCAGTATTTTATCAATATTTATTAAGTGGACACTACAGATTTTTTACTAAAGTAAATGTTTAAATTTTCTAATGGTGAAAGTATCTTTATTGTTTATTTGTATGTGTGTGTGTGTGTGTGTGTGTGTGTGTGTGTGTGTGTGTGTGTGTGTGTGTGTGTGTGTGTGTGTGTGTGTGTGTGTGTGTGTGTGTGTGCGTGCGTGCGTGTGATTGTGTGATTGTGTGTTTGTGAATGTGTGTTGTGGTGCAATTTTGTGCCATTGAGTGCCTCTGGATTATTTGTGGTGTAAAATGGTTTTAAAACATGGCAGGTTTTATAGTCGTTCACCCTACACTGAAAAAAGATGTCTGCAAAATTGTTGCAAACAATTTAAATGTGTTGAATTTCAACAAACAATTTAAATTTATGTTCAACTTAATTTATTTGTTTAGATTCAGCCCAAATAAACTGTTTAAAACCACTTAACTTCCTTTCTTCCTTAATCATTCTTGAATAATTGTTTTCAGTGTATATGAATTCATAAAAATAGAAAGTATTTTTTTCTAATGTTGGGTCATTTTGGGAAAAAAAATCAAACTTCAAGATAAAAAAGCATATTTTATCTTTGTTTTCTGCTATTAAATGTTCACTGGTCATTTTTTTGGTCAACAGGAGAGTTCAATAAGAATGAAGAAGTTGGTAATGTCAGTTTACATCTAGTTTACTTTATTTATGAGTGTTTGAAAGGATAGTTCATCTAATAAAATTAAATTGTTTCATCATTTAATCATTTTTTGAGTTTTTTTATTCTGTTAAACACAAAAAAATTATTCTGAAGAATTTTTAAAAATGTATATACAGTGCTCAGCATAATTGAGTACACCCCATATTGAAAATGAATATTTTCATCAATTTCTCAGTGAATATAGTCAATGTATTGTGGTGCATTTAAACAAAACAGATTTATTAAACAGATAAATTTATTAAAATAATATTTGATTTTCAGATTTCTTTAGCATTCCATGTTTCCATGAGATTTTTTTGCTTGATTTAAATGCTCAGGTCCTGCTCACTAACATCCAGAGCGTTTGTGCGGGGAGGGGGAGAGAGAGAGAGGGCGACTATAAATGGAAAACTAATAACAGATTTTCAGTCTGCTTTCTCCAAAAAGCTGGCCTCGGGCTGTGTTGGTGTGTGGCTCGGCAGCAATCAGAGGTCATAATTTCATTGGCGGTTAGCATCAGGTTCAATTTTTCTAGTACGTTACATTTACCAGAAAGTCTGGTTTGTGTTACTGTGTACACTGGCTGAATCAGCTCTGAGCTGCAGAATCATTCAGCCTCTCCAAGAAGTGGAGACCCTGAAGGGGGCACAGACGCTCTCATTATCCCACAGCTATCTCTTTGTTCAGGCACTGTTCTCTGGACTAGCAGATCTAACACCGAGAGGCCGCTTCTACCTTCTGAGAGTCCCGGTCCTATCCCAACTGACTTTGTGTACCAGCAGATGTGTATATCGAGAGATCCCCCTAGTGGTAATGGTCAAATGGGTTGAACCCCAGTCCCCTGATGATGGTGTTTATTTTTATTAAGATTTAGCAGGTGGGGGGTTAGAGGCTGGAAGTGGTTGAGGGTTGATTTGAGCTTAGCCTTCAGTTGGGAATTCCTTAGTTGTTGACATTATTCACTTCATGGATTCAAGCTGCCAAATTTCACCCAGTTCTGCACGTGAACACCATTCATTAAATCGCTGTGTTTTAATAATCCAGTCAGCTCATCATTATGTTTCTGCTTGTTTTTAGGAATGCGATCAAGTTCATATTGATGATGTGTCATCGGATGACAATGGACAGGATTTAAGGTACACTTAGCACAGTATTAGCCATTTCACAGTTCACTTTGACCCAAGTCAAACTCATTCTCTCTTTCTCTCCTCTCTGTTTAGCACATATAATTTTAGCACAGACGGATTCCACGCTGCTGCCACCAGTGCCAACCTGTGTCTGGCCACCGGCGTACGAGGAGGCGTGGACTGGATGAGAAAGCTTGCGTTCCGCTACAGACGAGTAAAAGAAATTTACACCACCTATAAAAATAACGTCGGAGGTAATCCCCCAATAAACTGCTTTGCTAAAATTGCTAGGGAAGAGGGGTGGCGTGTCAACAAAAGCACTCATAGGTTTCTCAAATAATCCCTTATGTAGAAACCACTTGGTCTGAGTAAATTTCGAAATTTCTCAAAGTATTCGCGGGACGGTCCAACTCAAACAATGTTTCTGTTCATTTCAGGTCTGCTTGGCCCGGCCAAAAGGGAAGCCTGGTTGCAATTGCGAGCAGAAATTGAAGCCCTGACTGACTCCTGGTTAACACTGGCACTGAAAGCACTAACATTAATCCATTCAAGGTAGGCCTTAGCACGAGCGAATTATATAGAGCCCATCAGTGATACACATAAATCAGCGAGAGGCATGAATAATGGTGCGCTTTTTACCCCGGTGCCCTTAAGGACAATTATTATTTTTGAGAAACAGCATTTTTGGCCACCAATTATTTTGCGAATGGTTAAAGGGATAGTTCACCCTAGTATTTTGAACAATTTTGGTTGCTGCGACTCATCGAGTTCTATAGTATTAGTTTTTTCTACTATGGAAGTCAATGAGTCCCAGCTACCAGCATTGTACAACATATCTTCATTTGTGCTCCTTAGAAGAAAGAATCTCATGTGAGAGAGAATAAATGATGGGGTATTTTCCATTGCTAAGTAAACAATCTCTTTAATGATTAATCTGTAAGCTTGTTCTGCCTTAACTTGACATATTTGCCTTTCACTTACAGATCAAACTGTGTGAACATCTTAGTGACCACAACACAGCTCATACCTGCCCTCGCCAAGGTCCTCCTGTATGGACTTGGAGTAGTATTTCCAATTGAAAACATTTATAGCGCCACCAAAATAGGTAAGTGTGAGCTCAGTACTGACCTACCTGTGCGTATGAATAGACCCGATTGGAGTGTGGCCATAATTACGGCGATATTACATGTAAACATCAAGAGACACATGGCGTGTGATTGGGTTAGGCTGCAGAAGTGGCGGACACACGAGAGGGTTGATGTTCAGGAAGAGGTCTAATCAGGCTGGGATTATTTTCTTGGAGCTCAGCCTCAACCGGGCCTCTCCTTTTCAGGTCTACATATGAAACCACTTCGGCAAATTTATGTCATTCCACTTTGACATTTTTTTTCTCTTCTTTCGGGTCTCTCCGCTTTTTTGAATGCAAAATAAACACCAACCTTTACTTTCGTACTTTAGTTTGCGCCTCCCTTGCTGCGGAATTTGCATGTGAGGTTGATTTAGCTTGTTAAACTCCATTTGTCCCACGTTCTGGGAGGAATAAGACACACTTAATGCTTCTCAGGCTGCTTTTATCTGGGCATCGATCTTATCGAATCTCCAAGCCAAGGCAAAGTGTTTACACTGCGTAATTTTGTGTAACTTATTGGGTATTTAAAGAGCTCCTCATTGGGACTTGGTCTTGGATGTGGCTTCCTCTGCTCTTTGCAGCAAACTAAACCTGTTTGTCCTCTCCGCAGGAAAAGAGAGCTGCTTCGAGAGAGTAATCCAGAGGTTTGGGAGGAAAGTTGTTTATGTGGTGGTGGGGGACGGTGTGGAGGAGGAGCAAGGCTCGAAAAAGGTATGAGGTCTCCTAAAATCTTTATGCTCCATTTCCTTTAAACTTTCCTTTAAAAATAGATGCATTGCAAAACATACAAGAGTTTTTGTCTTGTTTGAAGTTTAAATATCAAAAATTTCTTAATTATGAAGCATTTTATAGACAAGCAGCATAAATTGTTTTGTTTTAAGTTGAAATTAAGTGAGTTTTTCCATTAAAAAAGCTAAATTATCTACCAATGGTGTAAGCAAAATAAGCTTCATTTCTGACTTATTATTTCTAAACACAAAACCTTTTTTTTACGTGTCTAGACATGGTTCTTGATGTTCAGACATTTGAACTAGAAACAAGACAAAACCAATGCATTTATTTATTTATTTATTTATTTATTTATTTATTTATTTATTTATTTATTTATTTATTTAAAGTGCAGTTTGATTGTCTTCAGAAACATTGTTTATACTGGTTATAACTTCACATCCTGATGGCAGTCATTAAATGAAGTGGTCTGATGTATTTATATGTATTTAAATATTCTGTGAAAGGTGTTGAACCAGAAAAAGTTTGTCCAATCAAAATGTTCGGGCCGAACGTTATGATAGGCTTTTCTACCTGCCTGTCAAAATATGTAATTGCATACAGTACCTCTGCGCATCTTGTTGGTGCAGAAAGGATTATAGCGCAATTACTAACACATAACACGTTACGTATTGTAGTAACGTTATGTAGTTCATGCATTTAGGAAGCGTAGCTTTAGATGCCGATTCATTGGGTGCAATGTGGGTTTTCAGTGCTATCAGACTAACATTAGCATTTTCCAAGATCTCACCTTAAAGTCCGTTCCATGAAAATGTAGAAAAAATCATTCTCACATTGTAATCAGCTCAATTTCCTTGATAGCTCGAATGTAAAGGGAGGCGAGATGACACACATTGTGAGACTGTCCCATTGATAATGCTAGACAAGTCCTCTCAGGCATGAATAGATCAGAACCGTGAATACAACATGCATTTAAGAGGTTTAAATCATTGTTTGATGAATGGGCTCTATGCACAGCTAGAGTTTTAAAGCCAACGATAAACTTCTGGTAAAAGCTTAATGTGACTGTTTCAATTCCACAAGGTTGTTTTTAAAGCATCGATGTTGTAATGTAATTGACTTAAGCATTCATTTAGTTGCTCAAGCATAAAACGAGATGAAAGACCGTCAATAGCAACAGGTTAGCGCAGAAATTCCATTGAAAATACTGGGGTAAAATAAACTGTCATATTTTAAAAACATGGTGGGGGAAATGGAATTTAATGCAGTATTTCTTGTCTGATATGAGACCAAATTCATATCATATATAACAGGCTGTGAAGATTGCTAATTTTGTAACAGAAAGACAGTTCACCGGAAGCCCTTGGGCTTCCTGTCTGAAAATTAAAAGTCTGTGTGCATATAGCCCATTGAGGATATTCAGAAGAACATTAGGACTGTCAGAAGGGCAGCCAAAAATTTAAGAAATTGTCTTATTTCTAATCCAGATGTCTACAAATTCCTAAATCAAGAAGCTAAATAAAAAAATATATATATATTAATTATTACATGTAAAAATATTGCTTTGTTTTCAGAAATAATAAGTATAAATTAAGTAGGTTTTTTTAATAAAACAAGCTAAATAATCTGCCAGTGGGGTAATCAAAATAGTCTTATGTCAAACCCAAAGCATGATTATTTTACCCCATTTTGAGATGTATTTGCTTGTTTTATTAACCTAATTTTGACAAATATGGCAATATATTTTTTACTTGTCTAGAACATGCTTCTTAACTTAAAGTAAGACATGCATTTTTTTTTTTTTATTTTTTTTTTTTTTTGCAGTGTGAGAGTTGTTGTTCTCCTTTCCTGTTGTTCAAACTTGAAGATTTATGTTACCTGCCGCCAGTGTATTCGGAATGTCTGCCAATTTTTTTTTCTTCATGTATATAAACCACCACAAACCTGATTATGCATCATGTAATTAATTATCAAAGCAGGCTGTTGTTCAGTCAGGTTAAAAACAGCGTTGATTTGATTCTTTATTATACTGTGCCAACTGATTAGTTCCATGTTGTCAATTAATCATGCAAGGAATGTGTACATGGGAAGTTTAAGTTCTACTTGTCAGTCCCCATTTCCTCTGCCACAAATGGTTTGGATGTACTTGTAGCACAGAGGATTTTAATAAGTCCTTGGCGGTTAAGAAAGCCAGCTTGATACAAAATGCCACAGTTTTGTCAGATACAACGCTAGTGTCAAGGGTGACTTTGTATTTAACCACCAAAGCAAAGTCAAACCTTTGTATACTTTAGTTTTTCTATCGTATCCCAGAAACAATTCCCCTCTACTTAATAACTCGACCGAGGCAAACAGAGATACCATCTCTGGCTTTTAAAGTTAAAAGCAAAGACAATTTACAAAACAAAAGAAAAGAGTCTTTTAAGGGTCAGTGCAAGCTTCTCTAAGCGGAACATATGCCTGAGAGAGGCTATACCTTTGATAAGACTCAGTAATGGTTTGTGTGTGGACGACTCTGAGCTGACAAGCTTCTTTCATTCTGGCAGAATCATATTTCCCCGTGGCCTCTCTCAGGAACAATGTCTCATTTGCAATGTTGTGTCCGGATATGTTTATGCAGAAGTGCTGTACAGCTAGGGGAAAAATGAAAAGACCACTTGAAAAGTCTGGTCTTTTTTTTTTTTTTCTGGAGTTGATGAATTTTCTCTTATGACATTCATTTTGAATTTAGAATGACAATTTTGGCATGTTGAGAATTTTTTATGTTGTTGCATAATGTAACAAAAAGGTGCTGTGTTTTCAGTCATGTTTATATGCATTTTAAAATAAATGTTTTTACTTTAGAAGTGTTAAGACATGAAAAATATGCAGTGTTGGGTAAAATATATACAGTTGAAGTCAGAATGATTAATCCACCTGAATTATTAACCACCCTGTTTATTTTTTCCCCCCAATTTCTGTTTAATGGAGAGAAGTTTTTTTAATACATTTCTAAACAAAATAGTTTTAATAACTCATTTCTAATAACTGATTTATTTTATCTTTGCCATGATGACAGTAAATAATATTTGACTAGATATTTCTCAAGACACCTCTATACAGCTAAAAAAAGTGACATTTGAAAGCTTAACTAGGTTAATTAAGTTAACTAGGCAGGTTAGGGTAATTAGGCAAGTTATTGTATAACGATGGTTTGTTCTGTAGACTATCGAAAATAAACATAGCTTAAAGGGGCTAATAATTTTGACCTTAAAATGTCTTATAAAAAATTAAAAACTGCTTTTATTCTAAATAAAACTAAAAGACTTTCTCCAGAAGAAAAAATATTATCAGACATACGGTGAAAATTTCCTGGCTCTGTTAAACATAATTTGGGAATTATAAAAAAAAAGAAAAATAAATCAAAGTTGAGCTAATAATTCTGACTTCAAGTGTATATACAGTTAGCCCCTTTAAGCAATTTTTTCGATAGTTTACAGAACAAACCACTGTTATACAATAACTTGCCTAATTACCCTAACCTGTGTAGTTAACCTAATTAACCTAGTTAATTCTTTAAATGTCTCTTTAAGCTGTATTGAAGTGTCTTGAAAAATATCCAGTAAAATGCTATTTACTGTCATCATGGCAAAGATAAAATAAATCAGTTATTAGAAAAGTGTTTAGAAAAGTATTGAAAAAATCTTCTCTCTGTTAAACAGAAATTGAGGTAAAAAAATAAACTGGGGCGCTAATAATTCAGGGGGCTAATAATTCCGACTTCGACTGTATATATTTTTAGTAATGTAAACTTATGTTTTGTGTTATTTTAGCTTTTTTAATATTATGATTCTTATATTTTAATTCATGTTTAATATTTAATTTTTTTTACCCAGAACTGAACATATGTATTTTTATGACCAAGTATAACTTAAATGAATGAATGTATTAATGAATTCATTCATTTATTTTATTTTCGACTTAGTCCCTTTATTAATCTGGTGTCGCCACAGCGGAATGAGCCACCAACTTACCTAGCACATGTTTTACGCAGCGGATGCCCTTCCAGCTGCAACCCATCTCTGGGAAATGAATGAATGAATAAATAAATAAATAGTTTTATTTGGAATAAAATAATGCAAAAATAAATAAAATTTGCAACATTTTTACTCAAAACTCTACCTAAAAAACCCTGTAAATCCAGAGCAATTTTCAGGTGGTCTCTGATATTTTCATTTATTTTCTCATCGCAGTATATATAGTGCGGTTAACAGTTATTTCCCACCAGGTGTTTCTTTTTCCTAAGAACTCATAAAGTCTTGTGATTTATTTTATGACGGTTCTTACTCGTTTTATGTGTCCTTTTTTATTGTTTTTGTTTTTCAACTTTATTAAAATACATTCAAATGTATAGAATTATTATTAAACAAATATTTATTTATTAATATTAGAGCATTTCTTTGCCAATTATCAGGTAGAAACATACAAAAAAAAAAGCTAAAACAGGAAATTATGCCTTAAATGGGACCCCTGCAGACCATTATTACTGTGTCAAGGTTCATGAGTTTCTTAAAATATCTAATTTGACCTTAGTTTAGGCTACAAAATATAGTGAGAAATATATAATAATTATTATGAACTAATAATAATAATTCATGATAATTGTTAAAAAAAGAGATGTTTAAGTTGTAAGTACTATGTGGGTAACACTTTAAAATAATGATCAAGTAGTTAATGTATTTAACTATTAGTAATACATTTATTACGGTATTTATTGTTGTATTTATAATGTTGTTAAAGTAAATAATGTTGGTTCATGTTAACTTACAGTGCATTGACTAATGTTAACATTTAATAATGCATTAGTTATTGTTGAACTATGATTAATTAATGGATTACAAGGTTATTCATACTTAGTTAATGTTAGTAAATGCATTACCTAATGGACCATCATTCCAAAGTGTTACCAAAATATGTAATGTATTTTTTTGTTTACTTGATGGTTAGCAGTTCATTTCGCTGTGGTGACTCCTGAATAATAATAAGACTAAGCTGAAAAAAAGATGACTGAAAAAAATTAGTACTTGATGGTTACACTACCTGATATTATTTTAACTGAAAACAAAACCAACATAAATCCCCTTCAAAAAATTGATATTATTATTCTTATTATGCATAATGCTATTTACTGAATGATCTCACAGGTACGGGTGTCGCTTTGGTGCTTGTAGTTTGTACGTGCTTCCTCTTCTCAAGTCCCGTGTGATGTTACGGCCCATCGAGGCTGTTCAGACGGCACTCATGGGCGTGATTGTTTTCCTAAGTCAAGTATTCATTGCAGGTTTTGTGTTTCTTTATTTTCACTCTCTCTCTTTGCCTCCCTGTCTTTCCAGCACAACATGCCTTTCTGGAGGATCTCTAGTCACTCTGACCTCATGGCTCTGCACCACGCTCTGGACCTGGAGTATTTGTAGCACTGTGACGGCCCTGTCGCTCCATCCCCAGGCCATTCAGGGGCCCCTACAGACCCAGCACCGTCAGCCTGCTGCATCGCTCGAGCGTCTGCGTTCTGATAGCACCAGACCAAAAAAATTCAAAATGTTCACATACAAACGTACAGAGAGAGACTCAGCGTGTTGACACATGGCCGCAATTCGTCTTAACCCTAAACCTTTTTCGAAGTGGAGGAGAGTGAATTTATGGCACTGCAGCTGCTGGCCCTGGTTACTGTGAATTGGCTTTTTTTTTTTTCCGAAGCCATCAAAATGTTTTACAGCCCTGTCTACGCGGGGGGACTCGGCAAGGGTTCACACCTGTGACAAAAACTGAGCTACCGATGCCTTTGGAACTCAGCAGGACTCCGGTCCCACTGCAACTTGGTGTAATGTTTTGTCTCTTCATGTCTTTTTTTTTTTTTAAACGATGGTACAAAGACAGTCGGGCAAGGCCCCTTGCTTTTCTTTTTTTCATTTTGCCAGCTCTCCCTATTGCCCAGGATATCCTTCGCTTCTTATTTATAATCCCAGAGACTTTGTGGAGCGGCGCTGGCCCTAAAAAAAAATTATAAAGGCGATTTGTTTTTGAAAGACTTGTGCCTTTTCAGATCAAGTACTTTGATTACTTCTTGAACAAGAAGTTTATGGAGGAAACACAAAAAAATTGATTTTCTAAGTAATTTAAGGAGGAAAAAACTACAAATTTAAGAAAATGTTATTTACATTGCAGAGACAATCGTGTACAGGCATTTTTTTTGTTCTGTTGTGTGTGTAAATTTGTAATCACTGGACTATTCCTTCCTATATTGATTAAGGTACATGCTGTGGAAAGCTGTTTCATGGAAGTACTTATGTACGTAAGGGTGTTTGCGCAGTAGCTCGCGCAAAGCTTGAAAGTGTTGACGTTTTCATTCAATAAATAAATGTAGATAAGGTTTTGTTTTTTTTGTGATATTTTTTTTTTGTCATGACCAAAAGCATGGATGTCAAGTGTCAATAATTTCATTTTTTTTCTTTCTTTAGTGATGTTTTGTTTCCTACTGAAAAAAAAAAGTTTTTCTTACTATTTTTTGTCTTCTTCCTAGTCCAAATATCTAAAAATTCTTAGATCAAGAAACTTTTTCTAGGTAAGCAAAACATATTGTCTTGTTTTCAGAAATAACATGCCAATATTAAGTGAGTTTTTCATTAAAACAAGCTAAATAATCTTGCAATGGGGTAAGCAAAATAATCTTGTTTTTCCTTTTGACATAAGATTATTTTCCTTACCCCATTAGCAGATTATTTTGCTTGTTTTAAGGAAAAACTCACTTCATTTTGGCGAATTATTTCTTAAAACAAGACAATATGTTCTGCTTGTGTAGAAAATTCTTCTTGATTTAAGAATTTTTAGATATTTGTACTAGAAACAAGACAAAAAAATCTAACAAAAATCATTGTTTTGCAGTGTAGTAGATTTCTGGTGGTGAGACTGATGAATGGTGGAAATTAAATTAAGTCCCGACTGTAGCTCAAACTCCAAGAAAGAACATAAGCAACGTAACATTAATAATACCAACAATAATAATCTTCTGAATGTCAAGCTTTCAAAACTGAGTGTAAATGTCTGTGTTCCCTAATATTATACCAAGTTGGAGCGTCCTAGATGGGGAATTAAGCTTAAATAAGCTTTTATTATCTTTTGTACAACAGCAACTCCTGTACAGCAAGTGTAATTTTTGTATGAAGTAGTCTTTTTATTTTGATTGTGTCCACTTGGAAATCGCTGTAGTCGGATTTTCATGATGCATATTGGTAGTTCTAAGGTATCGGTGGACTGGAAACTTTAGCTCTTAGACTTTAAGAAAGCCACTACTCACTCACACCTACACACACACATGCAATGGAGTTAAGAACATACATGTGCTATCGACTGTGAATTTCCCCAGCTAACTCGATCTGTTTTTAATTTTCCCTCCCGGCACATGATGATGATGTTCGGCTCCTGCAGGTGAGGTCGTCTTTTCTGGCCTAGTTTTTCTCAGCACATTTACAATTTTAGCCTTTCTTATTGCATCGCCCGCCACCCCTTCCCCTACACATCGGCCCCATTACTGGGGAATCACATTTTGCTGCTAGATCACAGTAACAATAGATGTTTTCCAGATTTACCACAGCATTTTTTTAAACAAATGATGCAATCATAATGCAAACTGGAAATAATTTACAGTATATGTGGGTCTCATTGTGAAACACAGTTTGTTGTGTCTGCAAAAAAAAAAAGATGTGTACAGATGTTTTTGACATTTATTATTTGATTGTGTTTAAATTAATAAAAACTGATTTGTGAACTGTTACATGCAATTTTCCCTTTTTGCGAGCGATTGAAATGGTGTCTCTGCAATTTTCTGCTATGGAGTTTGTATTTATTGACTGTTTGGTCTTTGGAATGGCATACATCTGATGTGTGTCCAGAGATCATTATATTAACGTTTTACATGCGTAGGATGACTTTATGTCTTTCTAAATCTGTTTTATTATGGGAATGTGGCCTCTTCTGTCCTTTGGTGGTCTGTAATTCAGCATTTTGCCACAGACAGATTCTCAGACAACACCTCATGTAAGGCACTTTTGTTTGAAACATCGTAACTGATGTAATGCCATATAAAATGGCTCTCATCTCTGTGCAAAGCAACTGTTAGAACAATATGTGGGATTTCACAGTGTACATTTATTATCAATATTTTCAGTTGATTTCGCTTCCAGATGCATAGATGCACTGTAAAACCCAAAAAGTAAAGGTAACTCAAACCATTTGAGAAAACCGATTGCAACAAACCATTGCAGTGGTTCAAAAACTAATCTTGAAGTAGTTTGAGTACAGTAAAAGCCTATGAATGAAGAGAACTCAAGCCAACTTGAGTACTGTAAAACCCAATAAGTTGTCAACTTAAACAGTTTAAGGAAACCGATTGCAACAAACCATTGGAGTTAAAAAAAAAACTAATCTATTTAAGTACTGTGAACTTACTCCATTTAAGTTGAAGTAATGAGGTATTTAATTAACTCATTTTCTTCAACACTGAGTTCAAAACGTTTTTTAAATGAGTGGAATTAACTTTCAGTAAACTTTGAGTTCACTCATTTTATTTCATAAAGTTCAATGTTCGGTTTTACAGTGTGATGCTAGATGTCTTGGGGGGACATTTATACGACGTTTTCTGCCAAAAACAAGAACTATTTTTGTTTATTTTGCCAGTTTGGTTACATTTTTGTGACTGAAAACGCACAAATCTGAAAACAGAGTGGAAGTTTTTGAAAATGCTGTCACTGTTGTGTTCATGTAAACACCCAAAAAGAGTTTTTTGTTTTTTTTTTAACGATGACATCATGCATGTTTAGAGTAAGTGTTTGCAAAGGTGTTGATTAAAGGCAGGCACAAATAAACACACAGCAAATGTTACTTAAGGGTTTTCAAGAGTTGTCTAACATTTTGAGCTAGATCTTGTCAGATCCTCTTTTGGAAAATGTCAGATATTTGTCTTTTGTCTTCCGGTATTTATTTTAAAAGTGCAGTAGGTGATCTGCATAAAGGCTATCCATTAGCATAATATCTTTGAAACATATCTCCCTCCCCTTTCGTCCAAAAGCACGCCTCCTGAAATCACAAAGGCGCACATTAAAGATAACAGTAGATAACGCACTAGATCGTGTCATTCACCAGTTAGAAAACTTTATAGTACTTTATAATACCACAATTCTAAATGAAAAACTGTATTATATCTAGCATGTTTTCAATTGTGTAGCAAGAAAAACTTGTCATAATGTGCAATATTTCATGCATGCAAGGATTTGTCTCACTCTCTCCTGCGCTTTGTCCAAAAACGACTACTGTATTCTTAGTTCTTGCTCGGCACTTACATGCTGTTTCAGACCAAATATTCAAAGTAGCATGGTAAACAATATAGGGAATGCATCACAGGCTGTGATTGTTCAAAAATGAACCAATCTAAATATAAAACCAATTTTAGCTCAGTAAAGCATGCTAGGATGAATAGTGCTATTTACTTAAATAAAACTCTACATTATTGATGCTGAAAAAAGGTATCTTATGAACTGGTCACATCATCACATTCGCCGGAAGATTTCAGTGGCTGAACAACACTTCTGTGCAAATAACTCATTCGTAAAACAACAAAATCTACATAAGCTTTGTGTGACTAAAAGAGTTTTAAAATATAACATATGTCCAGCATGCAAATACAACTCCAATATTGATTGTTTGATTTTTTACTTAAATAAAGTAAGAATTGTAGATTTTTTCGGCTTAGTCCTTTTATTAATCTGAGGTCGCCATAGCAGAATGAGCCACCAACTTATCCAGCATATGTTTTACACAGCGGATGCCCATCCAGCTGCAACCCATCACTGGGAAACATCCATACACACTCATTCACACACATACACTACAGACAATTCCCAGTACCCAATTCACCTACAGTATACCACATGTTTTTGAAACCAGAGCACATGGAGGAAACCCACGTGAACACAGGGAGAACATGCAAACTCCACACCGAAACGCCAACTGACCCAGCCGGGGCTTCAACCAGCAACCTTCTTGCTGTGAGGCTTGTGCTATCCACTGTGCCACTGTGCTGCCCCCCAATTGTCAGGCCCTTGTGTTTTCATCATGTGACCTTCCCCATGTGCTCCTTTGTTCTGTTTCCCGCCATTTCATTATGTTAATTCACCTGTGTTCATCCCCTGTGTGTCATTATAGTCATCATGTCCTGTGTATTTATGCCCCATACTTTGGTTTAGTCGTTGTCCAGTATTCTAGGTTAAGCATTGTCGTCAACCCATGTCGTTCCTGAGTCTCCTGTGTTTCCTATGTCCTTCATGTGCGTGTTAATCAATAAATCTAGGTGTTTGATAACTCCTGCGATCCTTTGCCTTCCTGAGAAAGCCAAGGCATGACACCAATATTGATTTTACAGCTGTCTCTATTTCTCAATGTGCATGTGAACGTGACATGCGTGCACAGACAAACGGCAGATCTGCATAAACAGGGTACGCAGATGTACAAATCTACATTTGTTTATAGACAGTTTGGGCTAATTATCAGAATTATGGGATTTGTCGGCCTGACAAATATTAATTGAATTTACATTTTTTTTAGTCTTATGCCTTACCCAGAATATAAAAATGCAAATAAACACATTTAGATAATTTACTTTAATCAATACTATTGGAATGTGAAGAGACTTTCAACCAGCACAACAAAAAATGTTTCAGAAAACAATCACCTACTGCAACTTTAATTGATTCTGGGTGAGTGCGTGAGAGAGAGAATGTGAATGACTGCAAGCAAAGCGAAGGCTGTGTGGATTGTGTGTGCACGCACACAAATGACAGTAGTCATCACGCGCAAGTTAAAGCAGAAGGCACGTTTAGCTATTGGCCCTCACCAGTATTTTCAACCAATCAGCTTTCTTACAATTACAATCCCTTTCATTGGTTGTTGATTGTTTCGCATGCAGTGAGCAGCAAAAATAAATAATGGCATAGTGGCCAACCTAAATAATATTTGTATTTTCAAAATGGCAGAGGCAGTCACGCACATTTTCATTTTTTTAAAACCATGAGTAAATCTGATAATGAGCCTGATCAAAGAGATCTCAAGAAGATGGAACTGTGCCCCTGGATTAAGAAAGCGGGAGTCAGATCAGCCAGAAAACATGACGGAAGAGCTAACTTAGGGCTCTTCTTGAAGATTAGACTGAGTGAGTAATTTCATTATCTTTTGCTCACTTGCAAGTGAACTGAACGTCAGTGGTGTTAGTTAAGTGAATAGTGATGTTTTATAAGATTTATGTTTGTAGCTATTTCTTTGTTCTTATACGTGAGTGACCCATAACAATGTATGGCATAAAATAATTTGATGCTATCACCATTTAATGAGGTCATGTTCTGGGAAAACTGAAATTATGTGGAGGTCGTTGGTCACTGTAACATTTATTTCCTGTTCTGGAAATTTTTCATTTACAAATTAAGCACGGATTTAAATAGTTTTGACCACCAGGTATGTGCTGTTTTGATGCTTCAGAACAGGTAAATCATTTTGCAAAGCAACTGATGGCACATCACGATTTTCTTATAGGTACTGTTTATCAACAAGGTGACCGTGCCAAATTCTGGCCTGGCATATATTATACAATTTTTGTCTGTTTTCGTAGATGTGTGAATGGATGATTTTAAAAATGTGTAAAAGTGATCTTTTTTTAAACGTTTAAAGTGAAAAAGTTCCATTTTTGGATACATCTTTGTTATGTAAACGTAGCCTTAATTGATAAAAGGAAAAAATGCATTTGCTTTTGTTCTGACTACTGTCTGATCATATTCCTTAGCATGAAGCTTAGATTTTTCTGCTGTAGCCATAAATTCTGGATTCAGATGAGGGAAATGAGGTATAATCATGCTACGCAGGCACCGCAGATTTGTCAGTCAGGCGGTTTGTGTTATTCTTGGGGATAGTTGAAGGTGAAACCCTCACCTAATTGTGATTTTTCTTTGCGCCACAGCCAAATGCTTCCAATAACAGCTCCTCTCCACAAATGTTTCGCTGTGTTTTTCGAAAAAACACCGTGCTCGGCCACTTGCAGTTGGGAGTTGAGTTGGTTTATATAACGCATGAAAAATATTTATGAGGTTGATTTTATGAGGTGGCCAAAATGAAGATGTAACGAGAGACTGGCAGAGGAATAGAGGCCGTTCCTGCAAGCGCTCTGAAGAATCAAGCATTCATGGAATCTTATTTTACACGGTTCTGTTCTTCAATATTGAAGGCAATTATGTTTTCAGATGGCATCTAAGCAATATGCCAGGGGACTTGAAGGCTGCCAGGAAGAGCAGATAGAGCTGTTATCCTTGGAATGTAAAGCTTTTCCCACTTCTCAGCACCTGAATGCCAGAAAGCTTTATGAGGCTAGTTTACTATGCTGGGATATAACTGGGTTTTGTTCACTTTATATATTTGGATCTGTTTTAGGTTTGATTAAAACTAACTCTGGTGCAGTTTGACTGAAATATAAATGCAGCAAACCAACAATAACAGAGTTCTATCAAGATCATTAATAGGTCAGAATCAGTCTTGGGTGTAATTAGTTCCAGAGTAACCATATACAGTATATATATATATATATATATATATATATATATATATATATATATATATATATATATATATATATATATATATATATATATATATATATATATATATATATATATATATATATATATATATATATATTACTTTTATAATCTCAAATGTAAAGCATTAAAAGAGTTTAATTTCTATTGTCTGAATTTAGATTTATAGACCATTTCAATGAGGTGATGTCTTTGGCCCATGAACATTTCCTGCTTGTTATCAAACTATTTCATAACTGTAACAAGAAGTGATTCAATCATAACTCAATGTTAAAACAGCTATCATAACATTATTTATCAATATGTGACTCTTTTTGGATTCTCGGAAGCTATAATAATTAAAATGTAAAACAGGAAATACATTGGGGCCATTGTTTTTGTTTACATCCCTCAAAATGGGCTATGGGGATTTTAAATAGTATCAAGTAACATAATTGAATTCCTAATTTAGTAATTGAGTTAATTTTCATTTATTCATTCATTTTCTTTTCGGCTTATTCCCTTTATTAATCTGGGGTCGCCTCAGTGGAATAAACCGCCAACTTATCCAGCATATGTTTTATGCAGCGGATGCCCTTCCAGCTGCAACCCATCACAGGGAAACATCCATACACTCTCATTCACACACATGCACAATGGACAATTAAGCTTACCCAATTCACCTATACCACATGTCTTTGGACTCTGGGGGAAACCGGAGCACCCGGAGTAAACCCACACGAACACAGGGAGAACATGAAAAGTCCACACAAAAATGCCAACTGACCTATTCGGGGCTCGAACCAGCAATCTTCTTACTGTGAGGCGATTGTGCTACCCAATGCACCACAGTTTTCAGACATGGCAATTAAAAAAAATTATTTGGATACAATTTTAATGGTGTATTTGGTAATTAGTATTAATTACATACATTTTTAAGTAACTTTCACAACACTGAATGCTTAAGCTCAGAATGCTCAAGCATACTTGTATGCTACCTTGATATCAAAACAACATCAAATTGACATATTACATTGATGTCAAAAACATTCAGTCCTGTATAGTTCTGTAATTAATTTTTTACATTGTTTGACTCTGACGTCGGGTGCCACATTGATATAATTTTAACATCAATATAGTATACAGTACAAATGTTGTATGGATATGAAAATTAGTATGAATTTGGAATTGAAGCTTTCAGATAAATACAATTTTATTATCGTTTTGTGTTATTATTTATTTTTGTGTCTGTGATCAAAGAGGCCTTGAAGTGTGGATGTCAAATAGACATCAAGGTTTTGACATCAAATTGTTATTCATGTTTGACATGTTTTTTGATGCCATGCTTGATATCAATTTAATGTTGTGTTGACATCAAGATGCCCACTGTGTATCTGCATAACAAAATATCAGAGAATAATTATAAACATTTTCCTTTGTGTGAATCCAACAATTGGGCAGAAATATTGAGCTACTTTTCATTCCTTTTGGGTGAGTTTTTAGTTGTCATTGGGCTGGAAAATTTTCTTGGACCCGGTAATGCTGCTTTTCATTCTCTCAAATTAATCTTAGAGTAATAAGTCATATATTACATTGCATTATTTCTGTCCACCTCCAGTCAAAGAAACAAACACATAATCAATCAATCAATTCATAAATGCATACTTGCATAAATACATACAGTGTGTGCTACATAAATACTTTTCACTGCTGATCGAGTTTGCCTTCACAAACACCACTGGAGTGATTTACTGCTTGAGCCCAGACACCGATTTCATGCAGATTCGCACAGAGAGAGCCACTCCTGGTGCATCGTAAGTGAACTAATATTATATTACATACATATCAAACATTAAAAACTGGTTCCGCATGAGTCACTTTACAGCCAGAGGGTCTATTAAAAGGCCCTTGTTCCCCACAGATGCGGTAGCTAATGTGTTTCAAGCTGAGGGAGTTCAATCCGTCTTCACACGGCGAGAGAGAAGGAGAAAAAGAGAGAGTTTCTAATAACGCACTTAAAATTCACATTCCTCCCTCTTTCCTCCAACAGTAACATTATGAAACTACATAAGTCAGTGGTGCCTGTCATTTTACTGCCATCGTCTTTAATTATGATGTTTGCCTTTGGGAGAAGAAAAACATATTCCAAGTTATTGTTGCCTCTTTTCACGCTGGGTTTTGGACAGGTCGATTTACTGCTCAAAGTCAAAGACTTACTGAAATTTGCCTAGAGAGTAAATGACTTGCAGTTACAGCCATTGCCCTTGCAGCCATAATGACGTACTTGACTAGTTTGTTTGTTTGGTTGGTTGTTTTTTTTTTTTTTTTATTTCCTCATTCCGTGAGTTTTAAAAGAAGTGTCACCAAAGCAATCACATCAGTTTGTAATGTTTTGATTTAGTGGCTAATTCATATTAATTTTCATTATTCTTTTTTTAGGATTTAATATGATTCGCTTAACACCAATGAGGGATATGTTTTGGTGTGATGTTTGGGGTCAAGCCTCCTTTTAAAAATCATTGTACATAATACATAAAATAGTTACATTTCCTTGTAAGATCAAGTTAGAAATGCAATGATTCATTTTTTGATTCATTTATTAGTTCTTATTCATTTATCTAAAGGTGCAAACAATTTGTTTTTTCTTATCTCATTAGTTTTCATTACATAAATTATATATAGCCCATTCATTCATTTTCCATAGGCTTAGTCCCTTTATTCATCAGTGGTCACCAAAATGGAATGGACCGCCAACTTATCCAGCTTATGTTTTACCACATTCACTCATGTACACTACAACCATTTTAGTTTATTTAATTCACCTCTACCGCATGTCTTTGGACCAAGAGGAAATCCACTCGGAAGAAACTCACGTGAGAACATGCAAACTCCACACAAAAATGCCAGCTGACCCAGCCGGGACACAGACAGTGCTAACCACTGAGCCACTGTGTCGCCTTATATAGTCAGAAAGACTATATTTAGAAGCTGAGTGGTTATGAATGTCGGTAACACTTCTTCTTGATGGTCCATTTGAGTATTAGTAGACTCTATGCTTAATATCAATTGACACTACTGCTAAACAGACATTTAACTGACTATAAGAAACTTTGCAAGTACTGTACATGTCAACTTACACTAACCCTAACCCCAACCCCAACCCCAACCTAACAGTCTATTTATAATCTAATGAAAATTAGTTGGCATGTACTGTAGATGCAATGCAACTTAAATTCACCAAACGGACCATCAAAATAAAGTGTGGCCGGAATGTCACTATGTATAGCGGTAATTATGCATGGAGAATCTCTGAATTTCAGTTTTTTATTTGTTTGTCAGTATAAGTGTTGTCCTTAAAGTTATCTATAAACTAGTGTGTTCCAAGACAATGTCAATATATAAGATATATATAAGCAATCAAAACTTGCATATGAATTGTCACTACATCACCTTGCACTTCATCTTCTTGTCAGATATTCTGACCAATCAAATGCTCTCTATTGTTTGAAATAACCCACCCTTTACAAAAAGTTAAAGAGCCCTTAATATGCATTTAAAAAAAAAAACTTATTATGCAAGGTCAAAAAACACTTTCATTGTCTTATAATATGGATTTATTTTTACCAAATTATCCCAATGACTCCAATATGATTTGTTCAGGGATTCATTGTGCCCAAACCCCTCCTTAGTGTGAGGCTAATCTGCGCTGATTGGTCCGATGACCCAGTCAGCGCGATATGGAGAGAAGTGCATAGCACGGTTAAGTAGCAGCACAGAGTATAAGTGAAAGCCCAATGAAGGAATGCATTAAAGCAATGCTGTTAAGCACCAGCATATTCCACTATTCTTAACCACAACCCCAAGTAATAACAATGACACACATTCAGTATAATCCACACTGTGGCAAAAGTTGAACAATTTTGAAAATTGATTGCACCAAATGTGTGACAAAATGCATTTAAATCGGTAAAGGAAGAAGCGTGCATCGCGTTTTCAATGTGGTTTTGGACGCAATATGTGAAATAGCCCGTAAAGATTTAACCTGAGAGATACATTAGAAGCAGTTATCTATAATGGATACATGACTACAAGCCGCACAGAGTGTATACAAGTTACAACACAGTGTTAAATACATATTTGCAAACTACAGAAAATAAGGCAACCATTTTAATCCCACTTCACATTGTGTAGGAAGGAGAAACACTCACGGGATCTGGAGGAAAAAGAAACTGGTCCATACAAATTGTGTAACAGTTACTGACAAAGTCTTTGCTGATCCTTTTTTTTTAATAATAAACGGCTGGTAAATCCCACGCTGCAGAGTAGGTTATTGTATTAATCCTCAGAAAAATTACAGGAACAAACACAGCACACGATTGGCTATACTGTGGTGTTGTTAGGAAAATGAACTTTAACCCTTCCAGTTATCATCATCTTTAGTTGTATGTTCAGTCAAGTTCAGTCGTATGAAAATGTACGATTTTAAAAAGGAGGCGTGGCATCCAAATGTGAAGAGCGAATTGTACTAAATAGTACATATTAGATCGTACAAATTGATAGGAATTAGTCACTAAATCAAAAAGTTATGAATTGCGGTGAGATTGTGTTGGATCGATCCCATGATCCCTCGCACTCTGCTAGTGTCTGAAGGGAAAGGCACGTTCACGTTTTACCGGATCCGGCAGTTCATATTTGGTGTTTCACGTCAACGTCGATATGAACAGGCAAAAGATCAGGACAAATGACAAATAATTTAAACGACTGAGTTGAATCTTTTATTAAACAAGGTGTATTTTTAGATTTAACCCTCAGCTGGATGTTTCCATTCACTTAGAGCTGTGTCGCAAACTGCCTGGAAGGTAATTTTCAAAAACTCATAATAGGGTCTCTTTAAGTGAAGAGTGAGCCCCAACTGACACAGGTAAATAGTATGCAAGTAGTATGTGATTTCAGATAGCAGATCAAGAGCCTTAAAGAAGTCATTCACCTTCACCATCAAATCAAGTGCTCAGATGCCTGTTGCTCCCCTGTTTACAAGTCATGCACATCTCAGCCCAAATCTATCACATATAGATGTTTTGAGTTATGTAAAATTTATGATGTCTCCATTGAAGGTGTTAAAATATCTCTCAGCTTGGCTCAATTTCCAAATCTTCGATTTATTAACAGCTTTAAGAGGATGTTCTTCGGTGCAGCACCAAAGTGGTGCCTGGTGAGACGCGTCCTCCAAACTCACCACTGTATAAACATCACGGCCAATCACAGGGGCCGGTGCTGGTTTTATAGCAGCAGAGCGTTTGGCCCCAGTCATTAAGCTGGGAGTTGTTAGTCATGTTTGCGAGTGAGGCTTTCCGTTCTCCCGTTCTCAACCTCCACCTGCACTTGTGGTCAAAATGCATGCTCAGTGCTCTTTTGTAGGCCCACCAAGCAGTGAGTGGCAGTGAGTTATATGGACGGCTCAGGGCTCGTTTTGGCAGCACAGAGCCGATGACTTCGGCTTCCCCTGCTTTGAGATGTGAGCTTCTGCATCTCCTGGGACTTAATTTGGCCAGCAAGCAGCACTCGGACCTCCCGGTCTGGTGTTAATTGGTCAGACTTTCTCCCGTTATGGCTCGGATTCGCTCCAAGCTCCTTCTCGGCTGGCCCACGTTCCAACCTCTCTGTGAGTTTAATAAACTTTATGTCATCCGGTTAATAAAACAGCATTGTGTCCCACCTTGGCTTGTTTTTCCTCGATAAGTCATGGGATTTTTCCTCTCTCTTTCTCTCTCTCTCACTGCACAGAGAAAGAGAGAACGGCTAAAATACTCTCCATGTGAAGTGAATCGAGGATCTTTATATTCTCTCTATAAAAATTGATCTCCGTCTACTGCCTGATTCTTCTATCGTGTCACGCTCATTGGTTCTCACAGTAAAGCATTATAGTAAGTCAACTTTACATTCGTAAAACACTTCCTTTTCTTCTTGGATTGCAGTGAAGTGGGAGGGCAGTTTTCATTCTCTTCTGTTTGGGTTTGTTGAGTGATGTTTGGCTCTCTTGTACTGGTGAATGTGGACTGATGTCATTGACAGGTAGATGACAGATACACCACACTTACTCTGGCTTCAGCTGAGGAAATGCACTCCTCCAGGAGTAGATGGGTTCCATGTTATACTGTATACAGTGTGAATTTCTAAAATGTTCTTATTATATTTATAAGAAAAGACACCAAAATATATGGAGTGCAATAATTAAGCTATTTAATAAAACTGATATTGGTTTAAACCCTTTTGTTTTTCCATGGGAGTGCTTGCTTGCTATTTTTTTTTTTTCTATTTGTGCTTGTGCTCATAGAATGGCTAAAGAACATCATTAAAGGGGTGGTCCAGAGGGTATTTTTAAGGCTTGTTTGTGTTTATAAGATGCAAAGCAATGTGTGCTCATGCATTATTTGTAAAAAAAAAAAAATTTATTTATATACAGTTACTCTGCTAACTTGAAAATGACAATCATATTTCCTAGTTCTTTTGAATGTCCCGCCCTCAAGAGGCTCTAATTGGTCAGCTAGCATAATGTGCTGTGATTCACGGATTCATGTCACCAGGAAAATCGTAATGCCTCTTATAGTACGTGCTGTGCCATTGTGTAAATACTGTCAGTCAGTGTAGCTGTCAGTTTGAGGCAGAATCAGACAGAAAATAAAGAGGACACAGCTGAATCTCATGCCTGCTCTCTAAAACTAAATCTGACAAGTGTCTTTCACATATTCGGAATAAGCATGTGTAAGTAATATGAAACGTTCACATATCTTTTGTGAGAGACACTGCAGCGCTTTTGAAGATTGTGAGTGTTTACAGTGGTTTGACGGATAAATATTAATTTGTATCTGCTGCCAAACAGTATTTGCCATTGTTTACATCCTTGTTTACGACTTTGCTACAACATACCGTTAACGCTAGACACTCTGCATGTAATAGATCAGTTTTAACAAATACGAATCCTTACAGGTTGTGGCTCACAATCCACAGCTTCGTCTATTATGGTTAGAGCTGCTCCTTCATTGAGGGGTTTTTAGCTGAGTCTAGCACTGAACAGGGAGAGATTCTCGAAGCTGTCCTTTGTCAAATGCTAGCTATATATATATATATATATATATATATATATATATATATATATATAATTCTCTGGAATATAATTAAAATGAAACTGTAAGCACTTCTCTCTTTGTGTTGTGTCCTTTGGAAGCCCAAATCCAGAAACAGAACTAGCTCTGTAAAAAAAAAACGGTGTTTTGTACAGCATTTTAGATTTCTTTAAACAGCACCTCTGGCCAAGCCCCTTCATTGTATGGGGTGTATGCGTGTGGAGAATGTGCATAACCTGAAGCATTTTTTATCTCACCAGCCCGGATGTATTTTTTTTTGAAGTCCCCAAAATTTGTTCACTGTAGGCTTTGCTAAGCTAACTCTGCAAAAGCCAACGTCTCTCTTTGCATTGACCTTTTAGTGTCTATCTAGCTATCTATCCTTACAATAAGGCCAATGAGATAACGATAAACAATGAATTATTCTAAAATTAACTCACAATGCAAAATATTTGGCCAAAGAATTTATTTATTACTATTTGTTTGCAAAAAAATAATAAACAGCTTGTGAACAATTTTTTTAATTGCTTATGAATTTTTATAATTAAAAGTTGCAGTTGTTGATGTTGTAATTAACATTATATTAATATGTTTCAGAAATATTATAACTATATATGGTAATTAATCAATTATTTATTTTTATTTTAATAATAATGTAACCTTGAAGCAATTTTTGTTTGAGGAAAAAATCTATTATAATATTAGAATACCCACAATGTGATATTTTGCATTTCACATTTGGCTTTTCTTTCTTTCTTTCTTTCTTTCTCTTTCTTTTTTTCTTTTTTTTCTCTTCCAAAGGAATGTTAATGTTGGACAAAAATGTTTTTTGACCCTCTGTATACCACTAGTCACCAAAAAACGGAAATCAGCCTTTCTGGACAGCCAAAAAAATACTTGATTTCCTCTGCGACTCCCGTTGGCCTGGGGATTACAAAGGCTTTAAACCGGCGGATGAAGGAAAGCAAAGTGGTAAGTGACATTTCTGGTCTGGGAATATGGCAATCAGCAGTATGGAGGGCTGCCAAGTCCCCGGCCAGCCCCGAAAATGCTAAAAAGGCTCTGGGAGAGTGTAAACAAACACGGTGTTGTGAAGGCTGGGGGAAGGGAGTCTTGCGGGACAGATCTGTTAGCCATCAGCGAGTCCTTTTCATCTGACCGCTGCTCCTCCGGTAAGCTGAACGAAGGCTTTGTATACCTGCGTACAGACAGGAGCTCAGCATTCAGAGAGCAGGAAACCACAGCCTTTCCCCCCACCTCCATCCCTCCATCCCAAAGGCCCGACAACAGAGAACGCATACAGTATGGCATTGCCTGCCCGTCACTTAGCCAGAGCAGAGGCACAGGAAGCTGGCAGAGTCACTGCCGGGTCAGGGTTCGCTCGGGACAAGGGCACACAATGACTCGCTCATGCATATTTAATCACGGACAGGTTAGAGAGGAGCCAGACGTATTTTATAATTCAGTGCAATTAGCGAGAAGACGCTAAGTTAGTAATGACTTCCTTCACATCAGTCAGTCGTCTAATCTTGTCAGGTTGAATTCAAAAACAGATGCAAACCAATCAATTCAAGTGCGAGCCACCTTTTTCCAGACTGTGTTGCAGGTTCTGCACTGTAGCTTTCAAGTTACAAAACAAATTATTAAATGAAATCAAATGGATTTTTGCTTGCTTTCATGGCATGCAGACATTTTCAGTGTCCTTTAATTTTTATAAAATTTGCAGCTTTGTCCATTTAGCTGTGATAAAATAAAACTGACTGAATGTACAAGTTCTTTGTTACAAATGTTTTTGCAAGGAATAACTAACCACGACACCTGAAGAAACAGTTCAGATGTTGTATTTCAAGAATTTTGTCAGTTTTTTGTTTTCTTCAAACTGCTTCTGTGTGTAAGACTAGTTTGTTATGCATCTTGGGTAAAATCTTCTGTATATTTTTGTTTTTATTTGATTTTTGACTGTTGGAGACTGTCAAAGTCCCTTTAAGGCAAGTCATTTCACTTGGCGGCCGTCTTTGAAACACCTCTCAGACAGTATGCTCGGGCAGTCTGAATGGGGAAACATCAAATTCTCTAAAACTGTTAGCCAAGCTTAAGATTACATTACATATTTGAAACCGCCAATAAACTTAGACAACAACTGTCTCATAAGTTTAATTTTTAAACGTTCAAATCAAACTAAATCTGCATATTTTCAGGTTGCCCGAGCTAATATGCATGCGCACTCGAATGGAACGAGACCACGACACCAACCTCATTTATGGAAATGTCACATATTATCATCCTCTGAAAAATGCTTCATCACATTGCGCTGCTCTTCTGAAGTAATCCACAATGTGATCTTGATGGCGAATCTCCTTCCGAGATGACAGCGACTCTTTGTTTACGAGTTTGTGGGTGTTTGAGTAGTTGCTGTCATGTGACGTGTGTTTGACTGGTCTCACTGTACCTCGCATTTGTTTCATACAGATTACAAATCCAGAACACTTTTGTTTTCAAGTGTAGTTGTTCCATTTAAGAGTACAGATTTCAAGCTTTATGTGGATATATTTTTTTATATCTGTGAAGCAAGTATTCGCTGTGATTCCAGTGTTGTTGATCACCAAACTGTCGTAAAAGCACACGTCTGATCCGAGCTTCCCCCCAGAGAATCGTCAGTCTATAGTGATCCTGTAGTAACTAAACGAGTGACATGTCTTGTATATTCTATAGTCTTTGAGACTGTAAAGTAACTGAAATCGCTGGGTGTCGTGGTATGGAAGTGTAATGTGGTGAAAACCTGCCTGGAACTACTTTAGCTGCATGCAATGCTTTTAATGCGCACACCTAACCCCAAACCTAACCCTACCCCTCACAGTGAGGTCACTAGCTCCATTGAATATTTTGTGTATGACATTGCACCTCTGAGACATGTAATGTTGGCTTGCATATGCAAGTGCGCATACAGAAACTATTGATGTAGTTTCCCAGAATAATCCCTGATAATTTTACATCTTAGACCACAGGTGTCAAATCCAGTTCCTGGAGAGCCGCAGCTCTGCACAGTTTAGCTTTAACCCTATTTAAACACACCTGATAACACTAACTGACACCATCAGACTTGTTTGAAACCTACAAGTAATGCTGCAGTCACACTAGAGTTTATGCGTGCAAAATTCTTTTGTATGTCACTGGGAAAAAGGGCAGGATTAAACAAGATGATTAGACATTAAAAAGGCGAGTGATTGGTCCATGTTATATATTTCTTTACAGAGAGGTCAGGTTTTGAGCTTCGCTTGGTCTCACGCTATCGTGTGATGCAATTTAGCAGGTCAGAGTTTGAACTTTTCTAGGCAGCGAACTGCAAAAACTTGCCTCTCTTGCACAAGCTTGCGTTTCCAGTCTAACACTTTGCATGTGTATGAATGGAAGTCGATGAGGAGAAAAGTCCAGTGTGACCGCAGCTTAAGTGTGTGGAAGTAATGTTGGAAATTAACTGTGTAGAGCTGCGTCCCTCCAGGAACTGGATTTGACAACTCTGTCTTAGAACATTCATCAGCCAATCAAAATCAAGCAGTCAGAAGCCAAAAAATATAAAAACGGGATAATTAAAAGATTGCCGAGCATAAAAGGATTTTAATACATGACTATCTGGAATACCAACGCTATCTTCTGGCAATTTGTAAATTTTTGATTTAGTACAATTTGCTCATCCCCCAATGACGGTTGGGTTTAGGGGTGGGGTTTAGTGTCACACCTCCTTTACAAAAAAAAAAAAACCTTACAATTTTGTACGACTGAATTCGTACGAATTAGTACGAATTTGCCACTAAACTGATAAAACGTAAAACAGTTAGATTGTCTCATGAGATCCGGCTGGGGGTACTTGATTGTGATTGGTTTATCATGACATGCCAAAGCATGTTATTCCCAGTTAACAACTAATAAACTAACAGCACAGGTTCATCTGGGCTCTAAAAATAATCTTACTGAGATGTTATTGAGTATATTCATATGTATATTTATATGTAGATTTTTCATTCTGCTTCTTAAATGTTTGGTGCCATCTTTTGACTGTATAATACGTTGGTTAGTGTAGGCTGGATTTCTTTTCTTGGTGCAAGCTTTATGTTTAATAAAAGAGTTAGTAAATTAATACAGCTCTAATCAACTTTTTGTGTCTAATTTGTGGCAAATAGCCATGCATTAAGCAGTTTTTAAAGCTCTAAGGTCTTATATTGTCCTGTTTCATGGACATTTACTCATTCTTAACACAGAACCAAGAAACTTAACATTTTCTGTATTGCTCCAAGAATACTTTGTGTGCCCAAAAATTTAAAAAAGAAAAATAATAACACTGTAAAACTTTGTTAGCCAGTCTTCCAGATCAGATCAGGGTCACATTGCTCATCCTGACCAGATGTGGCTTATAAGATCTAGGCAAACAAAGCAATATTTACAATTTGTTTAGTTTTTTTGCAGCATAAAATGTTCTTGGGGTTTTGTAGGATTACAGTTGAACCACTGAAGTCACATGGGATGTTTTGAAAAGGTTTTTAGTTCCTTTTCTGAACAGTTTTTTCCATGACCATTGTCACCTATGGAGGATAAGAGAGCTCTCAGATTTAAAATATCTTCGCTTTGTGCTCCAAAGATGAACAAACATCTCAAGGGATTTGAACGACATGAGGGTAATTTTCTTTCTTTTTCTTTTTTTTTTTTTTTTTGGTGAACTTACCCTTTAATAAAAGTTATTTCTATAATTCATACAAATGATCATTCGTCTAGTAACATTACACTCATCCATTAATTTCACAGCAATATTCAGTGTTAAAATGTGGCTGCATTATTGTCTAATGAGTCCAGGATGAGCGCTATAATCTCTCTGGATAACAGAGGGAACATCCATTGCCCTTGTTCAATAATTCATACTCTCTATCTCTCCATTGACCATGCCATCACCTTAAAGCATTAACAGCGCTCACAGTAGAAATGAATACCCTCTCAGCTGTGCGAGGGGACGTCTGCGTCTTGCTGGGTTTGCTTGTTCGATAAAGACTACAGAGTTATCGCAGATATATCAGCATGAAATTCTGTTGGCTACATATTTGCTTTTTTAAAGGGGAACTTATATGCCAAAAAATCAATGTTATAAGGGGTTTAAACACAGTTGTGTGGCAATAGTGTGTGAATGTTGCCAGCCACTTATCGTTAAAATTAATTGTATTACAATCTACCATTGTACATCGGAGGAGGAAAGCCTTACCCCATTAGTGATGATCTCTACCTCATTAGCATTGACAACCCTGAGTGAGAAGCAGCCATCCACATCCTGTCCACTTGATGTCAGTAACTAAGAGGCATTTTAAATACGAGTTTTAAGATGCACAAATGAACACCGGAGACTTCTTGAGCTTCTTTTGACATTTTCAGTTTTTCACAGAGATAACGTTAATTCTGTTTTGAATCTGCCACTATGCTGACACATATGCATTTGTAGCTCCACCCTCTTTTGAAAAGTGCTTAATCTCATTTTAATTTAAAGTGACAGTCGGGAAAACAACACAGTTTGGATCAAAGCCTAAAAGTGGCAAGCTCAAACAGTTAAAAAATATTATCTGTGGGGTATTTTGAGCTAAAACTAGGGACATCCAAGATTTATTTTACATCTTCTAAAAAGGGGGCATAATAAGACACCATTAAGGTAAAAAACTGCAGGCACGAAATGTACATGAAATTTGGTTTTCATAACAGTCTCACAAAATGAAAGCTGATATCTAACATGGGCCAATATTTCAGTCACTGGCTGAACAATTATCTAAATGATTATCATTACTGGCTACAAGTTCTAAATAGTTATCATTATCGACACTGGCCAAAATTGTCACAGCATTCAACTGTTCTCACTAGAAGCGAGAACCTGTAAATCTATGTTGATTTCATGTTAACATTAAGACAGACCTGAAGGAGTCTAAAAGACATTTTACACATCTGTGTCTGACATGTTTTCAAACATTTAGTCAATTAGTTCCTGCTATAATCACAGAACTAAGACACATTCAATTCTCTGTCTTGTGTACAATAATACTTATGCATTTGTGTAACATTGTCCTTTTTATATACACAACATCAGCATATATGATCCTCATTGAAACGCCAGTCAACAATGATTGTTGAGTCTAACAATGATTCATCATTCTGTAGCAACAATATACGCCTTAATTATTTGCACTGCTCTGTTTAAAACCTCATTGTACTCCTTCTGTAAACATTTGTCTAGGACCTTCTCATCACACTTTCTCCTTTTCCCATTCCTCACTTCCTTCTCTGTCCCAAATTTAAGCAAGTAAATGCTAACATTTAACCACAAACTCTGCCAAGGAAACACTGACTGCATTACTTTCTCACCCAGCAACTCACTGCTTGCGTTTACAAAGACATTGTTTACCTTATTCTTAATAAAACAATATTATGATTGAAGTGTTTGTATGCGTCTTTTTTAGCATATTGCATACAGTAGTTCAAATCATTATGATGCCATTCAATGTTCTCTCCAGACTTTCACTGCTCGCACTTTTCTTTCTTTACAAAAGCTTCAAGTACAGTTATTATTTGTCATACTGTTTGTGCAAACTGACAATGGTGTATTAATATTATTTTGTTTACTGTCAAACTGTTGACCATCTCATTAGTGAATACATTAATAGTGTAATAGTGCGCCTAAGGTGTGTAAATGTCTATACTGCACTTTCAATGCAATTTATATAGAAACAACAGCTTACTGTTTTTCTCAGTCGCTTTGGTGCATTTCTCACAACACTGTTTAAATTTGCACAACAGTTAATGCATTTCTCAAAGCAATTACAAACTGCAAAACCTAGTTGGTAACCTGCAAAAGTGTGTCACTTGCTCAAAATGGATAGTTCATTCTTCAAAAGCAAGTTTTCATGTCAATGAAAGTGTCAGTGTCATCAAGATGAAAAGTCCTGACTCTTTATCTTGTTTATGAACAAGATAATCAAATGGCTTTGACATGTTTTCGTTATGACAGTTTACTCTGTACATTTTTTCCAATGCTTTTTTTTTCACAAGATTTGAAGATGTAACATAAATTCCGTTTTTAAATAATAAGGTCACCTTCAGCTTTCATCATGAGCCACGGCTGTGTTTAAAATGACATCAATGTTTACAAAGTGCACTGCAAAGGGAGCGCAATTGTAAACATGAAGATTGCTAAATCTGAACTGTAAAACACTTTGAAAGCAAATTACATCTAAGAGAGATGACTTTAATGTTTTTTTTTTATAATTTCAAGTTTAAAATGTTAGAATGTTCTGAATGAATAGGGCATAGGGGGGATAACTGGGAATACAATGATTTTGTTTGTGAATGTTCATTGGAACGATGGATTTGGGAAATGCCAAATCAATGAACTATGTTTGTAGCGATGGAACTTGTGACCTTTGTTGGCTAACCATGTTTTTTGGAAACACACCCCTAATTGATTGACTCCTTGATCCATTAAAAACATTGGATATTTAAAACTTTTTAGCAACAATATTTTTCCATTGATGAGTTTAGTTCATTTGCATAATAGTTGTAATTACAATTGATTGTAAATGTAAAACTTTAAAAATAAATCTAAAATTTGCTCAAAATATGAAAATTAAATTTGATACTTCTGTGTTTTTTTGGCAGATCAAAATGTCTTGTCAGTTCAATTTAAGGGTGATTTAAGTGATGTTGGATAAATCATATTTACAAGTTGAATGATTATAATGTCACCAAAAAAAAAAAGAAAAAAACTTTATATTAAAAATTTCACACTTGAAATATATATATATATATATATATATATATATATATATATATACTAATATATATATATATAATATATATATATATATATATATATATATATATATATAAAATCTTTAATCTTCTTTTTCTATATGCAGAGTTATCAAATCCTGTTTATTTTTTTATCAAAAGTAGGTACAAACCCATCTTGTGCTTATGAAAGTGACTCAAACAGACCTGTCGTCATTATTACAACTTCCCAGTCAACAAATTTCCTTTGGCCCTGATCTGGCTCAAATTAACAGCTAAGATCTGGCCTAGATCAGTTTATGTTCCTCGGCCCAGAACTGGCCCACATCCTTTTAGCCAGAACTGAACCAAAGTAGTGCCACAACTCCACCAAGCTTGAACCAAGTAATACATTTTTATGTGGCCCAGATATGGGCCTTGTATTCAAGATTAGTAAGGCTCAGTTTTGTTACGCCCTTATGTACCCGACCACATATATTAACTGAGTAAAACACACAACAAAAATTACAATCAAATTTACTTTAATTAATGCAAATAACATTCAGATAAAACAATATTAAGTGCTTTCATTTTTGTTGTCCAGTGTGTTATTCATAAAGCAATGCAAGGCAAGGCAAACTTTATTTATAGAGCACAATTTTACACAACCTTAGTTGATCCAAAGTGCTTTACAATAAAATAAACTAGAAAATAAAAACTGGTATTAAAAATACAAGGAAATATATATGTATCAAAGAGTATCATCAGAGTAAAGGTCTCTTCTTCTTTTGAACTGAACCCAGAAGAGCTGACAACTGTCTACGTTACTGTGCCACGCTGGTCAAACCGGGTTATTGAAGTCAGTGACACTACATTTAATGACATTAAATGACCAACAAAATCATAATTGATCAACAAAAAATTGTTGATTTATAAAAGTTTGTTGTTGAGTGTTGGCTCTATATTGTACAGAATTGTTATACCCATAATGTTAGTCCATATTACAATTATAAGACACTTTTTCTATTGGCTTCCACTATCATGTTGGGCCTAATGGGACTGCTTTTATTTTAAACCTTACTAAACCACACTGAAACGTGACTGAGCATTTACACAAATTGATGTTTATCTATAATAAATAAACCGTATTTTGTGGTCATTGGAAATTGGCAATTACTTTAATGCTAACGTTAATTTAAACAGCAAACTGTTGGAGCGCTAAAGTTACATAAACACCACGTTTGAAGAGGAAAATACTATTTAGCTCAACGCATTTCTTAATTCAATGAATAACTAATCGCTTAATAAGATCTAACTTTTACATATAATGATGAATATTTAAGTAAAAATCACTTTAAATGCCAAATTATCACTTACCTGAAGCAAATGACAGGCACGAAGAATGTTAAGCTCGCAGGGTAGACTTGGCAACTGAAGTGTGGTGTTGCAGATGTCTGCTGACATAACACGGTAAAGTCTAGATTGGATACGCGGCCGGCCGGAAGTGCGATATGCACATCAATTATAAAAGCATTTTTTAAAATGAAACTGTACAACAATAATTAATATTTTACAGTACTGTGATGGCTGGTTTAGGATTGGGGTGGGGGTAGGCATTAAAAAATACAATTTATTTGGTAATTTAATAAATAACATAAATAATACTCTGTATAACTACTGTTTTTACGTTACTGTGATGGATGGGTTTAGGGTTGGGTTGAGGTTAGACGTTAATAAAATACAATAAATGGGAAATTTTATGAATAATATAAATAATTCTCGGTAACTTCCGGCCGCATCCATATCCGATCTAGCAACAACCATGTTACACCTGTGTTTAGTTTCACTTGTTTTCCAAATGCAATCCCAAACTCAGCCAGAAGTCGATGTTTACCGATGTCAGTCATTGCTGAACCTTACTAGGATCTTATGTGTTTTTGTTATCTGGCCCACATACTGCAAAAGAACCAGAAGAACATTCCCGCCTTTTCTGAATGTATGGCAAAACATATATGGTAATAATCTGGCCCATATCTGTTCAGCCATGACATACCTAAGCCACATGTGCCAGCTATCACCGACATTTGGCCCAAATGTTCTTGCTATCTGGGTTGTCAACTCATAAGTAGTAACGTCCCAGGAGGACTTGAACACAGCATAAATGTCTGTTAATGGATTTTAATCAGGATAGACACCATGGGGCAGATTTACTAAGCTAATTAGTAAATTAGTGCTAATTAGTGTGGGACCGCTATCCTATAAATGTGCAGATGGGAGTGGAAAGTTCTGTGGTTGTTTTACTGACAATGCGCTAAAGAAAGGGCACAGGTGCAGCAATGCATATTAATATTGCTCAATGCAATCTACCAAGATTAGCACAAATTAGGTTGCAAACAAGCCGAGCCAATGATAGTCATGCACGGGTGTCATACTGTCAAACAAGGCACTAAAAGGGTACCCCCACAAAATGAAGAATCTTTCATTATTTACTCACCCACCCCTTTATCCAAACCAGTTTCTTTCTTCTGTTTAATACAAAGGAATATATTTTGAAGAGAGTTTGAAATTGAAAGCCATTAAGTTTTAATAACATTTAATTGTTTACCTACTTAAGATGTCAGTGGCTAATGCCTTCTAACATTCTTTAAATGATCTTCTGTTGTTTTCAACAAAAACAAAAGAAAATAACACAACTTTAGAGAAAATTTGTCTTCTTTGGTGTAATAAATAGTGTTGAAAATGCCAGTACTGTCTCAGAAATCATATTTTACAATTAATTTAAACTTAAATTTAAATCTACAGGCAGATTTGCAGCATAAGATGCTTTTCAACCCCAAAAGAGGATTTGCATTGTAAAGTGTTACATGCTGTTAGTATGTTAGACCCAATATTTGGCATTGGTACAAGCTGTTAGTTTATTTGACCCTGTATGTGACCAAAGTTGTAGATGTTTGTATCTGCAATAGTGGTAAAAATAGTCGGTCATAAATTACATTGCAGACATGAAGTAGGTTATACTTTATTTTGATGGTTCACTTTAGACATTTTTAGACAGCTAAGAATGTTTTTGTGACCATGTGAGCTCTCTCTCATTAGAGCATTAGAATTAGCAGACTGTTAGGTTAGTTGGCATGTAGTTGCAAAATCACACGCAACAACAATGAAGCAAATCTCACCAGTTCAAAAACAAAAGAAAAAAATCTTAAATATGAATTAAGTGCTTTTTCATCAAGATGTTAGAGTGGCTGACTGTGCTATTGATAACTTAGTAACCAACAGTAAACAAGGCAAGCATAATGAAGACAGGATTACAATCATGTGTGTATTGTTTGTTTATTCGGAAATACATTTCTATCTTCCATTGTTGGCGTAAATCTCTTTCACACAAGTCCAAAACTACCCTAAATAGATGTAAAAAGGTCTTAGCGAATGGTAAATTTTTATTTGTAATTGGACATTTCACTGATTAATTTCTCATGCATTGCTTCAAAATACAGTATGTATTAACACAGGGTAAGAGAAACTCTTAATGTATGAAGTGGATTATTAAAATAAAGTGTTACCATGGAATATTCAAAGTTGGTCATAATACATTTATTCCACAAGACAATGTGTTAGCTAACAGAACAAATGGAGCATTAAATTAGGAAAACAATTACAACAGTGCGTGTGCTGAAATCACTTATATATATTTTTTTCATTTAAGTTCACCAAATAATTAAATTCATCTTTATTTCTATAGCGCTTTTACAATGTAATATGTGTCAAAACAGCTTAACATGTTTTAGTAAATTGAAACTGTGTCAGTCCAGTTTTCATAGTTGAAGTTCAGTTTAGTTCAGTTCAGTGTGGATTAATTATTTTTCACTGCTGGAAGTCCAAACACTGAAGAGAAAACCCATCAATGCACATCTCCCAAATCAAAATCAAACCAAACCAAATCAAACAAGCCCGTGGCGACAGTAGCAAGGAACAAACTTCACCAATTAACGGAATTCACTGGCGAGCATGCTCTTCACTTCTCTATGACCACCACAGCATATGCTCAGGATATGGCCCGGTCCAGGATTATGGAGACCTTGGGATAAGGAGAAATAGACTAACACAAGAGTAGATGTCGTTACAATATATGTTGTCTTTTGACAAGTATAACCAGCTCTGGTTGCCCTTATTAATGCAGCCTAACAATCCTTTAGAGGATTTGGATTTCAAAGCATTTGTGTTTTATGTGTTTGCTAATGCAAAGAGATGTGTTTTTAATCTAGTTTTAAACTGACAGACAGAAATATGTTTAATTCCTCTGGTCACGTGACTTTGGGTTTGCTTCCTGGTCATACCTGCCAACATTTGTCTCTGAATTTCCGGGAGCGCGGAAGGGCGTTTTGGGTGATTTTCAGGTGTGTGGTGGTGATTGTGGTGTTAGTAGCTACTGTGGGCCAGGTTTTTGGTGGCCGTGGCTATCGGGCGATGTTCCATACTGTACCTAAAAGGTGAAGACCAAGGTGGGGGGTAGAATTACAGGAGTTTTCTGGGAGAAATATCAAAACATGAGGGTGGTGGGAGATAAGTCTGAAATACTGGAGACTCCCAGGAAAAACGTGATGAGTGTTGGCAGGTATGTTCCTGGTAACATAAAAACATTTTTAATCTCAAATGAATTATACATGATTTTAGAAGCTTTTTTTCACAAACGTGTTACAAACTACATCATTGTTGTTTGTTTAAAATAAAATATGGCATCAAGTAATTAAGCTTTATTACATTATGTGTACTTTTGTGTTGTGTGTGTGTGTTATGTGGGTTTGGCGTCTATAGACAAAAACTATTTGTTGAGCCACAATCTGTCTTATCGTCGAGACTCTTAGACAGTGTTGACAATGAGGGAGTGAAAAAAAAAAAGATAATAAAAGACTCGCTGAGAACAGTCTCATCTCCTGGAATACTACATTTAAAAATTACTGTAACCCAATAAGATTAACCCTGCGATAACATCTTAAGTCAGTCTCTCGCCACACCAATGACAAGCGATGTTAAGGAAGCGGCTAACACTTGCCAGATCAACAGATAATATTTGTCAAGGGGGAACAAATTAATATCTGCACCTTGAATTACACATTCACTCGTAGCCTGAGGCTTGTTCAACTCTACAGGAGAGGTCAGGGGAGGATCACAAATGTCTGTTTTGTTTTTTCTTCTTTCTATGTGTGTGTGTGTGTGTGTGTGTGTTTGTGTGTGTGTGTGTGTGTGTAGGATGGATGACTTAGCGGCTTCTTGGCTGTGTGTGTGCGTTTTGAGCTGCATCGGGTCCGGGCTCCATGACTACGGAGGCCAGGTCCCATCCTCTCTCTCTAATTGTCTCTGACCTCGAAATTTGATCTGCGCTCTCAAGGCAGGAGGATTTCTTTTCACACGGCAATCACTTTTGAATTTGTCCCCTGCATCTCCTGAATGCCTCGCCGGGCCACGGGCGTGCACTGTGAGCTTGGCAAAACAAATGACCTATCCTTTTAATTTACCCTCCGATCTGCGTTGTTTGTGTGAGGACTTTTTTTTTTCAGGGGAGGGTAAATCCCACCGCTCGTGAAAAACACAAGTTCTTTTCTTCCGTTTTTTCTCTCATTTCTGCTCTTGTCCTCCTCCCCTCTCTTTCATTCTCGTGTACACCTACCGATTTTGGGTAATTACAGCCCTGGACAGAAAACAAAAGGCATTTTTGATGGATGACAGAGAAGGAGGAATGGGATTAAAATTTTTACGCTTTTCCTCTGCACCTTTGCTTTAAGCACTGGTGTTTAAATGGCATAAAAGGTCTTTCCGAGCATCTCTTTCCCCGTTTTACAACAATAAAAAAGGTGTAGACCCAAAACAACCTAGTGGAAAACTACCACATCATGATCAGTTGACACAGAGGTCAATCGGTAATGCTGAATCACAATGACAGTCACAGTTATGGCTGATTTTATTGGTGATGGAGTAAAAAAAATATGTATTTGCTGTCAAACGTTTGACCATCTCATTAGTGAATCCATTAATAGTGTAAGAGTGTGCCTAATGTGTGTAAATGTCTACAGTATACTGCACTTTCAGTGTAATTTAAGTATAAATAAACCACATCTTAATTTAATTTGTGTTTCATGCATACTGTAACTAGCCAGATCAGGGTGAATATCTCTGATTCTTAACTGTAGCTCAGAGTATTCTGTTATTTGTGTTAATCTGAATGATTAATTTCTTGATCCATATAAAATCTCATTGGATATTAAAAATCTTTTAGCAAAAACATTCCTACATTGATGAGTTTAGTTCATTTGCATAATACTCATGATTATGACTGATTGCAAATGTACTACAATTTTATTTGTTGTGACTGAAAATCAGGGTCCAACAAAGATTGATTTTTTTTTCAACTCTTGCTAACAAACATTGGTATTGTGCTGTGTACAGTAAAAGTGAAAATAAACATATTTGGAAACGTTGGAAATGCAAACGAATAAATGCTCAAAAGTATGTTCATACATGGTCACTGAGATGTATGACTAAAATATGTCTGAACATTTTCAGCCATCTTCTAATTTTTTGCATAGCTGTGCAACCACATCAGCAGTGACAGATTTTCAAACTTACATTCATTCATTTTCTTTTCGACTTAACAAATCAGTGGTTGCTACAGTGAAATAAAAAGCCAACTTATCAAGCATATGTTTTACAAAGTGGAGAACATGCAAACTCCACACAGAAATGCCAACTGACCCAGCCGCGACTCGAACCAGCAACCTTCTTGCTGTGAGGCAATCATGCAACCCACTGCACCACCGTGACACACTTGAAATTATATAATATAATATAATAGTATAAAAAACACAAGATAGATATAAATAAATAAGATGGTGCCTCCATAGAACAAGATTAAACACTAAGCATTTTGACTAGCCCAGCATAGCAACAGCTCAGCCAATGGAATGATTAGATGTGTTTGATTTAACCAAAGAGTGTACAAGAGCGAGTTTAAATACATGTTTGAAAACAATCTTTGATCAGGCCAGTATAACAACAACTTAACCTATTGTGTAAGTTTGGGGTAGGGTTATTTGGCTGATTGACCAATAGAATGTATGGTTCAAATAACTGTAAATAGTTGGCTCATAGTTCAGTTTATGTGCTGATGATGGACCTTTTTGCAACCATTCGCCCTTTTTTCCAATTAATTAAGAAGTTCTAATAGGTTGCATTTTAGTGACATTTTAAGCTTTTTTTTTTTTGCAGGATTAGCTGGATTTACTGGCAATCATAAACACTCTTTCTTTTTTTTTTTTGATGTACCAAAACATTTCCTAAAGATTTAGAATGAGGAAATATGAGAAAAATCCTTATTTTTTAAATACAAATTTAATACATCATATCTCATTAGAAAAAAATGGAATATGTTTTAAGTTGAAAACTAGCATATTGCCATTTAAATATCATCAATTTAAATAAAAAACTGGCCTGCACATTCAGTTATCCTGAGTCACACGGAAGCGACAGCCAGCAGAGGATTACGCTTGGTGTTAAAGCCTTCTTCGATTAGGTTATTTTCACAATTTATTATGGCATAGCAGTCAAACTGAGACAAATGAGCTCAAGTATTGGACAAATACTGTACATTTGTCAGTGAGGGGTGGGTCTTTTAAATCACCTGAACCCCCCAACCCCCCCTACGGGCCTGACTTTAACTCTTTTTTTTATAAAATAAAATTCTGTCTACTCCTCTTTATCATTATACTTACTTCATCAAAACAGAAACATTTTGTGAATCAATTGCATTTAATTTGCATTTAATGTATAAATCTGATTTATTTGAAATGTAATTTTATGTCCTGATTGAACTGTATTCCAGTGATTTAGTTAACTAAAATGATGCACACACAATAGCTTTAAGTGAATTTAACCGTCATTATTTTTCAGTAGTGTTGCTAGACTACAATACTGCATATACTGTAGGGTACCGTTTAGTGAATATTTTTCACCAGTGTTGCTAAAACACCAGCTCCAGCTTTAAATACAATTGATGAGGGTTTAGTGCACATCATGTGGTTGTCTGTGGCGATGTTGATGTCTCTGTTCCCCTCCTTAAGGCTTTTTAATGGTTCCTGTCACACAGAGGTTTTAGAGTACAAACGTGCCTCCCTCAGACGGCAGTGGCAGCTGTTGCGAGCCTGAATAATTTGATTTGGTGTTTTATGCCGGAAAAGAGCCTTTCTTCACGAGCCACATTTGTGCTGGGCTTTGGCCATGAGTCTGCCTCCACTGAAAGACTTTACATGACATTAACACGTTTTCAGAGAGCATTACCATTCTCAGGGAGATTTGTCTAGACAAAGACATGGTTTATTTGGAGTTAAGGCTTCATTTCCTGTCTGGACCCTCACTTTCTCTCTTCCTCCATCCTTTATCCACCCCATACTCCAACACTCCTCCACACCGCCTGGCTGCCTGTCAGGTAAGAGGATTTCAATTAGTTTATGCTGTGAATATGCGCACAAACGTGATAAATGAGAGCAATTAGTCTCTGTCATGTCTTCCCTCTCCGCTCAGTAAATCACCAGTCCGCCCCTCTTGCCTTGCCGATGTTAAGAGCACATTACATCACCTTCAGCACTTCATATGGCTTTATGAGATTTCAGGCTCTTTAGAAAAGCGAGGGTGAGGAAGAGAGACCGAAAACCCACTTTACTCTAAAACTGATTGGAAAGTTAGAGCCCCTCCATTACATGTCAGAAGCCATAACTTGGATTACAAGGTAAAAATTTGACATTTCCAGGTCACAGAGGAGCCGCGCATTTTCATATAATTACTGGATGTGGTTTCGGGGTGTTTTTAATATAGCCGTGTTTGATTCGTTGCCAGGGTGTAAAACACTGTGTTTGTTATTAGACTTTTAAAACAGTGGGGTACCAAACCATGTGGCGTGATTGCTCTGACGCTGATCGAGAGCGTTAAATTCAACCTACGCCGAGCGTGGGTTTATATTCTCATGCGTTATATTGTACCCTGTGTTTTGAACCGACTGGAGATTTATGGGAACATTAGTCTAACTTGCGATACATGCTCATATACAAAGAACGTCTGCGATGTCAGGAAAATGTACAACAAAAGGGGCCGTTTTACCCAAAACAACAGCCAGACAGATCGTGGACTCAGTAGAAGGTGATATTTGGGTGGAATTCCCCACCAAATGTTCGAATTAAGCATAGTTTACGAATCGGCTGATATTGTTTGGCTCGCTGTAAGGAAGATGGAACCCAGCCAAACATAATCAAGCTCCAATATTACTGAGGGAACCCCTGCTGTAGCAAAATAATGCTCTTTAAACAACTTCTCAGCCTTTTATAGCGAAAATGGATCGCTAAATGCTTTTCAGATGATGTATCATCATTTCATATCTTGTTTATTGAGTGAATCAGTCATTTCACAGTTTGCTACTTAATTCAGTGAAAGAGATTGCACATCCAGTCAATACAATTACTCAAACCTCAAAGAATGTCTGATGTAACTGTAAATCCATGAGTTCATGGTTAAATAAAAGCAAACTGCAAAAATACTAGCAAAAGCCTGTCAGAAGCCATGAGCGAATGAAGAGAGTTTAAAAGCTTTTGACAGTGATGTTTTAAAATATAAGGTTTTTTTTGTAAGAATTTTTTATTTTTCCATCTACCGTTTATGTTTGCATTTATTTATTGAGAAAGGAGCAAGTCATTCCCTATACTTCATGTTGACTCTGGCCAACACTATTAAAGGATTAGTTTACACACCAAAAATGCTGTCATTTCAAGCTCATGTTGTTTCTAACCCCATATGATGTTCTTTTTTCCATAAAATATCAAAAAAAGAAAATTTTATATATATATATATATATATATATATATATATATATATATATATATATATATATATATATATATATATATATATGTGTATATATATATATATATATATATATGTATGTATGTATGTATGTATGTATGTATATATATATATTCGCTTAAAGGTTTTTGCAACTGAACTCTTCGTAATATATCTCATTATCAGGATAAGATATTTTTATCATATCATCATGTCTTGTTGTCTTTAAAATAAAACAAAACATTGTTTCCTTCACATTTTTTAAAAGATTTCTGAACACTTAATTGTCATAACGATCTCTCATTCCCATGTTCACTCAGAAGAGCAGTACAGGACTACAAAAAACCATACCATGCCAGAGCATATGCATTCCTGTATATCACCATTGTTTTATTTAGACAGTCGAAATGTATACAATATTTTCACCTATTACCCAGTAAAACTCTGACAACTGGACTGACACAGTTTCAATTTACTAGAACTTCAGACCCCCTAGTTTTTTGTTTTTTTTTTTGCAAAAAAAAAACTGATTTTGTGGCGATCAAGATACAGTATATAAATATATAAATACAAAAATTGTGTGTGTATGTGTGTGTATATATATATATATATATACAAGATATATATCCTTTTTACCATATTAGGTAGCCTGTTAGGTGTCTATTCTGACACAATGATACAAATCATAAAAATGAAGCTTATTTTTTTGGTCTCTTGTCAAGACAAGATCTAAAACTTTATTAACCCAAATGAATTAGGATTGGATTAAGCCAAAGGAAGTTTATATAACTCTTATTTTTATCCACGATCTTACTTTCTCTCAGATTTAGCTCCCCAGAGCATCTGACATGTACCTCACTCAGGAAATGCATTAGGGCTTCTCCAACTGTAATACACATAAAACACGGATTGCCATAAAACTCGTCAATGGCAGGGAAGCGTTTTCTCTCGTTAACTGCAGGAAAAGAGTTAAACGAAATTATTTATCAATTTGACGCACATCATGATACCAGCCATATAGTATGTAAAGCACAAATAATGTCCCTCAATTCGGTCACATCCAAGAAGTCATCCTTGATCGATTCTCCATCTGTTTGTTCCATTACTTAATTTGTTAGATGTTTACTTCAACTTTCTTTTGCAGTCTGAAGTACATCAAACGCACAAAATGCCCAATTCGCACCACAGGATGTCTAATCCCATCTGTGGGATTAATCTGTAATCTTCATCTGTGTCTGCACGCTGACCCCCCTTTCTGTGTAATGTAATGATTGTGAGGGAGCAGATGAGATGTCATTTTGAGAGACATTCAAATACATGCGTATGCAACGTCTATGAATCATGTAAAACAATGCACAAATTTCAAACGGAAATTAATATAATTTGATTATATGGTTTGAATTTTTTATGTTTTACAAGACTTTTTAATTTATTGGCGATTATTTTGCATTTAAATTAAGAATTTTGCAGGATCACAAAAATTTGCGGCTTTGTGTTGATTTTGCGTTGGATTCAGCGATCGCAGAATCGTGAAAAACTAGGAGGTCTGTCCTATGTTAAGCTGCTGACAAAATCTTCATTGTAAAAGTGCTATTTAAATAAACATGAATACAATTATTTATTTTTTAAACATTCCAGAAGCAAAATTTGCTGGACGATATTGACATGAAGGTAAATAAATGATGGCAGAATTTTATTTGGGTGATTTCCCTTTAAGATGCAGATCGAGGAGTTAGGCAGCATATTCTCATGTGATCCTATTTCTTCATTTCCTCTTTCTCTCCTGCACTCACTCACACTTTCTCTCTCTCTTCCCCTCGTTGCTGTCAGCTTGTCAGATGGAAGATACCAATTTGACAGGCTCATTCCATGTGGAAATGGCATGATTGGAAGTATTTGGCATTCCCCTGTTTCTTTGTGCTGCCGAGTGAGAGACACCATCATCTGACAACAACCCCCCCCAAACACAAAAAAAAGTAGTGAGAGGAATATGGATTCCATGGGACAGGCAAGCAGACTGTACAGAGCAAAAGAGAGAGAGAGAAAGGAGAGAGTCCTATCTTAATGTGCCAGAACTTGTGCACTACTCTGGTCCTCACTTCCTGAGAAAGAGTAAATGGAAGATCACTTGTCAAGCTGTCATGTAGCAGGAGAGCCTTACCTGAGGCTGCAGAGCCAGAGTCTCTTTCTGCTAAGAGCAGGCCATTCACATAACCCTGAAACAATCAAGTCGGGGCTTGAAACTGGAGAAATGCTGTGGGCCAGTGTGACGTGGGGAAATAAAGGACTGGAGGGAAAAGAAATGTCTCTCGCTCTCCTCTCCCTCTGTTGTCTAAGGTTTTTTTTGTCATCGGGCCAGTACCTAAGTGTTCAAAGCTCTGTCAAGCCGTAACACTTTGATATTTTTCCCAGGCTTCAAAAGAGCACAGCAACAATGGACTTGTGACTGCAGGCTATGCAGCGGTAGCCAAGACAATATTAGTTGTCTCATCTTCTTTATGTTGCTGGCACTAGACTTGGACTTTTTTCTTCTTTTTTTTTCATTGGGTGTAGGTAGGTGTTTCGGAAGGAAGCCTGACCTGTTAGTGGGGTTGTTTAAGGCCTGAGGAAGTGCTTTGGTTTACACAGGTTTTGCTCTTTTGATGCAGGTAAATGTGAGGCCAGCGCTGAGTCATCTGTACAGGTGGTCTGCACTGATGAGGGAGACGTTAGTCACTTACTGAGGTAAAATGTGCCTGAATGAGGTAAAAAAAAAAAGTCAGGTAAGGGTTTTGTGTAGTACAAATTTATGTGTAATGGAGTATCGCCTGTCAGACCATCTTCTTGTTCACCCTTATGGATTGTTTTCATGTTAGTTTTTATGATAATTTTTGCCTGTTTATGCCAAAAAAAGCTACACAATGTGTGTGTGGGGGGATGAGGGTTAACGGTCACATCACATACATACACTGACCAGAAACTTTATTAGGTACACCTGTCTAACTGCTCGTTAAGGCAAATTTGGCAGCAACTCATTGCATTGAGGCATGTAGACATGGTCAAGACAATCTGCTGCAGTTCAAACTGAGCATCATAATGGGGAAGAAAGGTGATTTAAGTTACTTTGAACGTGGAATAGTTGTTGGTGTCAGACAGGCTGGTCTGAGTATTTCAGAAACTGCTGATCTACTGGGATTTTCACACCCAACCATCTCTAGGGTTTACAGCGGATGGTCCGAAAAAGAGAAAATATCCAGTGAGCGGCAGTTCTGTGGGCGCAAATGCCTTGTTGATGCCAGAGGTCAGAGGAGAATGGCCAGACTGGTTCAAGCTGATAGAAAGGCAACAGTAACTCAAATAACAACTCGTTACAATTGAGGTAATCAGAAGAGCATTTCTGAACGCACAACATGTCTAACCTTGAGCACCTCCAACAGCAGCAGAAGACCACACTGGGGGCCACTCCTGTCAGCTAAGAACAAGAAACTGAGGCTACAATTCGCACAGGCTCACCAAAATTGGATAATACATGATGTTGCCTGGTCTGATGAGTTTTTCTGCTGCGACATTTAGATGGTAGGGTCAGAATTTGGCATCAACAACATAAAAGCATGGCTCCATCCTGCCATGTATCAACGGTTCAGGCTGGTGGTGATGTAATTGGTGTGGGGAATATTTTGGGCCCATAAGTATCAATTGAGCATAGTGTCAACACAACAGCCTACCTGAGTATTGTTGCTGACCATGTCCATCCCTTTAGACCACAGTGTACCCATCTTCCGATGGCTACTTCCAGCAGGAATAACACGCCATGTCAAAAAGTGCAAATCATCTCAGACTGGTTTCTTGAACATGACAATGAGTTCACCATACTCAAATGGCCTCCACAGTCACCATAACTCAATTCAATAGAGCACCTTTGAGATGTGGTAGAACGGGAGATTTGCATCATGGATGTGCAGCTAACAAATCTGCAGCAATGTCGTGATGCTATCATGTCAATATGGACCAAAATCTCTGAGGAATATTACCAGTACCTTGTTGAATCTATGCCACAAAGGATTAAGGCAGTTCTGAAGACAAAACGGGGTCCAACTCGGAACTAGTAAGGTTTACCTAATAAAGTGGCCGTTGAGTGTATAATGTCATGCATTTTAATTAACAAATTTTGCTTTAATTGTTAAATTTTTTTTATTAGCTCACTCAATTCTCTTCCTTAGTTCTACAAAAATGAGCACTACATGTCCAATCTCATCTAAAAGAAATGTAATGATACATACTGTAGATTTTAGTGAATTAGTTAACTATCTGGGACTTATTTTTCTAAATTCCTACTACCTAATTTGTTTGAATTTGTTTTGAAAAAGTAAGCATGCTGGTCCATGCCTAAACCCACCATCAATAGACTGTGAACATATTGTAAAAGATGTATGATTAAGTTCACAAATTTATATTATTAGCCAGCCTGATCTTATGAGAAAAAAAACAAAACTATTTTACGTTTTGTCAGTTTAGTGGCTAATTCATATGGATTTGTACGAGTTCAGCTGTATGAAAAAAGATGATTTTAAAAACAGGTGTGGCACCCAGCCCCACCACTAAACCCTGCCAATTGTATGAATGATATTGTACAAATTTATACGAATTAGCCACAAAAATAAAGTTCTGAATTTCTGTGAGATCGTTTTGGAATTAGCAACTAATCCACCAACAAGTAAAAAAAGCTACAATTTGCCATGATATAATGTTCACATTTACAGTATATCATCAAATTGATGTAATCAAATATGGCATCAAATTATTATTTTATTTTATTTTATTTTTATTTTTTTTACCACAAGTAAGAATTACTATATACATTATCAGATCCATAGTTAACTATTTTTCTTGTGTTATTCTTAAAAGTTATTTATTTTTTTAATCATATAAGTATAACATTTATATCACAGTCTTTTATAGTTATCAATGTAAACAAAAATCATAATAATTAAGGTCTGACCAATACAACATTTAAATAAACCATTAAATATCACATGCAATAACATTTTCATTGTAGTGCAGACATGAGAAGAATATGTGTTCATTTCTTCACTTTGTGTAACATAACTCTAGCCAGCACAGTGTACACAGCTGCAGTGCTGCTCCATCTAATAGGTGCAGTCCTGATCTAATTTTGCAGCCTTTTTTCTTTTCTTTTTTCTCACTGTAACATGTATTGTTTGAGGGAATGTTGGCCAGCGGCAGATTATCACCTCCTTAACAAGGCAAATATAATCTGTGTGCACCTCCACAAAGAATACACTGAACTTCTCTATTTATAGATGCAAAGGAAATGGACACTGGTAAAATTCATGAGTTTTTTTGTGAAGCAGGTGAGTGGAGAAGTGTCTTGAGATTCGCTTTTGAAGAAAACATGCTGCCAGACATGCATTCGGGGCTCTTTAAGCCCCTAAGGGTCTCTCAATGCTGATTAGGACACTTCTGAATTACACTTACTTCTTGGTTTACAGCAAAAAGTCAACTCAGCTTTTATTCAGTATGTGATGATACATTATTTTATTCAGGCCTTTATTTACACCTTTTATTCAGTGTTTTTTTTTTTTTTGTTGTTGTTTCTGCCATGTTATGACATCAGGGAAAAAAAAGATAAATGGTTAATTACAATGTAATTTATCATGTTGTATTGAAAATACTTTTTGTTGCTGCTGAAGTTGGATCCACTTAAGGTTAGTAAAAGATTTAGTGGTATAGGTTAATGGTAAGAATAAGAATAAGAATAAGATTATTATTAATAATAATAATAATAATAATAATAATAATAATAGTTTAATAAACATGTTTATGTGTTTGTAAATGCCCAGCAAATATTTAAATATTGACATTTTCTGGCCATGAATTCTACCTCATAATTACCAGTGTCTTTTGGGTAATAAGTGCATTATAGTCAGTGATTAATTTAAATGTCAGCAGACAGCAGTTCAGTAGTTCATGACACCTGACATAAACCTTTATTTTTTCTTTCAATTTTTATTTTGTAGAGACAGAAATGCTGTTTATACAGAATAAAACTGATTTTGTTATTTTAATTTATAGAAGTTTATTTCATGCAATTAAAAATACAAATTCTGAAACGTGCATCTTACTCAGACCTATAATAACCAAAAATACTGATTTCTTCAGAAAAAATATGAACTTTTCACAAAAATCTGCTTTTATTTCTTCCTGAATATGACCAAACATAATATATACAGTATTACAGCATTTTAAGAGTTAAGTATATAGATGTTGTAAAAAATCTATAAGATTTTTAGAATTTTTCAGAAATCAAGTTGTTGTTTTTTTTGCAATTATATACCTGAACTATCAAAATAAAAACATGATTTCTGAAAATTACACAGTCACATTTGATTATTCATTCATTTTCTTTTCGGCTTAGTCTCTTTATCAATCTGGGGTCGCCACAATGGAATGAACCGCCAACCTATCCAGCACATGTTTCACGCATCGAATGCCTATCCAGCTGCAACCCATCACCGGGAAACACACACTCACTCACACACATACACTACGGACAATTTAGCCTACTAAGTTCATCTACACGCGCATGTCTTTGGACTGTGGGGGAAACCAGAGCACCTGGAGAAAAACTACGCGAAAACGGGGAGAACATGCAACCTCCACACAGAATGCCAACTGACTCAGCCAAGGCTCGAACCAGCAAACTTCTTGCTGTAAGGTGAACATGCTACCCACTGCGCCACCGTGCAGCCCACATTTGATCAATTTACGTAAATCATGTTTATTTTCAGTGCACACACACACACAAAAAACATATTTGAAAATTACAAAAAAAAAATTTAAAGTGGAGTTTATAAATAAACTCTTCATGAAACTTTCTTTTAAAAATAAAATTTGTCTATTTGAAGTAATGTATGACATATAGGACATTTACACATTGTCATTTCAATTACAAATGGAAAAAAAAAATTTGACATGCACATGTATTTTTCATGTTCCATCTGTAGGTTTTTTAAAATTATTGTTGGTTGAGAGTAGCCACAGACTTCCATAGTAAGAAAAGAAAATTCTATGAAAGTCAGTGTCTACTCGTTTCCAACATTCCTTATAAGATTTTCTTGTATGTCCAACAGAAAAAAGAAACTCATTCACTTGCCAGTGATTTACTCAAACCAGCAACTTCCCCACAATGGACATCAAGTGTTTTCCAGCCTCCGGCGCCTAGACTGCAGCTCTGCACAAGAAGCTTGGCCAGAGGAGAAATGGTCATGCCCAACTTGGTCGAGCCTGGTTTCTCTTGAGGTTCTCTTGAGGTTTTTGTTCCTTCACGTCAATTGGTGAAGTTTGTTCCTCGCCACTGGCTTGCCTGGTTTAGGACTTGTGGAGCTGCGCATCGATGGATTTGCTCTTCAGTATTTGGACTTTCAGCTGTGATATTCAAACTACACTGAACTGAAGTAAACTGAAATTCAACTCTACTGACACAGTTTCAATTTTCTAGAACTTCTATGTTAAACTACTTTGACACAATCTACATTGTAAAAGCACTATAGAAATAAAAATTAATTGGATTAAAGATGAATTTAGCATCAGACAAGTGGAGGATGAGTAAATGATGGCAGAATTTATATTTTTGCCTAAACTATATCCCTGTAAGACACTTTGAATTAACAGTGTTTCAAACATTTTTACATATCTTTGTGAATGAGTATTATTTTTGAGGTTTTTTGATCTGTACTGGAATTATTTGGACAACTAGCCAACTGGCCACAGTTTCCCCAACAGCAGTTGCTGGTCCATGTCAGTTTGCCTTAAATACAACAAAATGTTCATTATTGTCAGCAGTACAGTGTGGCAGGGTCAAAACAGTTTGAGGCAGCTGTCATTTATAATATACGCACTGTAAAAAAATGTAGAATGGGAGTTGATGAAAGCCTATAAAAACTTCCTATTAACACATGGTTCCACCCATAAAGACTTAACTGGAGTTGAGCCACACAGGTTATCTTTGTTCCTGCCTTGAACACATTACATGAATCCAGCCCTCCACCGACTGAATTCTTTAAGGCTCAGCAATAATTGCTTTAGATTTCCTCCACCATCCTTCAGATTCCCAGCTCGAACAATCTGGTATTTTAAATTTGGGAGCTGAAACAAGACATTCACTCTGAAGAAAATCGCACCTTCCTTTGGGAGCCTCGGCCTTTGGCAGTGACTTTAAAGCGCGACGGCGAGCGTGCGGTAGCCGACTTCGCTCTCTCAGCAGATGGAAATGATGGTGCTGTGATTATGGCTACAGACTGAACTCAGACACAATTAGCCACCAACAGATGGAAGTCTTCATGTTAGAAACCTCCCTCACCCCCCCTGAAAAAAAATCCTCAAGAGATTGTCTGAAGGGGGAGAAAAAAGGCAAACACTGGCAAGCAGAAGTCATGTAGGCCATCCATACTCTGTAATTTTTGCGTAGTTTGAAAACATACACAAATATAAACATAACCCTCTGATTTTAACCGTGCTCAAAGCTGCTGAAGGAAAAGAATGTAAATCATGTATGATTTGGTTTTCTAAGCCACATCACCTTGTCCAACTTGGTTAAACAGTGTAGTAATTAAAGGGATAGCTCGCCCCCAGAAATATGAACAATTCTGTCATCGTGTATTTTCCCTATTGACGAAAGGTGACATTTTGTAAGCTGTGTTGGTTCCTTATTTTCATAATGTTACATTTGAAACTGATTTATTTAATAAGTTGGCTGATTTGAATCATGAAGGTCTGAATGTTTTATTAATGAATCAAAATGATCGTGTTCTCAAGTTCAACTCAATGGTTCAATAATCCAGTCAGTGCAGTTAATGAAAAGTTTACCAGGGAATATTTATTTAAACATTTAGTTTTTCACACAAAGTTAAAGGGCACCTATTTTACATCTTTTACAAGATATAAGACAAAACTTTGGTGCCTCTAGAATGTGTCTGTAAAGTTTCAGCTCAAAATACCCATCAGATTGTTTATTATATAATGTACAATCTACCCATTTAATTGTCTGAGGGCTATGTAGCTGTTTTTGAAGCCTGTGGCTTTAAATTCAAATGAGCTGCTTCTCCCCACCCACCTCTCGACGTGGGTGTCTGCTTCTCATGTGTTACGTCAGATAAACAGCAGTCAGTGATAGAGACAGACACGGATGAAGCTGAAATAAGGTCTCTAGTCAAAAATACCAAGTAAGTTTATTTGATGTTTTTATGGTGGAGTCTATTCAAGCCTTTCTGAAATATTGAGTCATCCACAAATGCTGTTTGCAGTACACATATAGACATTATATATATATATATATATATATATATATATATATATATACACATATATGTGTGTTTACTGACACCATGTAGCCGTCATGATTATAGCAGTTAAGAATTACATAGCTTTTTTTACTCTTTTTATTAAAAACATGCACTGGTTTAAAAACGTTTAAAATGTATAAAATAATTATTGAGGTGCAGTGAATCACAGAGAGTTGTAACATATGTTCCTTTTTTTTTTTTTTTTTTTTGCAAAACATGTTCTCTTGACTTGTGTATACATGTTATTATGGAGATATGGCACCTGTCAATCAATTTGGTGGTGGGGAAAACCACACTCCTATGCCACGTTGCGCTGGGCCTCAAAATCACTGGGATTTGGATCCTATTTTAACGTCAGTAAATAAAAAATAAATAAGACTTGTTTTGTTTATATCGCTCCAATATGACAGTGGACACACTTTACCTAAACACAGTTTTGTCCAAACAGCTTACAAAAGTTGATTTTCATCATAGGTGCCCTTAAATGCATGACTCTGGACTGCAGTGTTGAGCACGTTCCTTTAAAAGAGTAATTAGTTATAATTACATAATTATAAAAGTAACTAATTACCAAGGGATATAACTATTGCGCTACTTTTAATTTCAGTGCGCTTTTTTGTAGCTTAACACAACAATAAAACAAATAAACAAAAAAGGTTATGTTAAATTAAAAATGACAATCTCTGTTAAAGGCATTCTCCCTATGCTCCCTATCGTTATCCTTCTCTTCACAGATGGAATGGTGGGCCTAATCAAAGGTTACCATGGGCCAACTTTGGCCCGTAGACCCTTATTTGGACATCTCTGCTTTAGATATTATGTTTACTTGTGCAGTCTTGTCAGTCTAAAATTACTTTCAGTCAACAATGTCTAAAAGAGACCATTAAAATAACTGAAAACCTTGAAGCTCCAGACTTTTTTTAATTGTAAATTCCTGGAAAAAATAATCATTAAAGATTGTGTGATGTTGCTATTTAATTGAGAATACACACACAAAAAAAAAAAAAAAAACAATTTGATGCTTTATTTTTTCTTAGGTTAAATCAATTAAAGAGCCATTTCAACTTAAAAAAATCAAACTAACTTTAACATTAAATTTAATCTTGTAGAACATAAAATTGTTGCTAAAAGGAAGTTATTTTAGTTAGTTAAATAAACCAAAACCATATTTTGACTGAACAAGTAATGAAAGTAACTGTCATTATTTAATTTACTTGACCCAGACTTGTTTATGTTTCTTTGTTCTGTTTAACACAAAGAAAGATATTTTGAAGAATGTTGGAAAACGAAAAAAAGAAAAAAGGTGAGGTATGTTTATATTTTAATTTGGGTTGAACCAACCCAGCATTTAATTTTATTTTATTTTTCATCGAATATAAAAAGCTTTTGGAAGGAAAGCTGTATGGTTTTGGAACACTGTGAGGGTGAATAACTGATGAATGTACGTTTTGTTTTTTTAAGAGTGAAGTATAAAGAATCTAAAAGCGTTTTGTGATGATGCATGGGAATATTACATGAATCTGTGATTTCTCCAACAACAAACTACCATTTCAAAACATTTTTCAATATTTAGGTGGTTTTGCACTTCAACTGAATCAACCGTAAAGATGTATTTTGGCAGATGATGAATTCACTGATTAAATATCAAATCCACGCCGCTCTCAAAACACTGCGAGCTTGTGTTTACACAACAGTCGACATCTGAGATTCATTAGCATAAAATCAGCAATACAGGAACAGGAAACAAAATCTTTCAGCATCTTCTGTCATAACAGATTACTCTTTTGCCCAGAGGGTGGTCTACTTTCGGTTCAGACCGTATAGCAACTGGTAGAAAGGAAAGTAAAATATTTTGTTTTGTGTTTGTTTTTTTTTGTGCTCCCTCATTCTCTGTGTTTCTCAGTCTGGGCCGTGTCTCTCATAGTCTCTCATTTTCAAAAAAAGAGGCCTGCTCTCACTTGGTAGTGATGAGAAACTCCTACGCCCTCGCCGTTCGACTTTGATAAGCAATCAGAGTCTGTAACACACATTATGAGCTGAGACATTGCTTCATAGTAAATTCACTCCCAAATCTGAAATGATGTTTTAAAATTGTCGCTGGAGGCTGTGTAATTCTGGAAGAGTGAGCCAGACTCCTCACATTGTCTCTCTTTTTTGTGTAGAGTCAAACAAACTGAGCTTGTTTGCTACTATTAAAGTTACTGGACGTACTTCAATCCACTTATAACTTACTTCAAATGTTTATTTGCTTGTTTTTTACTTTAAAGTCTGCATGAAATTAAAATGTGCACGTTGTTATTTTTATAGTGAACAATTAGTCCCTGCAAGTTGACACATTGAAACTCTTTGTTTTGGTAATCTTTAAAAGTCCCATAAAGTGTTTTGAAATATGCATTTTTATTCGATGTTTGATGTAATCTCAACCAAAACACGAAGAGAGGGTGGGACATAATGTAGCTCCTCCCTCTTTTTTATAAAACAGCCAATAGCTTTTTGTTTTATTATCGCTCTGCAGTGAGAGTGATTGAGGTCAAGGGCATTAAATTAAAAGCAAATGAGAAGCACATTGTAGGGGGCAGGGCATGTTAGATACTAGAGGGCATTTGATTGGTTATGATTTAATGAGAAACTGTAGTATGAGGTAACCTCAATAAAACAGTCGATCCATTCAGGCGGAAGTGACAAACTACAAGCTTTACATGTTTTTAACAAATTTATATCTTCTAAACGTAGTCACTTCTAAATTTAGTCACTGCTCTGGAGCACATGGTGTTTATAGATATCTTTAAAACTAACAATACTGATGGTATCATCTAAAAAAGCTTTGTTTTAATTTCATGGGACCTTCAATTAAAATCAAATCAATCTATTTGCTTCTGCTCTGGAATGGTAGTTCTTCTAATATGCTTAGCCATGCACCTCCAACATTTAGTTTGCTGTGAGTGAAAGACAAGAGGAAGAGTGCAAAAATAAAACCCTATACACAATATTTAGTTTTAGTTGGAAATGCTTTATTATAGTGAAATAAAAGCCGGAAGCAGGACTTTAAGAACTTTCAAACAAGACATTTAAAGTCTTAAATCAAATTACATTTTGCTCATTTTATTCAAATTCAGTACATTTGAACAATTGCATTTTGTTTGCTACAACTAGCTGCAATATGTAATTTCCATTTTAAACTTTGAGGACTTTCAAACAAGGCTTGTTACTAATTGTATACAGTCCCTGGTTATTTGCGGGAGTTACGTTCTAAACACAACCCGCAAAATCAGCGAAGTAGTCTCCTTTGTTTTGTTACAGTTATTATAGATGTTTTAAGGCTGTAAACCCCCTCACTACGTACTTTTTACACTTTTCTCAGACAGGCATTAACATTTTCACACTTTTCTCTCGTTTAAACACTCTCGAAGTTAAATTAGAAAAATAAAGAAAAATAAGTCCAGTATTATGGAATGAAACCAAAGATCAAAACCTGTCTTGATGCGGCACGGCGCATCCGGTGTGCAACCCCCTTTATGATGGTCTTGCTATGGACAGTTATAACCCTTTTTGCATCCTTGTTAGAACTCACACTGCTAGCGATCGGGGATTTATGTTTATTTGGCAAGCTGAACTCATTCTGTACAGGAGACATGGAGGGGATTGATTGACAATGATCTACAGCCAATATATATATATATATATATATATATATATATATATATATATATATATATATATATATATATATATATATATACATTTCTTTCTTTCTTAATACAGTGGTCCCTCGCTATATCTTGGCCTCACAGTTTCATGGATTGTTTTGTGCAATTTGACGTGCTTATTTATTTATATATATATATATATATATATATATATATATATATATATATATATATATATATATATATATATATATATATATATATATATATATATATATGTCAAATTGCACAAAACTATCCGTGAAACTGTGAGGCCTCGATAAAGCGAGGGACCACTGTATTAAGAAAGAAAGAAAGAAAGAAAGAAAGAAAGAAAGAAAGAAAGAAAGAAAGAAAGAAAGAAAGAAAGAAAGAAAGAAAGAAATAGAAAGAATGAAAGAAAGAAAGAAAGAAAGAAAGAGAAAGAATGAAAGAAAGAAAGAGCCTTTGATATGCAATCAGAGTCTGTAACACACATTATGAGCTGAGACGTTGCTTCATAGTAGATTCGCTCCCAAATCCAAAATGATGTTTTAAAATAGTCGCTGGAGGCTGTGTAATTCTGGAAGAGTGAGTAAGCCAGACTCCTCACATTGTCTTCTCCTGTTTTTCTTCCATTCTTTGCCTTTGTTGGCAAAAAAAATCTGAGGTTTGGATCAGAAGCCCATGCAGTGTGTGTGTACGCACGTGCATATGTGTGTGTGAGATAGTGTACGCTAAAAAGGTTAGCTTTTTACTTATTTTAAATAAGCTGAAACAACACAATTTTTGAGCTTTTTGGAAGGCCAACTTAATAGTTTTGTTTTCAAACCAACTTAAATTTGTAAAAACAAATAAGTTAACTTAATTCCTTTATGTCCCAACACAAATAGATTTTGTGGAACCCAGCATCTTTTACAGTGTATAAGAACACAAGCTTGTATAATGACACAGGTATTACAAGGGAAAGGGTATTTTTAGGGCCGTATAATAAGCAGTTTTCACAGTTTTACACCTATGGATGGTCCATCAATATAAACCATGAGTAACAATAAGAGTGTGTGCATGTGTGTCAGCGATGGAACATGTGCTGTCTGTGACACGCAGGTTCTCGCCATATGCTGTCATTCCTCAGTGTCTCTCAGCCTTGAGTCTGAATTAATTTATTAGAAGGTTTGTTTTTTTCGCGCTGTGCCACCGCTACCTAAAAAGCCTTCTCCTCTTCACCGGAGGCTTGTCACACAGATGCTGATGTATTTTTCCCCTCTCCCATTGCCAGGTTTTATGATGGAAACCGATACAACGGCCTGATAGAGTTTCGGGATAAATTATTCACGCTTTAAACGCACTCTGCCTAGCTTTCTTGGAGGACATCCATTTTACAAAAGCTTCTCCTCTCCACCCCCCACAAAAGTAACCCACAATCCTTTTAATTGATCTACTTTTTAAACGCTTGTCTGCATCTGGAGTGAGGCTGTACTTTATCCAGAATTGAATTCTGATTGTGTTTTGTGAATGACCAATTGTGAATCCGTTTCTGAATTTGATTTATTTCAAATAAGAGAAAAAAAATCTTGAATAGCTTGAAAAATCTACCCATCCAGATATATAGATAGACAGACAGACAGACAGAGAGACAGAGAGACAGATAGATAGATAGATAGATAGATAGATAGATAGATAGATAGATAGATAGATAGATAGATAGATAGATAGATAGATAGATAGATAGATAGATAGATAGATAGATAGATTGATTGATTGATTGTAGATTGTACATTAAGGAAGCGTTCAGAAAAAACAAAACACCCAGAAACAGAAACTCGATACAGAGGAACATAACCTACTGCCAGTGTTTTGTAAGTTATTGCAGAGCAACACAAACAGCACGTAGAAGTATAAGGGGCCAGTCACACCGAACAAGCTTATTACTTTTTTTGGAGGTTTTGTTGACAAGAAAAAAAGAAGCGTGGTGAGATTTTTACGTCGAGTGTTGCTGTTGATATTGTAATAATTGTAATATTCATTAATATTGTGATATTCAATATATTCAAGTCATACAGCTCTGAACAACTTGAAACGTCGACCACTAGTCTCTCCTCCATCTTTAAAAGTCTCTGTAGTCGTCTTGACAACACTGCTGTCGCCTCAATGGAAACCACGCCTCTGCTTTCATTTGATTGGAGAATCAAAAAGACCCTTCTCCGTGTGTTTGCGTGGGTTTCCTCCGGTTTCCCCCACAGTCCAAAGACATGCGGTACAGGTGAATTGAGTATGGTAAAATTGACCGTAGTGTATGAGTGTGTGTGTGTGTGTGTGTGTGTGTGTGTGTGTGTGTGTGTGTGTGTGTGTGGATGGTTCCCAGTCATGAGTTGCAGCTGGAGGGGCATCCGCTGCGTAAAACATATGCTGGATGAGTTGGCGATTCATTCCACTGTGGTGACCCCAGATTAATAAAGGAGCTAAGCCGAAAAGAAAATGAATGAATGAATGAATGAATGAATGAATGAATGAATGAAAAAGACACGACTGATGTAACCCGCTTTTTCGACTCAGAGTTTACTTTTTTCAACTGCGAGCGCACAGTACGCAACGGCAAAGACACGAGGCACAGCAGGCAGTTAAAACGTGAGGCGCTCGGGGCACATAAACAGTGTGCAAAACACTCATGGCCGTTAGTAAATCATTCAAAAAAGACGCCTCTCAATGCAAAAAGCGTGTTCGGCCCCTAAATCAGCCTAGCTCAGCCATTAGATAGATAGACAGACAGACAGACAGACAGACAGACAGATAGATTGATAGATAGATAGATAGATAGATAGATAGATAGATAGATAGATAGATAGATAGATAGACAGACAGACAGACAGACAGACAGACAGACAGACAGACAGACAGACAGACAGACAGACAGACAGACAGACAGACAGACAGACAGACAGACAGACAGACAGACAGACAGATAGATAGATAGATAGATAGATAGATAGATAGATAGATAGATAGATAGATAGATAGATAGATAGATAGATAATATTTTTAAAAGTTTGTTTAGTTTCTTGAATTTGAAATTATGTTTTTGTTTGTTTGTTTGTTTGTTTTAAAAAAAATTATAATTAATGTTAAATGATTAGATAAGTTAGTTGATTGGTTAGTAAGTTTGTTTAGAGAAGTAGACAAAAAAGGATGTTCTTTGATGAAGTTGGTGATTGGAAGTTGATTGGTTTAGTAGTTTACATTTTTATCAATTAAAATGATTTATTTCATTTTGGATTCATTTAATCATGCTCAAAAAAGCATTGTTATTTGAAGTATGTAACATTTTTAAACGTTATCAACTTCCCGATCAACTTTTTTGAGCATAAATAGATTATTAAAAATAGAAATTAACAAATAAATACTTTTGATTGATAAAAAATGTAAATTAATTCACACACAAAAAATGTACACTTTTTTAGATTTTCTCATAATATGATTTTCTCAACAATATAAAACTATGAAATTTTATATTTTTCAAAATGTAAAAATATTCATACTCAATTTTCAAAAACTATAAATTTTCAAAACTATAACATTTTATATTGTTTATTAGTTTTTTATTAAGAAAAATAACAAAGAAAAAGAAAAAAATATGATCACACAAAATTATAAATATAAATAAACAATACAAAAATTATATTATTTGAAACAGAGAAACTAAATATATATTTTGGCATTAAAGTAAAAAGTATAAAACTCTAATATTTAACCTTAGTTCAAAGTGTAATCTTGCTTTGGACCAACCTAAAAGTTTTGATTAAAGACCCATATAGAACTTTCACTTTTTTTCAGTGTACGTGCTTGATGAACAAATGGATGGACAAGGCAAGTAGGTAAGAATGTTTGAGTATGTTACATACTGAACCATGATAGTTTGTTAGTTAGATAGTAGGTTGGTTAATTATAATTCAAAATTTAACTGAAATTATCCTCATAAATTTAGAAATAAACACCATTTTGCATCCCAAAGTGCCACATTCGCTGCACAAAAACAAAGCCAGACAGAAAAAAAGCCCATTTATTGAGACCGTTTTTCATCCTCAGCTCTAATGCCAAAACCATCTGCCTGGATAAATCCTTAATTGAAAAGAATTTTGGCCTGAGTAGTTCAGTTCCCCAGGACACAGAAGAAAATCAAATACCATTTTTCTTCTTCTTCTTCTTCTTCTTCTTCTTCTTCTTCTTCTTCTTCTTCTTTTTCTTCTTCTTCTTCTTAATACCTGTTGAAGCCATAAAGAAACACACGAGGCAGTGAAATAATGCACTTAGCTATTGCGAGTGGGTGAGCGGCTTTCATATTACATTGAACATCTGCAAAGACGGTTTGCAGCAAGGAAACCGATTGGATTTAATGTTATTGCCAGTCTGGAATTGGCCCGTCTGTCCGGAGGAGCGTAAGGTGGCAGTTCATACAGCATTTTTTCTTGTCATATGGCTTGGACGTAAAAGAGGAATTTGTCCATTACTGTCAGTCGCGCCCCTTGTTGGATCCTTTCCCCGGAGTAGGATATTTCTTTAAACAAACATTGGGGGAAAAGGTAAAGCAGAGGTTTGGGAGTCGAGGGAAGATAAAGTGATGCTTCTAGCAGCGCATGAGGAGAAATAATATCAGAGAAAACGTGAAAAATCTTTTAATGTGGTTTCACTGCGGCCCTCATACACTAGAGACTTGTGTGAACCACTTACAAAGAAGTTTTTATGAATGAAATAAATCATGAATTTGATTGTTGATGAATGTGGATTAATATCAGGCCATTATAAATGGTGAGAGAAATGAGAAGCTGATTGATTCTGTGAGGCAAAGTTGCAAAGTAAGTTCCATTCAGGTGGACAGTATTTGTATTGTATCATGGTGAAGTTTTATGGTAGTGTCTGTAACCCTGACTTTGGCTGGAGTTTTTTTTCTGTTATTATGTGTTGGAGTTGGCAAATGCTGCATGCAAACCACTTGCTGATATTTTTAGCCTGCCAGCCACGTAGAGACGTTTGTCTGGTTTTCAGGTGTGGTTTTTGAAGACAAACACTGTTTGGCAGCAAACTATTAAACATTATTATGAGATAATTTTTTTTAAATGTAATCCAGTAACCATTGTGTTAAACTCAGAAAACAATGACATTTTATTTATTTATTTATTTTAATTTATTTTTTTTACTTTATTTTAGTATTAATCAATATTATTATTATTATTATTATTATTATTATTATTTTATTTTATTTTATTTTATTTTATTTTATTTTATTTTATTTTATTTTATTTATTTATTAGCTTTTTTATTTGCTAATTTATTTATTTATTTTACTTTATTTTAGTAATAATAATAATAATAATAATAATAATAATAATAATAATAATATAGTATATATAATATATATTATTTTAGTAATTATTATTTATAATTTTATATATTTTATTATTATTATTATTATTATTATTATTATTATTATTATTATTATTATTATTATTATTATTATTATTATTATCATTACTTATTTCGTTTCAGTTATTTGTTTATTTCTTTAACTTTTAGTAATTTTTTAGTAAAAAAAAAATTTTCAACCTTTTTATTTATTTATTTATTTATTTCATTTAATTTCAATTTATTTATTTATTATTATTTATTTATTATTATTATTATTTATTATTTAATATTTTATTTTATTTTATTTTAACTTTTTTTTGTTTTTGTTTTTGTTTAATTGGATATTTCATATTATATTTCAGCAACCGAAAATTAAACTGGAATTTTGCTTGAAATCACAGGAACAATTCTGGGGGAAAAAATGTAATTTATTATGGAAATTAGGTAACATATTACATTATTAAACTTGGTCTTTTAAATTCTTCAAACTTTAAAGCATTTTTATTTTAGTTTACTTTCAATTTTTATTTATTTTCAATATAATTTGTTAATTTATTTTTTCTTGGTAATATACTGTAGATTCATGCAGACACCAAAATGTTTTAACTTATACAGTATATCTTTAAATACATTTCATAGTCTTTTTATTATTATTATTATTATTATTATTATTATTATTATTATTATTATTATTATTATTATTATTATTATTATTATTTCTATTATTAACTACATGCTACAGGAAGCTAAGTTGTAATTTTAACTGGAATCACAGGAAATAATAACAAATTCTGGGAAATTATAATGGCCAGTATTTTAAACCCTTCAAACTTTCAAAGAAGTTTTATTTAATTAATTTTAAATTTATTTGATTTTCTATATTGTTTGTTTTGACAGTTTTTTTTCACACTTATGCAGACACCAAAATGTTTAACCGTACAGTATATCTTCAAACACATTTCATAGTCATAATGACATAATCACACTTTTATTATGTAAACTTTTCAAAAACAGGTGAAACTTTTTTCTTTTATAAGCTCTTTCATCATATGTTTTGTTATGTCGGCAGGGGATGGTATTAAAACGTCTTCATTTTGATTATTTCCATGGTGTTTCAGATGGCAGATGTGTTGAGAATGGAGGGGTCTCCTGCTGCAGAGCTGTGTGTTTTGGCATGTGTTGAGTCTCATATGCATTGTTTCTGCACACACAGTTTGGAGGGTATTTGTGAAACCCCACATTTACAATATATGGAAAATTCCCTCTCTTGTTCTCTCTTTTTTTACCCCTGCGGCAGCGTCTTCACACCACGGCTTCAGTAAAGGCCACAAGAAATGATGCGGTTCAGCGGGAGACAAGCGGGCCGGCGAGACACTGGAATCCCAGGGCACATTCATCACCATTCACACTCCCGTCCAAAACGCACTGGCTTCACTTTAAAGCCATAACCGATCCAGTTTAACACACTCACATGCACACAAACATACACACACACACACACACACACACTGTGGATAAAATCCACCCTTCATGTTCGCTGTCTCCAGATCTTAACATGACTGAACAAATAACCCTTGCTTTTTTGGGGGGGCGACAAAGATTCTTTTTTTCTTCTCTAGATATCTGGACTGCTTTTGTTTTATTTTGCTCTGTATAATTTTGTAGTTCTTACAGGAAGAGTTTATTGCTCATGGTTTGCAGTGTCTGTGTGGGTGACTGATTTGTGTACAATTTGTACTGCCATTACAAACTTGGGGAGGACATTTTCTTGAGTCATGAGAGCAGTGGTTATGAGCAAAAATAAATACTCATCAATGTTAATGCTCCGCATGTTCAGGAAGGCATTTGCAAATGTGCTAGTTGGCACTTTCTGTGAATAGGACTTAAATCTCTTTCTTAAAAGTACATTTTCAAAAATTCTCAATTATTTAAAAAAAAAAATTGTCAAAAAAAATGTCAAAAAAAATTGTATATTTTTTACAAATGTAAACATTGTATTAAACAAACAAACGATTATTAATAATAATAATAATAATAATAATAATAATAATAATAATAAATACTATTAGTCACACTTTATTTTGATGGTCCGTTTGTTGAATTTAAGTTACGTTGCATTTACATGCCAACTAATTCTCATTAGATAATAAGTAGATTGTTAGGTTGGGGTTTGGATTAGAAATAGGGTTAGTGTAAATTGACATGTACTTGCAAAGTTTCTTATAGTCAGTTAAATGTCTGTTGAAGGAGCAGTATCAACAGATATGAAGCAGACAGTCTACTAATACTCAAATGGACCATCAAAATAAAGTGTTACCATACTACTTTATTTTAACTGGTAACACTGTATTTGGTAACATTTTAGTTTAAGGGTGCTTTCACATCTGTGGTTTGGTTCATTTGGTCCAGACTAAGGGCAGCAAATGATACATTGTAGCATTTTCTGCCGTTTCTGTGTCTTTGTCACACCACACTGATTGCTTTGGTCCGAACCAGTTGAAAAGAACCAAAATGCAGTCATGTGACAAAATCCACATCACTCATTGGCCAGATGTTATTGAACATATTTTTTGTTTTTCGATAGGTCAGAATTAATGAGTGGGAAAATGCTAATGGAACTCCCGCAAGTAAACAAACCGGCAGACACAAAATGACGATTTTTACTATGGAAGGACTACTGCACTGGCTGATTGTATCCCTGGTCATAGTATAATATATAGTTTGTATACATCACTATAGACAAACTATACATTTCAAGAATGAAACAATGTTTTAATTCATTCAAACGGCGATGGCAAGTCACTTCAGGAGGAGGCGTGAATTAATTTAGCTAAACTGTGACATGATCACCTTCCGAAAATATTACCAGCGATCCATCAGGTAATGTTTTCCCTCTCTCTCTCTCTCTCTCTGTTTAAAATCCACACCCCATAAGATGGGACAGCGCATCAGACTACGGCCTCTTCAAGGAGGTCTCGGTACACTTTTTTAGTCCACTTTTAGTGCGCACTTGAGTGCGATTGCTACATTCACACCTGCCCAAATGAACCGCACCAAGAGGGAAAATGAACTCTGGTGCGATTCAACCGACTCAACTAAATATGGCAGGTGTAAAAACACCCTAAGTAACAATTCACACCATTTACTGCTGACTTATTACCTGGCTGTTATTAAGGCATTTGCAAATGTGCTACATGTCACTTTCTGTGAATAGGACTTAAATATCTTTCTTAAAAGTACATTTTCAAAACTGCTCATTTAATTCTGAAAAAGAAAAGAAATCTCCAAAAACATTATTTTATTTTAATTTTTTTAACAAAAGTAAACATTGTATTTAAATATACTAATAATAATACTAATACTACTAATAATAATAATAATAACTGTTTAATTTTAACTGGTAACACTTTATTTGGCAACATTTTAGTTTAAGTAACAATTCACACCATTTACTGCTGACTTATTACCTGCCCGTTATTAACTGTTGATTAGCACTTACAAAGTAGGATCTTATTTTACATTCCTAATCCTAAACACCTAAACCCAACTAGTACATCTCAAACTATTAATAAGCAGCTAATAAGTTGTTTTAGCTAAAAGTCTTTATTAATGGTTTGTTACTAGCATGAATTGCACTGTACATTCAAATAAAATGTGACCCTTTATTAGAATGTGTCCTCGTTACATGTTCTGTTTGCTTACTGTAATAATTGCAATACATATGCATAATTACATGCAATTAAGCTTAACCCACGTTGTTACCCTAACCATATGTATTCATTTAATATTAATTAGTAGCTTAGTTGGGGCTGCACAATACTTGAAAAAAAAAACTGCCATTGCGATATTTTGTTTTGCTGCTTGTTTTGCTGGAAAGAATGCATAATGTTAGGGGAAACATCTGCATAAAATATACAAATAAAAAAGCACAGATGAGATGAAAACAGAACAAGATAAAAATGAAATAAACAGCGCTTCATAGTTTTCGGTGGAGTCTAACAGCATTGAGGCTCAATTGAATTGCAATAATCAAATGTAAATGAACACTATATAGTCTTCATTGTAATATGTAATTAAACAATCTTTGTTAAAATCACAAACTTTAGAATGTCTCGTGTTCAAATGGTTTAAATCAGCTTGAAATCGTTGTCACGGACCTTAAAATACATTAAAATTAAAGTCTTTCATAATATTATAACCTATCAGATTAGGACTTAGAATAAGTTTTATTAAACCCGACATGATATATTGTGCAGCCCTTAGTAAAATCCCCATAACAAGGACACAAATAATGTTTTGGCTACATTTCCTAATAGTTTAGTTGATTTTAAACGTAATTGGAGTTTACAACTGATGTAAATTAATGAATTTTTTAGCAATAACAGTTGTCTAAACACACAAAACAAATTGACAAAATATTAAAAACATACTCAAGAATGTCACGAGAAAAATTCAACACAGCATAAAAGTGCTCTAGATTTAAGCAAGGCATAGTGGTCCAGTTGTGTGAATACAACCATGCACAGGACAGCATCTCACCAGCCAGTGATCAAGTATCATTGCCCCCAACATGCTTCATAACACTGACACGTTTATGTGTGTTCCTTATAGTACAAGCAGCTGCGGTTATGATGATGATGATGATTTATATTTAACACATGCCACCTCTCAACTGAGCAGGTCTAAAAATTTGTTTATTTGTTTTAAGGTCTCCAAATAGTCACTGAAGTTTCTTACTGAATTGTGTAAGGGCAATGTTGACACGTTCATGCATGTTGCTTATGGTACAAGCAGCTGTTGTTATGATGATGACGATGATGATACTGTATATGTTTAACATATATAGGCCCTCTACTGACCAGGTCTGAAATTGTTTTAGGGTCCTCAAAAAAAAAAAAAGTATCATACAATATTATTATTATAGTTCTTTAAATGCTGAAAGACATTTGACATACTTTGTCTTGCTTTAACTGACTAACTGACTGACTGACTGACTGACTGACTGACTGACTGACCGACCGACTGATTGATTGATTGATTGATTGATTGATTTAATTTGATTCAATTCAATTGAATTGATTGATTCAATTGATTTAAAGTGTATTGTTTTAAAGGCCCAATATGTACAATAGTTTCATTAAAATGTCTAATAACCACCAGAACACTGCTTTATATTTTGCAATATGCAAAAAATGCATACAGTGCCTTCCAAATAGCCATCATAAGACCTTATTATAATAGCTGAGAAGCTTTTTGAAGACGTAAGTTCTGGAAAACATTTGACATATCACTTACATTTTGTGATGAAATCAGTGTTTAATTTAAAGTAGAGCTGCACAAAAAGTAACTCAGTTGCCTTTGGTCAATTGTGATGGACAATAATAAAACCTTAATTTCTATCAAACTTTTCTTTCTTACTAGAAACACCATATATTAATAAACATATGCCTTCCTAAGAAAAGATGGTACAAAAACATGACAAGAAGGTCATTCAGAAGGTGGTCATCTATTTGAAATATATGCATTCAATAAGTGTAAATCCTGGGAACCATATCTTGATCCTCAGAGGAGGAATGCTCTAAAGAGAGCTGGGTGTCGTCTGTGACAAAGTGGACCTTGAAGCAGGAGAAAGAAGATAAAATCTGGTGTCTGGTTAGCCTGTGTGTCACACTCTGCAGCAACCAGTGTTCCTGTATGACCGTCAGACCTATTCTTTGCAAAGAATAAAATCTTTTTGGAAGTAAACCTTGTAAGACTTTGTCTCTTGATCAGTAAGAGTCTCTTTACTTGAAATTGCCACAATGTCAATCAAAAACAGATAGCCCTGCCCAACTTTCACTCAAATATTTGCTGGTACTTGCTACACATTATTACTGCTTTCAAATTTTATGAAAAGCAGAAATAAAAGTCATGTTTTTTTAAGCACTTCTTTGAGTTCTTTGAAATTTTGAAGCAGCTCTAAAATGAAACTTGTCCTCAATACCCAAACTGTAGCCACGCCTCAATCAGGTATTATTGATTGAGTCAATGTTGCTTTGACAGGCTAGTCTTAGGCCCAATCCCAATTCTACCCCTTAGCCCTACCCCTTAACCATACCCCTCATTTTGCGCGTTTACAGGAAAGGGTAGGGGTGTCACAATTCTCTTTAGCTTGAAGATGTAGGGCTAAGGGGAAGGACTAGATGCCCATTGAAACTGAAACTGACACTCGAAACCAAGGGGTACAAGAAATTCCCAGAATACACCATCTACAACAGCAAAATGGCTGCACACAGAAGTAAGGAGATGCATAAATTTGTATTTTTTTTTGTCATTGTTACAAATTTTTACAACAAACAAGCTTATGTTTTAATACATTCATAACCGCATTTGTGTTTTACCTGCATGCTTTTTTAAAAAAGCGATTAAATAAAAAAAACGGCTAAATTCCGCTATCAATAATCCATAATAATAACTCCTGTATAGTGTTTTGACAACATACTTTCAGATCTGTCACTCGATGACACTTGAATAACCTGTCAGAAAAGTGTAGTACCTTTTTACAGTGTCTGGTATAAAGTTAATGTAGTTTCCGTACATTTATATAGATGAAAATGGCCACGGTGTAAATGCACGGAACAGTTATGAGCTTATTGCCACATTATATCATTATGATAACATAATATCGTTGTCTTCAGTGTTTTCCTGAAGATAAATACCGAAAAATACCACAACTGGAAGAACTACAGCTGTTCGTCAATCTCATATTGTGATGACATATAGTATGATGACGTGTGCAGGTGTTGTATTGCTGTCCCTTTTTTTAGGGGTGAAATTTAAAGCCCTTCCTCTTCACACTCTGTTTCAAGGGCCAAGGGGAAGGGAAAGGGATAGGGGTAAAAACAATAAATTGGGATTGAGCCTTAATTCTCAATCAAACTGAGAAATGTTTTGATAACACCACAGACTCGAGTTCTACGACAACACGTTCTTAAGCATATATGACTTTTCCACACAGGCCCTGAACATGAGGCAGTAATGCCACTCTCACACCCTCCAACACTTAAACCTCATTCCAGCAACCCACGTTCATAAGCCACAACACAGGCATGATGGACAGGGCGAAGAGAACGCGGAGGGGGCGGCAGGGGATAATGCTTAATCTGCAGTCTCTAGTGCCCCCCGCTCCAGCTGGCACTGCACAGGGCTGGCATGACAGAATGTGACAGAAGATCCGGAGGCGAGGGACTGGGGGAATCCCGTAACAATAATGCGGATGGTGAGGCTAAGGCCCAGATTAAATCAGAGCCATCGCCCACCTGCCAATAGAAAATTACAGGGCATAGCCACACACTCTCGCTCTCTTTTTCCATCTGGGCTTAAATCCATGTGCTGCTAAAGCTGGCTACACTGCAACTTCCAGTCATAGGTGTTTAGTGCCTCTGGACTTGCCGTCGGACAGCATTGGAGTTTTTTGGGTTTGTTAATTCCTTGGGTGGCTATAAAGATGCTAAAAAGCAGCTGTTGCAGTGTCAGACCAGAGGGCGGAAAAAAGCGCAGTTAGCATTGAAATATAACTGCCGTTTCTTCATACAATATCCCAGCAGAGTTTCACGGCCGTGAGTATTTCAATTACCCGCAATCAGCCCGTGATCAGAGACGTATTAACTATCTGATTTATTTTTTCAAAGCACTTGCCAAAGAGAATCTAGCATTTGTTTTCCTGCAGTGCTACGCTAACTCCAGAGGCATGCTGCAGTCCCTCTACATGATCTCTGATTTGCCTAAATGAGGTTTGTTGAGATTTACTGTGGGTGATTATAATGATGGTTTGTGTCATATTGCAGCAATCAGAAGGGGGAAGCTTGGCCTGGGAGTCGGCGGTGTCAGAATAGGGCAGTGGATAGAGCCTGATTTTAGCCAGAGCTCCAATGCACCAAAGCGAGGCCCCTTTGCTAACAATGTACAATCAAAGAACGGGTTCCTTAAGCCAATCACCCTCCCCATGAGGCTGACGAGCAGGGTCGCCGTGTTTAGACAGAGACCGGCTATGCGAGAAGCTCAAATTAAAGTTTATATCAAATCGCCGGAGGCCATACAGTTGCGCAAATTCACATGTTGTATCCACCTTCATGAACCGTGGGCGGGTTCTGATTCAATTTACACTGTCATTGCATTACGTTACATCATCTTCGGCAAGATTTTGAGAAGAAATTAAGAATTTAAGTAGTCTGTCTTCTATAGGTTGATGCTATTCTTCTGTTTTTTTTGTTTTTTTTCGGTATTCCTGCTCTTTGAAACATCAGTCTATGTCAATATACGCTGATGGCTGGAATATTTACATGTTTATACTCAGAATTTCCATCTGTTGTTTCTGGAACAATCAGAATGGCTCAGACAGAGAGACGGAGGGAATTGCTGTAACTTGTGCTCAGCTTATAGGTTTTTTGTTATTGGAGGCTGGTCTTGATTATCCGCAGCTTGGGTGAAAAAAAAAATGTTTTGCTTTTCTTCAAGGCCTTGTTTCTGTTGTGTTGGGCCCACTGTATCTGTGGTACCCTTCAAAGTGCCTGTTTTCAACCGTCAGTGGTCTGTTTTCACTGAGGTTCACTCAGCATGGGGATATTAGCACAGTGAGGGTTTACACCATCCTGCTAACACAACACACACATCCAACGAAGGCTGGCGGTCATATTCACTCTTTTAGATGTTATTGTATGGGTGGTTCACTTTATTCACAAACACACTTACTGTAACAAACAAACAGACAGACGTCTGCGCTGTTCTATTTTTGACTGTAGTAAATAGTTCAAATATAATTCAATAAACTTTTACATATTTGGAGTTTCTTAAGGGGCGGCACAGTGTCTAAGTGGTTAGCACGGGTTCAAGTCCCAGCTGGACCAGAAGGGCTTTCTGTGAGAATTTTGCATGTTCTCCTCGTGTCTGTGTGGGTTTCCTCCGGGTACTCCGGTTTGGTGAATATATTAAACTAAATTGGCTATTGTGTGTGAATGGGGTAGTGTGTGGCAGCTGGAAGGGCATCCACTGTGTAAAACAATTGCAAGAGTAATTGGTGGTTAATTCAGTTGTAACACATTTATGATCTGCAATTAAATTAATAAATATAATAATCATTATATTTAATGAATGAGTCATTATATTGATCGTGCATAAAGATTATTGCATAAAAGTTTAAATGTTATTTAAATTATCTAAAATACTAGTACAAATAAAGAGACAATTATACACAATACTGTCACAATACTGTGTTTGTATATATATATATATATATATATAATTTCATCGGCTATTCGTTGACATACGTAAGTGACGTATTTGGTCCTTGTATGTTTCTGGTTTGGTAGCACTCATTTATTACTAAGGTTAGATAAGTGAACTAAATGCGATATAAAACTGTAATACACAAGATTTAATGTATAAATAATTAGTTTTAACAGATTGTTTTATTATAAGTTTTAAGATGTCCATGTCATATACATGTTTATTCATGTATTCAAGAGTGATTTGATTTCATCTATTCAGAGTATTTTGTGTGTAGCACTTACTGTACATACTGTACTTTACTGAGTCGTCTTCCTGACACAGTAATATAAATTCAGTTAAAGATTGTAGCATTTCTGTACAAATGGTTAAGGTTTCATGTTGTTATGTGTCTATTTATTTATTTATTTATTTATTTATTTATCTTGATGTGACTTGATTTAAGTATCTATACAGTGTGTTCTATTTTATCCAACATGTTTATGAGTCATTTTGTGATTCAAAGTGTCTTACTGACTCTAACATCCAAATGTGTATGTGTAATAAAAGACAACAAAGAGGACCGTGAAGCAACAACTTAAGAGGGTCGCACACCAGATGTGCTGCTAGGTGACGCGATGCATTGCACCACATAGTGCCATGCATTTTAGAATGCATTTTAGAAGAGCTCCATCTGAATAGTTTCATTTTAAATGACATGCGATTGTGCATGTCTGGTGTGCGATACATTCAACTGTTATGTACGTGCCGTGTTGCGGTGCATCAGGTGTGTGACCCGTTTAATTCTTGTTTCTCTCAATTATTACTAAAGCCCCATTCAGATCACACGATTTTGTCACAATTTCAGCACAATTTCCTTGACGTAGGATGTCTTGGGCATTCGTAAAAGACAAATGGGTATTGTCACACAAGATTCAATAATTTCTTCTTGTGTAATGTGGCATAGGTTACAACAACTGATTCCATGCCTGCAACGCCTCACGACACCATTGCAGGAAGTCTAGCGTGTTTAATTTTTTTCTCTTTCTTCACGAAGAGTTCCACAACGTGGATGACACTGTGCAATAGGAGCACTTAATTTCTTGGTTAAATCAGTGGGTGCTGCCGTTAATATGCTGCATATTTTCTTATGGATGGGTCATGGGTTGATAAGATCAATCCTTGGTTATGCAAACTTTGACTACCTTTTCTAAATTAATAAGATATTTTAAGCAATTTTATCTTCATTCTCACAACGAGTTTCTGAGTTCTCTCATCCTTCCAACAGAGTTTGTTCTTCAGAGGTAATCTGGGAACATGTTCAGTGCTGCGAATACATTGAAAAAGCATTTACTGCTTATTCAAATTTGTCATTAATAAAGAAAACAGTTTAATATAGGCTTCTCTGAAACTGTGAATGTTTCACTTTAATTTTATTTAGGCTAGATTGTTATTTTAATTAACAAACTAACACAATCTTACGGCAAATCTCACCTCCAATGTTATTTATTATTGTTGTTTATAAATATTGTAACTGACCAACAAAATATACATTAAAAATTAAGATAAAAATTATAGCCGAAGATTTTTTTTTCAAGAAAAATATACAAATAATTTTTTTGATGTGCCCCTCCACTACTCAACTATATGGGTAGATGATTTGTTTGGCTCTGAGGAAAATAAGTATTTAATGAATGCTTCACTGTGATTGTATCACAAATCTCAGTCATATATTTGCTATTTTTATATGTCATTATATTAAATGTTATGTCTTGAGGATCTGATTTTTCCTTGCTGCTGCTTATGTGCTTTCATTTTCTCTGTCACTCGCGGCAAATTCAGGCGAGGCATTGTTTAATAAGCAACCCTGGCAGAAAAATATACATTTAGATTCTAAAGAAAATATCTTAATATTAAAAAGGAATCATAAATTAGATCATATGCATGTTGTAAAGAATGTATTAAATAATATAGTTATTAGTTGTCTGCAAGCATCAGTGTTTATTGAGACCGAAATAAGATTACAATTTTTTTTTTAATTGAGATAAGAAATATTGTTATAGCAACACTTGTGACTGCTTTGGGAAATAAAGCTTATCGTTGACGTCATGGGATGACTGATCATGAAGGAAAGTGTCGTCTGGCACAATTGTTACCTACAACAAGTCAAGATTTTATTAAGAAAAAAAATTTGCATAATCTAGGTGCTTTGGAATCTCGTGCTTTGGTGTGTATAAAGCAGATAAATATTTCTAAAAGTTAATTTCCACCTCAATGTTATAAAACACTTTTAGTATTTTCAATTCTTTCTCCAATTTTCCTCTGAAAAAAAAAAAACTTTAGTTTAATTATTCAATAACTGTTAAATGTATAATTAATATTAAATAACATTTGTCTTAATAATTTCATTATGAGTGTATTAGCGACTTCCATCACAGAAGTTCCATCACATTAAAAACAATACAGACCCATTTCAATTCTCAAGATTTTTGTACAACATTTTATAAAATACCAAGGCAGAAGTTGGTTCATTTGTCATAAATGAAAATGTCACAGACAAAAATATTTGACACAAATATCCCTCCAATTTCTTCCAGATAGATGAGGTGTTGTAAACAATACCTCAAGGTGTTGCACAGTTCAAAAACTCAGACTTTTGGCACACGTGCGCAGCTTACAAGATACATATCTTCAGGCAAGACACGCTAGTGCTAATATCCTATGCAAGTGTTCCCAAAAAATAACAAATGGACCCTGTCCCATTTAAGAACGGAATCAAAATATTAGTTTTTTTTTTTCTTTGGTGGAAAGTAAAGAGTAGTCTCCGGGGGTCTTGAATGGCTGCAGTAAGAGAGGTGATATTGATGGCTAAGAGGGGAAAGAGGCCAGATGAAAGTGCTGCCACGGTCCCTTAAGATGGAGCTTGAGACATGGACTGGAGCGGTCGGTCTGGGGCGGCTTAGGTTTCCCTCCGGGCCGGAAGTGGCGCTTTTCCCCTGGCGAGAAGCTTTTCCTGCAAAATAAAGAAATCATTACAAAGATGACAGCTCCTCCACCAACCTGGGTCTCTGGAGACCACAGCTCCGAGAACTGCCACTACTGATTAGGGAGCTTTGCGTTTGGCCAACATCACCTCTAGCCGAAAATAAACACCATAGTATGTCTCTCAATACCTTTTTTCCATTCTCTTCTATGTACTTTTGTACATGTACTCAACCCAACCACACCAACACATCCGGGCGGTGAAGTGGAATGGATGGTGTAGTGGAGGGTATGTGCAGGTATATCTACATCTTAATCAGTCAGCATTGTGTATACTTGCTTCTCATGGCCTCTGATTGCCCATCATTCAGTAGTGTTCTGTGGGTATTTTAAGGTTCCGTTCATTTAGAACAGAGAACACCTTTTTTCCATTCTCTTCCATGTACTTTTCTCACACTAACCACACCAACACATCCGGGCAGTGAAGTGGAATGGGTGGTGTAAAGGAGGGTAAATGCAGATACATCTACCTCTTTAACAGTCAGCATTGTGTATACTTGCTTCTCATGGCCTCTGATTGTCCACCATTCAGTAGTGTTTAGTGTATTTTAAGGTTCCGTTCACTCAGAACAGAGAACAGCAGCCTTTTAGACTGTTATATTGGCAGTGAGTACGCATATTTGACTGTATCTGCCTTCTAAATTTTACATTTATTTTCAATTATCATGAAATAATTTTCGAATTTCTAATAAAGTGTCATTTTTATCTTTTTTGTGTATTGTACTTAATTGCACGAATCGTCTATTTTCTGCAGTATTTGTTATTTCAGTAATAAAAAAAAATATCATCTGTCTCAATGTTCTGGTCAGCTAAAAAGACATCAAAATATTTAAAGCACTATTATAAAAAGCAATGTCACTTGGCAGGAAACTGTGGAGGGCATTGGAGCATGTTCTTTATTCTTCTCTCATGAATTTGTGCTAAATATTTATGATACACATGTTTAGGACAGATATTTAATCAATTGTCAACTGTTATTTGTGATATTTCAGTGGATTTCTCACAATAATATAATAAAAATATATAAAGTTTTTTTTTTAAACATACCACATGGCATTGGGTTTGTGCTTAGCATCTTGAGGTAAAGTACAAAATGGTGGAAAATGTCAACTCTATTATTGTCAACTCTGTTAGTGGTTTAATTATAAGTTATAACAACCATTAGTAACAGAATCAAATGTTAAGCATCTTGCATAGTTGTACCTTAATAATGGATTCAATTTATTGTAAATTATACATTTGGTTGTATATACAGTGCTCAGCATAATTGTGTACACTCCATTTTAAAAATGAATATTTTCTCAATTTCTCAGTGAATATAGGCATGGTATTTTGGTGCATTTAAACAAAACAGATTTATTAAGCAGATATCTTTATTAAAGTAATATTTTAGTCACAGACAATCTTTAGAAATAGAATGATCCATTCATTCATTCATTTTCTTTTCGGCTTAGTCCCTTTATTAATCTAGGGTCGCCACAGCGGAATGAACCGCCAACTTATCCAGCAGATGCCCCTTCCAGCCGCAACCCATCTCTGGGAAAGAAATAGAATGATAATACATTTAATTAAATGCAAAATATTACAAAAAAACTTACAAAATGTTGTATATTTTTTGTTTCTCTTGATTTTTGCTATTTTTGAAAATGTTATTTAATATTTTTCCCTAACGTATAAATTTGGGCTATTAATTTTACAACCATTATTGTAAGTTGTAAGCTATTGTAAGTATTTTTAGAGCTCCAGTTATGGCTTTAATACTGAATAATCTAATGTATATGCACAAATATAATTTTGTAAAGCATCCTATATGTTGAGCACTGTAAGTACAGTTCAAGGAAAACTAATCAAAAATGCTTATGAGCTGAATCAGCACAATTCTTGAGTTTTTTTTTTTTTTTTATGGGCAACTTAATGGTTTTATGTTCAATCCACTTAAATTTGCAAAAACAATTAAGCTAACCTAATCAATTTGTCTTGGGGCAACATGAAGGAACAGCATTTTTTACAGTGTACACAATTTTTACACTGTAAAATGTAATAAGTTGTCCGAAAGTCCCTTAAAGACAAGTCATTTCACTCGGCGACCATCTTTGAAACGCCTCTCGGGCAGTATGCTCAGGCATTCTGTTTGAATAAGGAAACATCAAATTCTCCAAAACTGCTTGCCAAGCTTACGCTTAAATTTCATATTAGGAATCAACAATAAAATTAAACAACAACTGTCTCTTTAGCTTAATTTCTAAACGTCCGAAACACACAAAATCTTCAGAAACTCACATCTGGTCTGAGCCCATCTCCCAGAGTATCGTCAGTCTATAGTGATCGATGGTTGGCTCCTGTACTCAAAGGCAGGATTTATTTGCCATATTGAGCGTTACACTTTTCCCCATTCAAAACGATATGAGTGACATCTCTTGTGTTTTTAATAGTCTTTGGTTGACCTTACTTTGACAAATTGAGGAAAACGATTGCCTTAAAATCTCTAAGTAAAGAAGTGTATTAATTTTAAAGGAGCATAACTTAAAATTGTTTATATTTATAACTTATTAATAAAGTAAACTTCTGTACCATTGACTTAAAATAAATAGTTGTTTTAACTTCTTATTAGTGTTTTCAATACTAGGACAATATTAGGAAACCAATTAAAATTATCAAGTAAGCTGAACTAAAACATTTAAGGAAAAACAGAAACAATTACGTACACTTTTACCTAAATATTTTTATTGCTTCAAATCATCTAAATCCCTTAGTCCCTTTATTAATCCGGGGTCGCCACAGCGGAATGAATCGCCAACTTATTCAGCATATGTTTCACGCAGCGGATGCCCTTCCAGCTGCAACCCATCTCTGGGGAACATCCATACACACTCATTCACACTCATACACTATGGACAACAACCGTCTCATAAATTTCCTTTCTAAATGTTCGAATCAAACAAAGATGGGACCAACCTCATTTATGGCCGTTCTACACATTTTCATCCTCTGAATAATGCTTCATCAGATTGCGCTTGATCTTGATGGCGAATCTCCTCCAGAAATTACAGCGACTCTTTGTTAACAAGTTTGTGGGCGTTTGAGTAGTTGCTGCTGTCATACGTTTGACAGGACTGATTGTACCTCGCATTCATTTAATACAGATTACAAAACCAGAAAACTTTTCTTATCAAGTGCACTTGGTTCATTTAAAAGTAGAGATTTCAAGCTTTATGTAGATATATTTCTTATGTCTGTAAAGTATTCACTGAGATTCCAGTGTGTTTGTTGTCCACCAAACTATTGTAATAGCACACGTCTGATCCGAACTTCCCCCCGGAGAAACGTCAGTCTATAACGATCGATGATTGGCTCCTGTACTAGTAGGCGGGGCTTCATTTGGCGTTTTGACCTAAACACTTTTTTCCCATTCAAAACTATACGAGTGACATGTCTTGTGCATTCTATAGTCTTTGCTATACATTAAACGGCAACTGTGTTTCACTAAAGATGAAGTTAAGATGCCGGTTTTTGGGGTTTTTTTTCCACATGGATGCTATGAGGATAAAGAGACGATAAACAAGACGATAAACAAGAGACGATAAAGAGACCAAGACCTTGAGTATGGTGAGAATGAATGACAGTTTCTAAAAGTGTCTGAGAGACATCCCTTTTTGCCCAGTAGGCCTACTACTAATCTATTTTTTAAAAGATAAATATAATGTATTAAACTACACCATTATTTATTTTACTTCATATTACCTATACATCTGATAAGTTTTTACTCATGTAAAAACAGATCACATTCATCCCCTGCTTTAAAACAAGAAATTGGAGGCATATAAGAACATGTCCATTTTATCCACACAGCAAGCACCACTACGCCAGTGTGGGTGACCTTACTTGGATTGACATCTGATCTGTAAATAATTAGGCAAATGATCAGGTCTCAATGGCGTTGACCCTCTGCGATGGTGGCGTGTGGCGAGCTGGCCGCATCTCATTCCCGCTGGGGTAAAATCTGACTGATTTCAGGCCAGCGTCACTCTCCAACAACTCCTTCTCAAATCATCTCTGCAGTCTGCCAGACGAGCACCGCCAAAGAGCCTGTGGACTTTAGAGAGCTTTACGTCTCCTCTCTGGAAAAAATCATCAGAGATTGGCCAGAGATCACAAGTTGACCCAGGAGTAGTGATTACCATGGAGAATAGACGGTCTGAATCTGATCCCGGACTCTAGTCTGGGTTTAAGGGCTCCTGGAGAGATGAATTGTTGATGCCCTTCAAGACAATAATGTCGTCCCTATATTTTACTGTCTTAGAAATGGATTCTCCTCAATCAAAAGGGCGCATTGTTACAGATTGCTCGCTGATATCCTAGACAAGGAGTTGCATAGTTTTGAATATTGGTGACTTGGGTTACTAAAGCAGTGTATCACTCAAACGTTGCAATCATTTATACGCCTACAGTTTGCTGACTGCACACACACTTTCACACACATTTGTTTTTGTGAATTGTGGGGACATTCCATAGGTTTCAATTCTCTTTAATAGTGTAAAAAGTGTATTTTTTATTGCCCTACCTCAACCTTAGAGGAAACTGTGTATGTTTTTACTTCATGAAAATAACAAACAACTCCTTTTTGTATGATTTATAAGCCATTTGAAAAATGGGAAAAATGTCCTCATATGTCACTTTCTGTTTGTAATATCTGTGTCATACCAATGCCATTATACAAATTTGTCTCCCAATATGTCACAAACACACAGAAATGTGTGACACTCGGTAACACATTATTTGATCATCTTTAGAAATTTTGTTAACTAAAAGTAACTTTGCAATTAGCAGCTATTATATTTTTAATAAACTGTTTAATATCTGATAACACTTTTTTCATGGCCTCAGAGTTGACATTTCACTGATTTATTAGCACTTATAAAAATCTATACATGACCTTATTTTATATCCCAATAATACTTATTAATAAGCAACAAATTATGAGTTTATTGAATCAGAGGTCATAATGGATTATTAATAGTGAGATTTCTACCTTGACATACAATGAGACCATTACTACTTACCCTAACCCTCATTAAAGGTCTACTGATACTCTTCTCCAATAAAAGTTGACATGCAGATGCAAAGTTTTACTGTTATTAGAATATATAAAAGGGACCATCAAAAAGAAGAGTAAACTTTATTCATGGAAAAGAAACTACTGGTATGTTTTTAATTATGTTGCTGTTGCTATATACAATTAAAATACCCCACTGTTATAAATGCCTAATTTATTATTTTTTATTAAATAAATTAAATCGTAATATGTTTTAAGAGCCATTCTTCGACATCAATCAGGCTTGGTGTGAAACAAGTGTGATTTGACGTTTTTCTATATCTATGCAAAACAATTATTTGGCTTTATCCCTTGAGGCAGGGCAGTATCTTGCTGGTCGCTGAACAGATTAGAGTTTTTGATGTTGTTTGAGTTTTTTATGTTTTTTTGTTGTTATTTTTGTTGTTTTATATATATATATATATATATATATATATATATATATATATATATATATATATATATATATATATATATATATATATATATATACAACAGTTCTGTCTGGTTCTCAAATCTGATTGGCTGATATTCTGCAATATCAGAACTCATACAGCCTTCTCACCCTTCTGTATTAATCCGCCCTCTTAGAGTGACAGCAAATCAAAACCTCACTACGGTTTGACAAATATTGCTGCTGTTGGACAACATAATGTACTTTTGAGGCTTTTTTACGTGAGAATGTAGTTGTTTAGATTGCAACTATGCAGTTTATTTATAAGGATAGTGCCAATTTTAAATATTTAGAATTTCTAAGATACAGCGCATTGGCCTGTCATTGAGCAAAGATGGTTGATGTTGTCCTTCTACAAGATGGTGACAGAGATCACATAATAAGCCCTTAGAGGAGAAAATATTGGTGTACTTTCAAACTACAGCTGAATTGGTGAGTGACATTTAAAGTTGATCTCTCACTTATGTTGTAGTGCTGTATTTATACCATAGTAATCATAGTGTATTGAGTGTACAATGGGACTCGCATATCAGGAATATATGTATTTTGTGTTAGCCACTCTTTGTATAACCCTGAGTTACTTTTTGGTTGGCCATTTGTTTGTTTCTAATGAGTGTCCTGTTTTCATTACTGCAGACTAGTTCAGTAAACAGAGGAAGTTTGGGGAAAAACACACAATAACACTCACCCAAATTTGAAAATTGCATGCTGTTGATTGTGTAGGGTTGTAAGCCACACATGAGTAATCTCCAAGCAGCTTTCTTTTGATAAACATGTGGAATTTGCATGAATTTGTATGGCATGAGCAAAATCTGTTTGGGAAATTTACCCTCTCTCTCATGAAACTTCTCAGATGGCCTGTATACCTGCTGAAATGACTGGATTTGTGAATGTAACTGCATTTTCATGTGTATCAGAAGCATATTTGAGTTTTGGGTGATACCTTCTCAGTTTCAGGATTTACTTTTGCAAATGCTTGTAAAGTAATTGTTGCTGTAAATAATTGAGCCAGTTTCATTAGAAAAAACAATATCTTAGAATGACCATGTGACTTTTATGTATGCTAAATAACCTTTCATTTTTTAGGAGTAGTTAATTGACTGTTGTACAGCTGTATCCTTTGAGGCAGGGCAGCAACATGCTGGTCCCTGGAAAGGATTGACTTTTTTGTTGCTGTTGTTGTCATAGAAGCAGAAGAGTTTTGGAAGACACCTCTCAGTTTCAGGATGTAACTGCAAATGTATGAAAAAAACGCACTTAAGATATCGTGGGATTGAGAGATCGTGATCCACCAGAGGCTGCGATGTATGCTTTTTGAAATCTCAAATTTCTCTCGCAAGTGCCATTTATGCCTGCCGTTCTTACATAAACCCACCAGAGGCCGCAGTCGACTAACTGGCTGACTGACTGGCTGATCGACTGACCCACCCTCCTCCTTCCCTAATCCCAACCAATTTTCTTGATTGACCCATTCCACCTACTACAGTTTCAAAAGCAATCCAGAAAAAAAGCCCTCGTCTGATTTTACCGCGTTTTCAGATTTTACCACATTCTCACCCTGTAATTTACTCGTTAATTTTATTTTTTGGATTCTGTTTTTTTCTTAGCTGCTTTTCTTTCAAACCCCATCGTTGTGGTCAACTCCTCTCTGCATCTCAATTCTGCAGACGTACGTGGCGAGCTAACGGGACAAACTGGTAACAGCTGGAAAGCTGTCAATATGCAGGTAAGCGGTCAGCTGGTGAGCACAAAAATTAACGGCATCATACCGCGCTGTAGTGTTCATTTTAAAAATGAAATGCAGCCATACATAGCTCTGGCTACATAATTTGCCATCTCCAAAAATGTATATAGGGCTACGTTTTCAGAATGAGCCTATGTTAGCTTTTCGATGGTATAGCCAATTCAATAATGCAAATCATGATTTTTATCATCCCTATTATTAGCATAATGTTACAAAACATAAATACACGCTATTGTACGTGACACCCAGATGTTTTTGCACACTGAAATTTACCAAGAAAAACATCAAGCTATTTGACTGTTTAAGGAATCCACGCTCATGGAAATAACCAAATAAACACATAATACCACTTGCAACATCCATTTAATATCCATGGCCATTAAAAAACATAACAGAACAATTAAAAAATGCAATAAAGTTTAAAACTTTACTTACAAAGAAATTAGCAGGTTAATGCGTTCTTCCGATTCACTTCACTGCATCCAACATCTGATCGACTCTGTGATTCTGTTTGCGTAAAAATCAAATATTCCTTTTGAATTTGAATTTAAACGTACTACTTGGTCGTTAAAAAAGTACATTCTATACAGTATGAATGTGAGCAGCATGAATAGAATTCGGACTTACTCCCTCCGTCATTTTGTCATAATCACGTGACCTACCCTTGTGAGTTGCGTCGCTTCACTCCTATTCATGAATTCTCTCACGGGGCTTTATGGGACAGCGCAGCGTGCATCGGATGCACACTTCAGAATCTCCTCAGTAGTAGGTCATCTGGGTACTTCTCGCACTGCGAATTTTCGAATTCTATGAATTCGGACATACTAGTCGGCTTGCATACTGAGTTTAGCGTATTACATAGTATGGAAGTATGAAATTTAAGACGCAGCCCAGCATTTGACCCTGACCACTTTGTGACAGATTTGAGCTTGGTTAGAACGATCTTGAGTGGAGTTAGTGTAAATAGCTTCTGCCAACAAGGCGGGCTATTTACATTAAGTGCCAATGCTGCTTATAAAGTAAATGTATCATAATAAATGAATAAAGAACCAGTTTATTCAAATAAAAACTTAATATATTTTAGACTGACCATGCAAATTAAATGTATGCTATATGAACTGAAAATACAATTTATTTCATTTTATTTTATTTTATTTTTCAGTTTGCAGTTTCTTTTTGCACATTAGTGATGTAATGGAAAGGCAGCTATACGCACACTTCGGAATACCACTGGAAATCACCAGGGTCCTTTGTGTCTAATTTCCTCTCAATATTGTGAATTCAGAAATACTCATTTACTCACATAGTGTTATTCTTCATTAATTTTCTTTTCGGCTTAGTCCCTTTATTAATCTGGGGTCGCTACAGTGGAATGAACCGCCAACTTATCCAGCATGCGTTTTACACAGCGGATGCCCTTCCAGCTGCAGCCCATCACTGAGAAATAGTGTTTTTCACCCACTCAGTATTACAGAATTTTGCAATTTCAGGTCCAGCATGATAGGACAGCAGGTTATAAAGGCAGCTGCTAAAGCTTTCAGACATAGTCAATATAAATAGGTAGAAAAAAAAATAGACAGAGAGAGAGAGAGAAAAGACAGAGTGACCCCAGAAGAAGAGCCCCAGGTGTCGCAGTCATGTCCAGGTGCAGGGACTCTGTTGTCGTGTGATTAGCATGAGCAGAAATTTCCACCTGCTGCTGCTGCTGCTTTACTCACAGAGATTAATGTGGCAAACACAAATGAGCCATAAGAGGCCAGGCTGCTGTCCTCTCTAATGGAGACTGATAAAAGACAGACTGCATCTTTCTTTCTCTCTCTCTCTCTCACACACACACACACACACACACACACACAAAACACTCATCCAGCAGCTCTCTAATGGTTTAACTGGCTCCATGAGAAGTTGCATTTATACGTCTACCTCAATTAATGGCTATGATCTCTACAAAAAACGGCTCTATCTGCTTCTGATGTGTCTTAAAATTAAAGTTGCTGCTGTAAAATTTTGACTACAAAAATATTGCTTTGTTCATTTACAGCTTTCCAAGAGAAGTAACGATTAATAAAACTGTAAATCGATGTTTCCTTGTTCTTGGTCTAGCTTTGTTTGTGTATCCTATGTTGGTGAGTCGGTTGGGTTTTTGCTTTGTCATGTCAAGCCGTGAGTTTATTTCAGATTATATTTTGTGGTGGGCAAAGCGAGGCTTCATAAAACAATGAAACAGTTGAAGCAAATGTGTTGAATCTTAAAAACGTTTCAAAACCTGTCTCTACAGTGACAAATAGTGGTCTTATTTTTGTATTTCTCTAGAGCAGCATCAGCAAAAAAAAACAAACATTTACGCAAATTGAGGATTTATACTCCACATTGTAGAATTGAGGTTGCAAGTGATTTAGTGGAGTTGTGAGACTTCCTGACTGGCATGCAAAGGTAATGGGTTTGAATACAGGGTGATGCAGCTATACGCCAGATAGCATATGAATGCGGGCCCCTTTAGGCAGTTATGTGGCACTGGTGGTATTCTTTCAGCCCAGACAAAATGAATGTGAGCCTGAAGTGGCCCACCTGTACAATGGCAAAGGGGACCAAAGATTCAAATTCATATATGGGCCATTTAAGGCAAAGATTTGGCACTTATGGCAAAATGTTATCTGAATGTGAGCCTAATTTGGCCCATGTGTGAAATTATAAATTTGGTGCAAATGATGGAGGACAAATGTGGGCCACAGTTGGCAAAAAATGTGGCATAGTCATTTAAGGGTAATCTGGGTCTAAACCTAAAGTGGGTCACATGTGTAAGTGCAAATGTGGCCCAGTTATCTTAAGACACATGTGTGCCACTTTTGTCAAATAGTTGGCAAAGTAAGCTCTGGCTATTGTGGCTGTGAGCCTATAGTGGCCCAGAGAAAATATGGCAAATGTGGCCCAGTTATTTTAAAACATATGTGGGCCACTTCTGGCAAATATTTGGTGCAGTAAACTCTGGCTAATGCATCCGTTAGCCTATAGTGGCCCAGAGAAGATATAGCAAATGTGGCCCAGTTATCCTAAAACAAATGTGGGCCACTTTTGGCAAATATTTGGCACAGTAAACTGGCTAATGCAGCCGTTAACCTATAGTGGCCCAAAAAAGATTTGGCAAATGTGGCACAGTTATCTTAAAACATATGTGGACCACATAGACTAAAGTCACCATCATAGAGAAAAGTGTTTACTTTAGTTTAGTTTAGTTTATTTTAGTTTAGTTTAGTTTATAGCCCTGAACCTCTTAATATAAATTTTCTTTTGGGCTGCTGTAACTTTTAAGAACTTTGTTTAAAAGGTTGATTCATTACAGCAAAAAAGCCAAGTTAAAAAAAAACAATAAAATTAAGTGAGGCACAACTTGTGATGAAATAATATAATTCACTGATGTTAACCAATGTTTAATCTATTATTAGAAGTAACGTAATAACATGCTTGCACATGCCACCGAATTATGAGGGTTTATAAGCAAAAAAAATATATAATTCTATGGTTTAACTTCTGCTCACAGAGACATCAATAATCAGCATATGAACCTCAACAATGGTGACAATTAACAAAACGAACAAAATGAACAAACATGACAAACAGGATACTAAAAGTGACAAATCAACAACGTCAACATAAACAGCAGAATCAAAAGCAAATAATGAAAACTGTAGCATCAATAAGCTATAGAATGCATTCATACTGGGATTTCATGCTGGTATTTGTACCATTTTTGTACTTTGCCACACCCAGCAAGTGTAAGTGTAGGCCAGATCTGGGCCTGAATAAAAGCAATCTGTGGCCCAAAATAGGGTTAGTTCTGGTTCATTTGGTTGAATTCTGGCTAATATTTGGTATTGCTTTGGCTTATTTGTGGCCCAAATCTGACAAACAGGAGTGGACCACCCTAGAGCCATCATTCTATTCAGTATGTGGTCCAGATGTAAGTGTCTGGTGTGGGTCGGATGTGGTCCAGAATAAAAGTAAAATGTGGTTCAGTTCTGGTTCATTTGGTTAAAGACTAGCTGATATGTAAGATTGCTGTGGCTTAATTGTGGCCCAGATCTGGCAAACAGGAGTGGACCGCCCAAGTGCCATCATTCCATGCGGTATGTGGGCCGGATGTAAGTTTCTGGTTTGGGCCGAATTTGAGCTACATGAATTTGCTAGCTGGGACTTGTAGATGTTAGATTTTTAAATGCTCTGTTCTTGTTTTGTTTTACCATTGATCTGACATCTGAATGAACACTTTGTGAATAAATATGTTTTGTTTTCGGTCATACAAAGTAACATTTAAGAAAATACATCAAGTCACAATTTCAGAGTATTTGTACAAGTTGGGATTTGAACTCGGGCCACTGGTAGCATAGCTATTTTAATCACATGACCTTGGTGTTTCGAATCACCCTAGTCATGTGACCCAGCTGTGTTGGATTATGCTTTGGTGAAGTGTTTTGAAATACTTGCACGGGGGTCTCAACATTGTGTCGAAACATCAGTTTCATGTCAGCCTTCCCTATGAAACACTGAAAAAGTTTAACCAAATGTGTTGAAGCTTCGAAACGTTTCGAAACCTGTCTCTACAATGAAAACTAGTGGTCATTTTTATGTATTCCTCTGGAACAGCATCAGCAAAGAAACATTTATGCAACTTGAGGATTTATACTCCACATTGTAGAATTGAGGTTGCAAGTGATTTAGTGGAAATGCAGAAATCCAGGGGGATGCAGTTATAGACATTAGTTTTAAATGCTCTGTTTATGTGACGTGTTTTGGTTTAACATTGGTCTGACATCCGAACGAACACTTTGTGAATAAATATGTCTTGTTTTGGTGATTAAAAAAATAACAAATTAATTTAAAAAGTCAGAATTTAGGCGTATTTGTAAAAGGCAGGATTCGAACTCTAGACATTTGCAGCACATTTACTCTGAGAACATGATGGTGCACTAGGCTAAATAAGTTAGAGGTTGTTGTTTTTTTTTCGACCATCTATCAATCAAACACAGATTTGCCAGGTCTCAAAATGCTTCTGAAATTACCAATGTTTTGAATCGCTTTAGTCACGTGACCCGGGATCTCGACACTGTGTCGAAATGTCAGTTTCACGTCAGCCATCCCTAGTTATATTAATGTTTTGTTTTGTATTCATGCCAAGTTTTGTGTTAAGTTCTTGTTTTGTTTTGTCTTTGTTGCACTTTTTGTAAATAAACTGCAATTAGGTTCTATACACTCACCTTCAGTGGTATCTCGTTACATTATTATGCCTGTGATACTTTATCATGTTTTTCAAATATTCCCCAAGTGCTGTTTATTGGATTTGCTGTTTATTTGGATTGTATTTCCCATTCTATTTTTATATTAGGGAATAAAATATATATTTTTTTATTTTACTTCTTTTAGTTTGGCTGGGTTATAAATAAATAAAAAAATAAAAGTGCTAAGATCAATATTATAGCCTTTTTTTATTTTACTATAGTTCTTATATATTTTAAATGGCTACAGAACAAACTACTGTTGTCCAGTGATTGGCCTAATTATTCTAGTTAAGCCTTTAAATTGCACTTTAAGCGGAATACTAGTATCTTGCAAAATAACTATTAAAAGATTATGTACTGTCATCATGGCAAAGACAAAAGAAAATAATTATTAGAAATTAGTTATCAAAACTCTTTAAAAAAAAGCTTTAAAAAATCTCCATTAAATAGCACTTGGGAAATATTGAAAATGAATTAAAATTCAACAGGGCTAAGAATTGTGTCTTTAACTGTATAATATCAACACAGCATATCAAGCTACTAATTACAATGGTACATGCCAAATAATATCATAGTATTACTTTCCCAGTACGCAACCAGAGTAATGAGGTTAAAGTGCAATGACCTCATGCTCTGATGATAAATAATAAGGCCAAAGTTCTCCCATTACTGGATCACTCAGGCACAAATACTCACACAAACTCATTTTTCTCCAATAGACCCTGTTCTGATTTCCAGTGCCACCCTGCATTGTTTTGTGACTGTTGAGAGTAACTGTCAGTAGACTGAGGTTACAGGACAAACACGTGCGCACAGAAGCGTTTGTGCGCGTTTGCGTGTGTATGTGTCTTTGCATCATTCATCCTCCAAAACCCACCTACTTAAAGTGTAAAACCCCAGTCAAGTTTGTTTGGCGTTGCGCACAACATTTAAATAGCCTAAAACAACAGTGTCTGCTCGCTCACTCAACACATTTCCATGTTCATGCCGTCGCTCTTGTTCTGCTTTTCTGTGGATGAGACTGATTTACAAAAATACAAATGAGATTGTCATCTATTGGTTTAGAGAGATTTCCCCGCAGTGCTGGAGTCTGCTTTGATTCTTGAAAATCAGCACATTTTGGACTCTCTTGCATAACTTTGTAATGGATAACACATTGTTGCAGCGCATTTAGTTGTCCGGGTTCTAATTTTTTTTACTGTTGTACAATTGAGAGTAAACGCAAATGTTGTCATATCTAATCTTTAAAACTGTGCTCTTTCAAAATAAGGATTCTATCACTGGCTACTCACACACAGGCACAAATCATTTTTTAAAATATATATTGTCATGCGCATAGCATGAGGTTTAGTAAATTATGTCAAATTTGGCAACTTTTTTGTAATAGGTTGTTTTCAATAATGTGGTTCCGCTGACGCACGGAATTCAGATGGAGGGCAGGAAGTAAAAAACTGAATGGGAGACAGAGGAAAGTTCATATTTTTGCAATTTATATCATATTTCACAGGAGATATAAATATAAAGTAACCACATATGTTGGGCATGATCCTTATATCACGAAGAGGGCCGAGTTTTCTACTGAAATAAAATATATTTGCGTGTCATTGAGGTGGTAGATACTGTATAAGCTACGTTACATAAAAAAAATACTATAGTGTTTGGAAACATACTGATAATTACTTGAATTAAACTGTTGCTGTAATTATATTATTGCTGTGGTACGACAAAACTGTAGTAATAAACAAATTATTTGATAGGTTTCAATGTTCTATACTAATTATACACAATCACAATGCACCACAGTTTACACTGTCACAGTATTTATTACAGTTTATTAGTTTCCTATACTACAGCATTCATTAACAAAAAGTTGTACATATTATACACTTCACTATGTGTGTATTTAAACATGTTTATTATAAGTTTTTTTTTTACCTCAAGCGTATATCTTCGAAGCGTATATCACAAAATAACAGATGAAAGCAAACAAAATTGTGGATGCACATTTATTTATTTATTTATTTATTTACTTATGTTGGAAGGGAGAAAAAGTGTTCCACAATAATAACCGTCTGTCGTAAGGGTTGTATTTTTTTTCTGTCAATGAACTATCAACAAACATTCACAGCTGCTGCGCATCTCGATGTTCACGTTACGGATGTTTATTCTGCCGAAAAGCCAGTAAAGACATGGATTATTGCAAAACAAGATGAAGATTTCATTGCAACAATTACATGGCAGGGTACGTTATTTATATTCTCCTTGATTTTGTATAAGTGTGGTGGTGTTTGTATCTGATTTTTATACACATTATAACACATTAACATTATACACATAGCTAGGGCTTTATATAATAATTATTGGTGCTGTCAAATGAATTATCGTGTTCAAAAAAGTTTGTACACATGGATGTTTAAAAAATGTTTACTACATGCTGCCTTTTCTTCCGTTTTTCTGCCAGTTTCCATACTCACCTGGATAACTTGGCGGTTCATTGTGGCGACCCCATATGAATAAAGGTACTAAGCTTTAGGAAAATGAATGAATGAAGATTATGTCACTGTTATGGCCTTTTAAGTTTCAAATCGAGAACCATCTTGCAATTTTCACATCTTGAAAGTTCACATCCCACTTTTTTTTCTGCAATGAAAATGAAAGCAAACCAAACAAAGGTAATTCTGTCATTAAAACTGTTGGAGATATTTAGTATGGTAATAAATATGTATATAATGATTATGTGTTTGGTCTTGATGGCATAGATCTGCTACACTGCTGCTGCAATTTTGATTATTGGTACAGAGCAAGTACAGAGACTTGGTACATGCAGTATATTCACAGATATTGTTAATTGATTGCTATGCTGAGGTATTTAAATGTTGAGAAACCATAGAGTTTCATGACAGTATTTGCAACTTCATACATCACAATCCAGACTTTTTTTGGTTTGTAACTCTATTCTAAACAGACGGGCAATTCATTTTCTGGTAAAACAAGGAGATTGGCTATTATTATTACTAAATGTTGTACATTATTTAAAGGGATGGTCACACAAAAATTCTGTAACCACTGGCATTAGTATTTGTTTTTCCTAGAATGGATGCCAGTGGGTACCAGTTTCCAGTACCCACTGACCTGGGATGCAACATGCAAAATAAAGCAGGGTTTAAAACAATACATTATAAATTTGACAGCTTTTCCTAAGCAGGATTCTAATAAAATAATAATTAATTACACATTATTAATTAATAGTTCATAATGAGTAAAAAAAAAAGGACTGAATCTAAAGGTGAACAGAAAATATACATTTTAAAGTTAACACCAACCATGAAAGGTTTTACATGCATGCAGCTCTCACAACCCCGGCTCGTTCCTGCTCACCCAATCTGCGCTCACCTTCACAAAACACCTCCATTCAATCCTGTGAACCCTCACCGGCATTCTAAGTACCTGTACCTGTGTTCCCTCATCAAAGGACACTATAAAAGCCTACCTTCTCCTCGCAGTCATGGGCCAGTATTGAAGTCAGATACTTGTCCTTACCTTTGCTCCATCTTCTCACCTTCTTCCATGGATGTTAATTATGAGTCTTCCAGTCCTTCATACTGATCAAGGGAAGTGATTATTTTTATCTGATGTTTACTAGAAGATCTACTATCACTCTGATGAACTGTGTGCTTGTATAGTCCCCTACGGATGATCATTGTTTGCTTATTGATCCTTCTCACCGATCTAGTGGAAAGCTTACACTTGTGGTGTTTACCAGAAGATCCACTACCTACCAGATAACTGTGTGTCTGTATACTCCCACTACATCTACAGAGAGCGAACGCTAGTGAGATCGACTGCTTCAACTACTGACACTCATATTGCTTTTGCATGAAGATCACAACAGCATATACATCAACCCGTTACATTCCCTTTGTGATTAGTGACTTTGTTTTATAAAACTTGTGAAAAAAGAACCTTCAGTCTTCCTTGTCTTCCAGTGTGACAGCAGCACACCTTATAGATTTTGTTAAACATTTCTTTGTTTCACAGAACCTGTTCATTGCTGGTTATGATGATGCTGATGAAGAAAATGATGAATCTGACATCTTTGGAGGATTCACTAAGGATAAAGATTACCCAAACCTGGTATTATCTCTAAAACTAACCCTGAACCTGAACTTAAACCATTAATTGTCAATCTAAATACAGAATAAGTACACATACTCTAAAATAAAAAGCAACCTGCTTTTAATTATAATAAATGTTACTTGGTACAGTTTTCAGTAGATGACCTTACGATTGTTTTGTCAATTTTCAAATTACTCCTTGTGATTTTAAACTGTACTTTATCTATTCAGGTTATATTAATCTCACTATTCTCACTTAATTTTGAAAAAAAAAATAAAAAATCACCAATAAACAACACTTGGGAAATATTGAAAATGAATTCAAATTCAACAGGAGGGCTAATAATTGTGTCTTCGACTCTATAATATCACAATTGCACTTCAAGCTACTACTTACAATGGTACACTGTAAAAAGTAAAGGTGCTTCAAATACCCTGTTAAATACTCAAGGAACTTTAAAATGTATTTTAAGTGCCTCACAGCTCTTTCTCTCAAGAAGGGGTTCCTTGAGAAACCTTTGCAGTACTTGCAGGACCCTTTTGCAGTATTTGGGATCCTTCAAGCACTTTTTGTCAATACTGAGGTTCTGGAGTCACTGCTTTTCTACACTAAGACCTCAGAGAACTTTGAAAGTTATCAATGAGTAACTGTAAGCTCTGTAAACATGTAAAAAAAATCATAGAATTACTTTTCCAGTATGCAACTAGAGTAATGGGATTACATAATGTTAGCAACTATAGGTTAAGTACACATACTGTCAAATAAAGAGCAACCAGCTTTTGATTATATTAATAAATGCATATGTTACTTCGTTCTGTTTTTAATTGATAAACCTACAAGTGTTTTATTAATTTTCAAATTACTCCTTATGCTTTTAAACTGTACTTTAATATCTATTCAAGTTCTATTCGTCTCATAATTCTGATTTTATAGAAAAATATCCATTACACTGGGGAAATATTGAAAAGGAATTAAAATTCAACAGAACGGCTAATAATTGTGTCTTTAACTCTATAATATCAACATGGCATTTCAAGCTACTAATTACAATGGTACATGTCCAAAAAGTCATAGTATTACTTTCCCAGTATACAATCAGAGTATTGAGATTACATAAACTTGGTACTATCCCTAATACTAACCACAAACCGAAAATTAAACCATTTTTTCTAGCTAAATACAGGTTAAGTACACATACTGTCAAATAAAGAGCAACCAGCTTTTGATTAAATTAGTAAATGTGTACGGTACTTAGTACAGTTTTCAGATGATAACCCTATGAGTGTTCTATCAATTCTCAAAGTATTCCTTGTGATTTAAACTGTACATTGTCTATTCAAGTTATATTCATCTCATAATTCTGAGTTTATATCAAACATTCGTTCATATCTGAAATCAGAACCTCCCGTAGAAGAAATATGCTTTCATTAGGAAATGAGTCTAGTGCAGGTATGTTAGCATCCTGATGACTTTTTCTACAATGTACTGACTGTGTACACAAACACACATCTGGCCCTAATCATCCTGATCCTGTTTATTTGGCCTGTTGGAGACTAAATCTTAATCTTCCTTCATTTTTCCAATAGCAATTGATATGCACTATTAGATGGTACCCACTGTGTAGTTTATGCTTACATAAAAGCACATCAATGTTTACGGGACTTTAAGTGATTGGACTTCAGAGGAGGAACGTCATCCCCGGCCTCACTTGAGCCAGTTGTGGATAAGCCATTTTTGGGAACTGGATCTATGTGAATGCATCAAGGAGACACCAAAAATGCAGGCCAAAATGAATGCATCTAAACCAGAGCTTAGCCAACAATCCAGTCCTCCAAGCAATATCCTCTTTATTATGTAAAGAGCATGAGATTCCATATCATGTTGCCTAAAAAAACAGATAAAGTCCAATTAAAGTCCAAAGAGCCTGAGATTAAGCAAAGTTTTGGAGGGAGGCTTGATTTTTAAATACCAATATTTCACCCTTCCAGCATTTTAATCAAAATCATGATTGCGTTCTCTGTGAGGCGGCCGCTTTTTCATCATGCCTTTGTTCGTAACGAATCAAATGCATTCAAACAAAATGACAGTAGTAATAATGGGACGACTTGTGATGACATTTTCCCTTGATTTCATAAGGTTGTTCCATGTAACTATAGTTCAAGTGCAACATTTACTAATACAATCACAATGGCCGATCTGTTTGTAATTATCCCACACTCCCAGCGCTCAGAAACGTAATCCGAAATGTCTGTTTTGTGAGCATTGTCACGCAAATGCGCTGCCACACAATGCCATCACTCGCTGTCTTTTATCATTCATATGTCCTCAGGGGGGGTGGATGTACACGTTTGCATATAATTGCAAACTTGCCTAAATATTCACAATCGATCAGAGTGTCACCTGTACGGGCGCAAAGAAAGACCTGTAACAAAGACGAGGGGTGTATTGGTGTCTGGAAGGCATGGGGCTCATTGTGAAAGAGTGCAGTGTGAAAACGACTAGCTCTGGGAAAGGGCCCCCAGGTGAAAGGTGGAGATGCTCTTTGGAACAAAGTGAAGGTGACAGTGGAGTGTCAGTGTCATCCACCTGAGGACTAACCTCTGTGCTATCAGTGTCAGAGGAGCTCCAGGCGGCAGGCAGCTGGGACCTGAACAAGGCCTCAGTGTTTATGAGGACGACTCTGACCTTTCAGCACAATGCGGCGTTATATAAGAAAGCCATTAGACATACCTGCGGCTGTCTGCTTGTGTTTGATACAATTAATTATTTGGGACACCAAGGAGGTGTATACATAACGCCGTTTTCAAATGGGAAAATCTTCAATACACTTTGCTTTTTCATCAACAGGTTTTATAGACCTAAAAGCTTGTTTATGAGGACATACTACGAAAATTTACAAAAACATCCAATGCACACTACAGGTTTGCATGTGCACATGTTCTTTACCGCAACTCCAAACACCGAAACAAATGTATCTCTATTGAAGATTACCAAAACATGCATTTTGCTTTTGTTTTTTTGTTTTTTTCAGTGGATTAACTTACATGGATTAATTGTTTTCCTAAAGAATAACACTTTGCACAAGCAAAATAAACATTGTAAATTTTGATTTCACACAGACATTAATTCTATTATTAATATAAAATAAGGCGTAATGCTTAAATGTGATAGGGAATATTTGTGGAGTTTTTCAAACCACTTACAGTGTTGACAATAACATAGTTGACTAACGAAATTGACATTATCCACCATTTTGTGCTTTAGCTCAAGGTGCTAACCTCAAACCAGATACCACATTGCTATACCAATATAACCAATAATGTTTTTCTATCGTACTATTTTAATCGAATGAGAAATACACTGAAATATCACAAAAAATAAAAATTATTAATAAAATTAATTATTTTATATAATTATCTTATGTTTATCTTATATATTATATTTTATAATTATCTTAACCATGTACAAATGATTGAGAGAAGAATGAATTCCATGTCTCAATGTAGCAAGTCTGTTTCTACCAGTGCTTAAATATTGTTATACCTTTTAATGACTGATGTAACAGAGTTGATCAGAAATTACAAATAATTCAGAAAATAGATGCTTCATGTAAATGTTAAGTTGGCTGATTAGAATAAACATTAGAAATTGATTGATTAGAAAAATATTAAAATTAGACTTAAATATTGTATGATAATTGTAAGCTGAATATAATGTCAGGAGGCAAGAAGATAAAAATAGCTACAGTGGGAGTCTTGGGGTTAATGTTTTCAGGACAAACGTTACTAAATAAACATACAATTTTTTAGAGATAACGAAATAATTTGTGTTATTCATTAAACTTTTTTAAATACTCTAAAACACTCTAAAATAGTTAAACACTGTAAAAAATATCTGTTAATTAACAGTGTCTGTATTTCGTGTTTTCCGTTTATTGGTTGTGAATTGCATTATGGGAGTTTGATCTCTGCTCTGTAGACTTTTGATGTTGAAAATTTAACTCCACAGTTTAACAAGGTGACTTTTATTGACATTTTAGTAGTTTGAAATAATAAAATGTATAAGAAATAATATATAGAGAAATAAAACTGTAAAATAACAGAAAATGTACTGGCAGCTTGTTACAAGATTTTAATATAACATCAACTCAGACAACATATAATTTTAAATTATAAAAATCTTAATGAAATCACTTTTTCCAACTCTTTAACGTTAAAAGTCGTCAGAAAAATAAATAATGTTTCAAAATGTGATTCAAAAGCATAAATAAATGGGGAAAAAAATAAATAAATAAAAGCACGAGTCACAAAATACAGAAAAAATGCTAATTTATGGATATTTTTTACAGTGTAGTAACACGATTTTTAAAAGTATATAGTTTATTAAAACAATTATGCATATATATTTTTAATAATTAAAACATTTCTAATTTTGAAACACCCAAATATTTTTACAGTTTAATCATGATAGCCACTCAATTGTCATTGTTGCTGCTGTTTGGGGGTTATCACCAGTTCATTAGTCTAGATAATTTACCAGTTCCCAGTACACTGTCTGCAACCTGTTTTCCAGGATTTCTCTGTCCACAGATCCATCCATTTCATACCAGCTGCACAGATCATTATGATTTTTTTCCTTTTTAGCTTTTGTTGTGTGTGTTTTATTTGTAATAGAACAGTGTAGACGTGAAGGGAAGCAAAGCTGGAGAAGTAAGCGATCAGGAAGGGTCCCCAAGCTAAAACTCAACAGACAGCTCTTTATAATATCTAAAATCAGCTGCAAAAGTTTACATTTATTCAGTATAACTGATTATTTTATCCAGATCAACACACACTTTCAGCGCTGTGGTGAAACACTGAATTACTGATTTCACATGTAATATTTTACTGTATTTTAAATATTGAATACTTTTAATACTGATACTGATAATATTAAATATTAATATAATGTGCATTTACTTTTACACTCACGCATTCACGCATATTTCCACCAAGCACACAACAAAAAGGAGAATAAAGTGCTTTTGATGAATAAAAAGAAAACATTAAGGTTTATCTCATTTCACTCTTGTCCTTATGACATTTTCAATAAAGACAGTCTCTGTAATCATGTGTGGTTCTGTAATCTGCAGTTCTGTCCTTTCTTTACACTGTTTGTACTTAAATTACACACGACTCCCTCTCCATCCCAACTCCACCACGCACTCCAGCCTGACAGCACCGATGCCTAAGAAACAACCATGAGAAATTGATTCATGTAATGGCAATATTCCTTAATGAGAGGAGGCCTAATTGAGAACCACATTACTCCGGGACTTCAGAACCGATTAGATCTGTAAGGGGTGAAGAAAGCGGGGGATATGTTTTCCATATGGTGCGAGAGTCTGCCATCTGCTATGATTCACAGGTTGAAGAATGTATGCTTTCTGAACACAGCCATCTTCCCTCCTGTCATTTCGGATTTTACAGCGCTACTGTGAGCTCTCGGTTGGCTGATATTACTTTCAAAGTTCTGCTTTTTCAAGTGGGACAAACACAAATATTTATTTTACGTTGTTGCAATGTTAGTAGCATCTGCAGCGCAAAAATCAAGCATGTCATTTTGCTGGTGAATTTTATTGCCTTTTTGGTATGATACTCAGACTGTTCAGTTACTCAGTTTGAACAGTTTGTGTGTTTCAGTTATCTTTTTTTTCATATTATACTGTCCATAATTACATAAAGTGGAACCCAGTGCTTGGGTTTGATGGTTTTACGAAACCAAAATGAACTGGAGTTTCCTGAACAATGATATAACTAGCTGATTAACTAGATGGTACAATGCATTGTTGGATAAATGTATTGGATAGTTGTGTTTTGTTTATGTGTTGCTAGAATGTCATTGGTTAGAGCTGCCGTTGGATGCACTATAACTTCAAACTAGAGTTCTGCATTCCCACGGCTGTACTACGAGAGCCGCGGGACCTGACCAGATTTAATAAATTACAGAATAAAATGCAGTAGTGGTCGGTAACTCTGGTGTAATTTGAATAGGAGAGGGCGTCCAACAATAGAGCGCTCCCGAGTTCTATTTCGGAACAGCATATCTGTGATTTCTACAAATATCTACGAACTAGCAATTGTTTCACCAATGAATTAAACAGTTACATTTTACTGTCAGATCTGACTGTCTCTCCATACTGTTGTCACGTATTCAGTGAAATCTCACACCTTCTGCATAGTACTGAGATTGTACAGTTCATGCAAGAGCACTGGTGTCAAACTCAGTTCCTGAAGGGCCACAGCCAGGGGCGTTGCTAGACCCAATTTACTGGGGCACGTGCCCCAGTAAAAATCTCCGGTGCCCCAGTAAATGCATTGAGATATGATTTACTTCATATGCAAGTGTATTTATTAGGAGTGGTAATTCCGAAATAAAGACTTTATTTTCTATGTGCAACTGAACCAACGCTGGTGAAAGCAATGTGTTTAATCAAAGAGCAAACTAATGCATCTCCACGTGTGCACAGAGAGCAGTACGTGCGAGTCCCGGTAGTTAACATTCGTGCCAAAAAAGTAGGCTACTTGCTTGTCACGCACCGCTCATGCGTTACAAGGGTTACAATGCGTTACAAACCAGGGTAACTGCCTTTTTTGTTTAGCTAGTCCACAAAACTAAAGTTTAAACAATATGACGGTGATCTTACGGTGAGCATGCCTCCTGATAGATTTTTTTGTATGAAGCAAAAAGGAGGGATGAGATGAGGAGGGATGAGGAGTCAGGGAGGTAAAGACCTAATAAACCTAATTCTCTGCCATGTGTCAAGTCGAAGACAATAGATCATTCTTTAAAACATATATTTTTTTGTATTTGATTGAATTGTCTATAGAATTTCATTCAAATGAAATTAATATTTATGCAAAAGATTTCTTGAATGATCAAAGCATATCACTCCAGTTGTGTCTAAACATTGTTTTTCAGTTACATTTAAGATCATTTAGAATAATAATTGTATAATAACAAGAATACTTTTATTTATAATAAATACTTATTTAAAAAAAACATATAGTGTGTATATATATAAATATATATATATATTAATTAATTTATTTTTATTTTATTTTATTTTTTTTTTGAGGAGGGGGGGGGGGGGCAGTAGAACTTTATGTCTAGCAATGCCCCTGGCCACAGCTCTGCACAGTTTAGTTTAAACTCTAATTAAACACACCTGATCAAACTAATTGAGTCCTTCGGGCTTATTTGAAACCTACAGGTAAGTGCGTTGGAGCAGGGTTGGAACTAAACTGTGCAGGGCTGCGGCCCTCTAGAAACTGAGTTTGACACCACTGTGCTGGGGTATATGTACCAGATTTGTCTATGTCAGTTTAGAACTGTAGTATTTGTATAAAAGTTGAAGATTTTTGCAGTGGACAAGTAATTGGTGAATGGATGAATGCTGTGTAACACGAAAAGTCCCTTTAATGCTGTGTTTACACCAGGCACGGAACGCGCAGATAAAGCATGCTATTCGCACGTAAATAGACGCATGAACATTTGAGTGTACTTATTTCATTCGCGTGTCAAAATTTGCTTCATTCGCGCGTCAAATTCACTTCAGAACAGACGTGGATTTTGTCTGCCTAGTGATTGTAGCTTCGTTGCTAAATGGCTAACTAGATTTTATTAAGAGAATATCTTTGTTTATGTGCTTTGTGAAGGCTGAAAAACAGCGTTGATTCGCTTGGAGCCGTGTCTGAGTCCACTAGATCCTTCCAGAGGTGCACTCAGCTCTGTGAGCTCATAAACTCCTCCAGAAACTTAACCTGTATGATGGAAGCTTTCAGCAGTGCTTCTGATTGAGCCGAGCCCAGTTTGATGAACTGCAGTCGGTGTAGGCAGGATGATTTTTCCCTGGGACACCAATAACAGGCACTACGTCATAATCATGCCCCCACAAGAGCAAGGTCCTGATTGGTTAACGTGGTGCGAATGTCTGCTGAAGTTCAGATTTTCGAACTCATGCGATTCGCGCGTTAAGCGCTTCAAACGCTCAAAACGCTCAATTCGCACTGTGCTGCGCCATTTGCACATATTGTGTCTATTCCCTTCTTTGCATTGATTTAACATGTAAATCATTGATCAAATCAGCTTGATCAAAGCTTGACAAGTCTTCCTCGTCTGGTGTGAACACAGCATGAGGCAAGTAATTTCACTTGGCGGCCATCTTTAAATTGTCTCTCAGGGATTCTGTTTGAATGGGGAAACATCAAATTCTCCAAAACTGTTTGCCAAGCTTCCAATTAAAGTTCATATTTGGAATCACCAATAAAATAAAACATCAACTGTCTCTTAAGTTTCATTTCTAAAGGTTTGTATCAAAGTGTTCAGGTTGCCCTAAGTTTAACAAGAATTTTCCCAGGAAAATTGTCAGTCTATAGCGATCAATGATTGGCTCCTGTTCTTGAAGGCGGAGCTTCATTTGCCAAATTGACCATGACCATAACACTTTTCTCCACTCAAAACTATACGAGTGACATGTCTTGTTTATTTTATATACTTCGGTAACATCTACTAATGCAGCGTCAAATGTTAACAATGTAGAAAAGATGTTAGCTTTAAAAAGATATCTGATGCAATAAAATGAAATGATGTTATTAATACTCACCCTCATATCGGTTTAAACCCCAGAGACTTTTGTTCATCTTCAGGACAAAAATTAAAATATTTTAGATGAATTCCGAGCGCCCCATAGACAGTTACGGTCCCAAGACATTCAAAGTCCAGAACAGGAACCAAATAACATTGTTAAAACAGTTAATGTGTCTTCAGTGGTTCAATTTATAAATTATTAAGCTACGAAAATACGGTTTAGGGCGCAGATTCACGAGCACTGTGCACTGATGTATACACCAGACGGCTGCGCACAGGTGCATCCAAAGAATACTGAAATAAAAGCTGAAAACAGTGTTACACGTATAAAGAGCACAGCACTCACATGAATGTGCATCCTACTGACACTGATTTAATGACAAGTTGTTAATTTAGTTAATTCATTCTTGTAGCTTGATAATGTTCTGATTGAACCATCAATATGTCATATGGTCTTATTTGAGGATTTAAAAAAAATATTTTTGGGACCAAATCAGGACTAATGCCAACATATAGGCTCATTCTGAAAACGCCCCCTATATTCATTTCTGGAGATCACGAATTATGAAGCCAGAGCTGTGTATGGCTGCATTTCGTCTTTAAAATGAACGCTATGGGGCAGTATGACACTATTCTTTTTCACGCGTACCAGCTGACCTCTTACCTTTATGTTTGTCCAGTAACTTGCTATATATGTCAGTGGACTTGAGACACAGAGCGGAGTGGACCACGACAACGGGGTTCGAGTCCAGCGAAGAATGGTTGCAGAAAGCAGATAGGACAATAACAGAAGCCAAAAAACTAAATAAACAACCAAATAACAGGGTGAGAATAGGATAAAATCTGAAAACGTGGTAAAATCGAGGGCTTTTCTTTTTCTGGAATGTTTTTGTAAACTGTTGGTTGGCTTTAGGGAAGTGGGTGGGCGGTGCTTTTGAAAATACTGTTGGTTGGGTTTAGGAAATGGGGTGGGTGGGGTTATCAGTCGGTTGGTCAGTCAGTCAGTGAGTTAGTCAACAGCGGCCTCTGGTGGATTTATGCAAGAACAGCAGGCATGAATGGCACTCGCAAGTAAGAATTTGAGATCTCAAAAACTGTACCTAGCGGCCTCTGGTGAATTCATGAAAAAACATACCTTTTGGGACGTATTTGACATTCTCCAGAAATGTATATAGTGGCACGTTTTCAGAATGAGCCTGGGTTGACTATTGCTATCTATGGAAGATCTGGGAGTTCTTCGATTTCATCTAAAAAATTTTAACTTGCTTTTTGAAGAAAAAACTATGGTTTCAGGAGTTTGAAATAACAGGACGGTGAATAAATAACATAATTGTTATTTGGTAATAACTTCCTCTAAAGAAGTGATCGCATTGAATTATTTTGGTAACAACTGAATTGGTGACCGTTGGCTAACAATTTATTATTCATTCATTTTCCTTCGGCTTACTCCCTTTATTCATCTGGGGTGGTCACAGTGGAATGAATCGCCGTCTTATCCAGCATATGTTTTTACACAGTGGATGCCCTTCCAGCTGCAACCCTGTGCTGGGAAACAGCCATCCACATTCAGACACACTCATACACTACGGCCATTTTTAATTTATTCAATTCACCTATACCGCATATCTTTGGACTGTGGGGGAAACCGGAGCACCTGGAGGAAAGCTGTGTGAGCACAGGGAGAATATGCAAACTCCACACAGAAATGCCAACTGACCCAGCCAGGACTTGAACCAGCGACCTTCTTGCTGTGAGGTGACAGTGCTAACCACTGAGCCACCATGTTGCCGCTAACAATTTAGTTTCCTGTAAATAAGAAAAAGCTGAATTTGTGTATATATCCATTTCTCACTCTGTTCTCATTGTAATCACGTAAAATGCTAGTACCAATGCTAAGGTCTGATAGTTTTATGAAAGTGAAATCAAGTGATTGACAGCTGACCTGCCCTGACCTATAATCAGAGCAGGAAGCTCTCATTATAAGTAGTGGAAATTTCTGCGGTAAGCTATAATTAGGCACATCACCCCAGGGCATGCACGTACGAAGAAACATGGCCAGGAGCAAAGCATTATGAGCATTGTTACTGTACGTGCCTTTGCTTATAACACAAATACATCCACACACAGTCTCAATCCCTCATGCTGCTAAAATTGAATCTCAAGTTGTGTCCTATTTTTGTTGTAAGAACAGGTGATCCGCTTGGCAAACACACTTTCTCCTGCTTTCCTTCTCTCCAGTGGCAGTTAATGAATGTAGCGACAACATAGTTTTCCAAGAAAAGGAACCAGAGCTTGTGACTCCAAATGAAGCTCCTTGATTAGTATTGTGTTTGCGGTGCATGTCTGGCTTAAACGAGAACGACATGTTTTCCTCCTTTATTCAAGACATTTGTCTTTGCTTTTGTTTGCTGGCTTACTTCATCTGATCTGGCATGGATGTGGAGAGCTGGGTAATTACAACCAAACTTTTGTTTACGGCCACTCTGCGTATAGCCGAATGAATGCAAAGCTGTCCGTCTTGGCTGATTGGTATTGTTGAAAAACGCTTGGATGGTTCGGAAATATCCACTCAAATTAGGCAAATCCTTTCACCTCTTTGGCTTTTTGGATGGTATGACTTGTTTAAAATGGGGTAAGTGTGGATAAAAGATTGATAAAAGTCTCAAAAATGGACTCTGTGGTAAACTTGCGCACACTGACACACAAAACAAATATGAAGGCATTAAAACGCTTGTTTATTTTCGCTATGCACATGAACTGGGCACCTGTGAGTCTTTCTGTTGTCCGTGAAAGAAAATTTACATGGCCGTCTATTACTATGCAAATCAGTCTGAATCCATGTAGGCATGTAAAAAAAACTCTGAAAATACCACAATGTGTTCTTTGTTTGTTCCTTCATTTGTTTATGTTCTTAATCGGGCCAATGAAGACTGTGGACAACACCGGCGATGTTACAAATGATACTCGTATCATTAAAGCTACTTTTTACTTGCTGGTTTGACTAGAAACATTTATCATGTGTATTCCCGGACTTTTGACATATTTGAAGTATTATTGTCGGCCACAAACAAATAATTTCCTTTTCAGTCACAAGAGATGGATAAAAAAAAATTCCCAGAGTAAAAGTATGGAAAAAGTGTCAGGAATTTTGTAAGTATTTTGTGGAGGCAAAGTGAAGCAATTTCAGAGGCATTTATAAGCCAAATTCTGGAAGAGAGTAATTACCAGTGAGAGAAGAGCAACACTATGCCAGTCCTTCAATTTCCTGCTTATAATCACAGGTGTCCAGGGCCATCTGACCAGCACCGGACAGCTGCTCAAGCAAAAAAGGGAAAGCGCACACATAAACTTCCTGTTAACCTTTCCATAGCCACACACTGACGAGCATTATACTGTTGACAGCCATGATTACTGAAGATCAATACAGAGGAGACAAAGACATTTCAACGTAGTGTTTTAGTGCTCTAGTTTAAAAACACTTGACAAAGTATTAAAAAAAAAAAGTGTGTCCACTTTCGATCATGTATTTCTCTGATCTTTCAACCTAATAAACTGAAAAAAAAAAAAAGAATTTTGCAAGTTTGATAGGGAAACAAACTCCCAAGGACATGTCGGATAAATCTTCAAAGAGAACAGTGTACTTTATAACCTCATTCACGTTACTTTGGCTACGTTGTTTCAATATCTTAACAATAAAATGAAAACATGATATAAGGAACTGTCAATTTTCATTTTGATGTTAACAACTTAACAGACACTAAAAATGTTGAGGCGTCGTGTAGCTGCATATTTATATTACCGTCATCTTCACTGTGTGCATATTTATACCAAATGGAGCCTATAACATTACTGCCTCCATTAATTTTCTTCGAAAAATATGAAGCATACGTTGTCTCTTTTACTGAATATCAGTTTTATTAATTTATAATGGCCATTATAAAAGTATAATGTACAAAATGTTTATACAATATAGGCAAGCAATCAGTCAAATGTGCCATCATGTGCTTTTTAGTCATTTGTAGCTACTAAAGCAATGAAATACTTTATGAATACGTTATGCATTGAGATTTAGTTGTTTTGTTTTCAACAAGTTAATATTTTCTAGTACATAATTTATACTGTTTTATAGTTTAAACTTGTATTATATACACTGTAGTCAGGGTCCGAATTATACATTGACTAAAGGGACTCAGCTATTTTCAGCAGCTTGTGTAATATATGAGCGTGCTTCAGTGACTCAAATTCATAAATTTATTTCAATTAGCCAACATCTCATTGGATAATCAAACTTACTTAAGTTTTCAGTGTTTTGAGCCATAATGAGCTGATTCTGTACTATTCTGTAACCTCTTATTTCAACAGACACAGGGCCTTACACCTTATCCGTAGTCAAATTGAAGGACTTTAAGCACTTTCCAGTTGAATTTTAAACTGTTCCACCACTACAGCTGTGGTAAATTACATATTTGAATGCACATGCTTCTCATCAAATTATATAAGATGATATTTATTATAATATTCTATAGTAGCTGTAGTACAGCAGTATTCTGAGCAAAATATGTTAATGGTTTGTTTGTCCAAAATGATGTCTCTCTTAAATGTCATCTATTTACATCTTAGATGTCATATTTAATCCTAAATTTTTATCTATTTTAATGATCAGATTTTTACAAATGCTGAATATCAAAGTATAACATTATTATTTTAGTATTATAAGTGACTACATTAAATTGAAACCAAAATGTTCAATGGGTGGCGCCAAATCTTTATCTTTGTCACTGAATTGTTTATTCAGATTCATTCAAAATGGCTCATTTACAGTTGAAGTCAGAATTATTAAACCCCCTGAATGAATAGCCCCCCCTGTTTATTTTTTTCCCCAATTTCTGTTTAACAGAGAGAAGATTTTTTTCAACACATTTCTAAACATGATAGTTTTAATAACTAATTTCTAATAACTGATTTATTTTATCTTTGTCATAATGACAGTAAATAATATTTTACTAGGAATTTTTCAAGACATTTTTATACAGCTTAAAGTGACATTTAAAGACTTAATTAGGTTAATTAGATTAACTAGGGGCGTTTCATTCCGCTGTGGCGACCCCAGATTAATAAAGGGACTAAGCCAAAAAGAAAATGAATGAATGAATGAGGTTAACTAGGCAGGTTAGGGTAATTAGGCAAGTTATTGTACTGTATAAAGATGGTTTGTTCTGTGGACTATCAAAAAAAAAGCTTTAAGGGGCTAATAATTTTGACCTTAAAATGTTTTTTTTTTTTTTTTTTTTAACTGCAAAATAAAACAATAAGACTTTCTCAAGAAGAAAAAATATTATCAGACATATTGTGAAAATTTCCTTGCTCTGTAAAACATCATTTGGGAAATATTTAAAGAAGAAAAAAATTAAAAGGGGGGATAATAATTCTGATTTCAACTGTATAAATAAATTCATTCATTAGCAGTGTTGCCAGATTGGGCGGTTTTGAATTGGATTGTGCGGGTAAAAAATGGCATAGGCGGGTTGACAAATTTTGGACAAAGTTTTGAAATGTAAATTTTATATGCAACTCATTTAACAAAACATAACTCTGTGCTCCTACTCCATTCATTTAATAGTGACCAGTGCATAGCGTAAATCGCGTGGGCCCAACCGCAAGAGATGAAGGAAAGTTATCTAAATCTGACTCCCTGGAGAATTCTGACTCCCCTTCGCATGCACGTACATCACACAGCATCTGCAGTTAAACTCACTGCAGTTTAAAATGACACTTTTATCAATCTTTTTTTCTGCAATTTACAGCAAGAACAAACATAGAAGCGAATTTTATTCTTTCAAAAGAATTTAAAATGCCAAATGGGACGAATTTATTCCCCATTTCGAAAGTAAAACACTCTGATAGGTAGTGTAATCTACACAACATTAAGTGCAGTGTGTGGGTGAGAGGGGGCAGTGTTTCGATGTGGTCCGGTTATGTTGTAGTTCTGTGACTTCTGGTGTTGGTTGCTGTATGGTTAAAAAAATTATGACACTTAAAACAATAATTTAAAGGATAATTTAAAGTTAAAGTTTCATTCTGATTTAAATAAATATATTATTAAAAATATTTAATTAATATTTTGGGCATTTGCATGGGTTTTGGACAGCTATATTTGGCAACACTGCTCATTAGGAATGACTCACTCAAAGATTTCTTGTTTACCTCATCTGTTAAGTGTTTCTTCAATGGTAATGCTTTTAAATATTTGATTTCAATAGTAAAAGCATAGGAGGTATAAAGAAAGTCTATATTGTTTTTGACAATGTACAGTGAACGCCACTTTAGTTTTACATTAGGCTCTTTTTTAGGCTACTCTATACACTGTAAAACCCAATATGTTAAGGTAACTAAAACCATTTGAAGTTCGATTGCAATAAACCATTTAAGTTTTGCAATTTAACCATTTAAAACTAATGCTAATGAGCACTGTGAACTTACTCCATTTGAGTAAACGAAGCAATTTGAGCACCGAAAACCCAATGTTAAGTCAACTCAAATCATTTGACGAAATCGATTGCTACAAACCATTTGAGTTTAAAAACTAATCTATATGAGTGCTGTGAACTTACTCATTACTCAGAACTTACTGTTAACTACACTTATTTCATTTGATAAAGTTGACTGTTGGGTTATACAGTGTATGTATGGCAGCTGTTGCTTTTTTTGTGTCTAGGTGATGATACACAGGGCAACTTTTTGAGCAGTGTTGTTGGACAATATAGTAGAGTGATGTTGGTTGGCTAGTTTGCAGCTGAAAATTGGCAACAAATTTTTACCAAAAAATTAGAAATGTAAGTTATTTTTTATAGATGTACACATGATTAGCATTGTAGTTACCACCATGAAACTAAAACTGGTATAGTAATGAATACTTTTTACATAAGTACTTATTTCAGGCTGTACTTCTTTACTTTTACTTGAGTACAAAAGTCTAGTCAGTACTTAATTTTAATATTCAAAATATTAATATTTAATATTTAAAATGACTTCATGAGTAAACATGTGTATCTGTACTTGAGTCTGTCTACTTGAGTAAAGTATGTGTGTGCTTTTGCCATGTCTGTATATTAATGAACTGCATTTTTATTTATGCAATACATAATTATTCCAGTTATTATGTTTTTTTTTTCATTGATTGTTTTTATGCAGCTCAATCCTCAAAATATAACATCATATCCTTTTCTCAATAATTCTAAATAGTTAAGAATTAAAAACAATTTGAGGAATCTACCAGTAGTGCCATGCGATGGCCCAATGCCCTTTTTACACCATCTCAATAAGTCGCCACTCCAAGAGACAGGGAAATTTCTAGGAGGCACTTGTGCATCCAGCAGAGCAGAGTTAGCGGGCTGCCTGGAATCCATGCATGCAGCCCAAAACAAAGCTCTCTCTTACCTCCTCTCTCTCCAGCCCAACGATTCCTGCAACGCTCCACAGATGTTATTGACCTCTGGGTTAACTCATGTCAGGTAAGCCTGGGAGATAATGGACAAAGAGCATTTTCTTTTACAGGTGGAATGACACGGCATATCCGCGGTCGGCCGCTCCTCCTGCATTGACAGATTTTCTAATTCACTGCAGATTCTCATAAAACTGGGTGGCCAACCACAGCCCGAGCCAACAGAGGGGCCATTCATACTGGGTGGGATAGAGGCCTGGCCAAATTAACCTGGATTAATTTAAGGGAGCAAAAGGCTCTTCACATTCAAATAAAATGAAGATCAATAAATTAAATGTTAGAGGTCAGGATGTCAAGTTCCCTGGCGATGAGCGACCGCCATGTGGAAAGTTTCTCCAGAGGGAGAAAAAAAGGCAGTTAAATGGCTTTATTCCACAGAAAACGTCCATTCCTCTCTCTTTACATGCACGAGTTGCTTTCCTATAAACACGGCCATGCCAGCAAAGAATGCTTATTACTTTTCTCATTTGCTGGATTGGTTGCTTCAGAGCGCTCTTGCAGTAATTACTGCCCAACTTTGTTTGTTTCTCCACTTCCAGAATTATTACCGTGAATGTTTGACATCCTTCTTTTTCTAGTAATGTCAATAGTCAAGATTTTGTTTAGTTATTTCTATTAATGCAAACTCTGTAAAACAACCCAGGCTCATTCTGAAAACGTACCCCATATACATTTCTGAAGAGTGCCAAATATGTCCCAGGAGGTAAGGTTTTTTTTTTTTGCAGTTTTTGTTTTTGCGAATTCCCCAGAGGCCATTGTCGACTGACTGACTGACTCACTGACTGACTGACCCACCTCCTTCCCTAAACCCAACCAATGGTGTTTTCAAAAGCACCAATTGACCTGCCCACCCTCGTCCCAAAACCCAGCCAACAGTTTTAAAAAGCAATCCAAAAAAAGAAAACCCCTCACCTGATTTTTACCACGTTTTCAGATGTTTTTACCACATTCTCATCCTGTTTATTTTAATTTTGGCTTCTATTTTTGTCTTACCCGATTTCTGGAACCGTTCTTCACCAGACTCGAACCCCGTCGCTGTGGTCAAATCCTCTCTGTATCTCAAGTCTGCCGAAATACATGGCAACCTAACTGGACAAACTGGTAACAGCAGGAAAGCCGTCTATACGGAAGTAAGCGTTCAGCTGGTAAGCGTGAAAAGAAACGGCATCATATCGCCCCGTAGTGTTCATTTTAAAGACAGAATGCAGCCATACGTACTTCTAGCTACATCATTCGCGATCTCCAGAAATGTATATAGGGCTGCATTTTCAAAATTAGCATGTGTTGATAAAATGACGCACATCAATTTGACAAACAGCCACGTTCCAAGAAGCAAGAACAGCATCTGCTGGATGTCCTCCATTGTTGTTTACCAGGCCGTTCACGTTATGTCTAAACATGGAAAGTGTGAGGGGCAACACTTCCTCTCTCTATTTGTGCACATTTGTTCTATATTTCAAAACATTTATGTCTTTGAGTGCACAAAGATGTGATATGTGAACAAACCTTACAGCTTTCTTCTTCAAGCAAGTAGGATGTCGATTAAATTTTCCTGGTGTACACCACGGCTACCGAGTTATGCTTGGTTCACACCTCACAAGTATTTTTTGCTCAAGATAATATTTTGAACTTGCATGGAAAACGGAATAGAGGCGTACAGTATTCCGCATAATTTTGGTGCCCAGCAGAAATTCGCCTCTATTTCTATGTATCAACTGAGCATGTAATTTATTCAAACAAATACTTATATTTGCTTTTGATTTGAACCCAGCATAATGGTACTACTGGCAATGGTTAAATTCTGTATTGAATTTTACTATACTGTACTGAACAATACCACTCAGTGTAGACAAAGCAAATGAGACTTTTCACCAACTGGGCAAATGAAAATTTTACCAAATTTTCTCAACCATGTTCCTGGAGGACCACCAACACTGCATGTCTGTGTTTGTCTGTTTAGATGATTAAATGTCTCCTTTGTCTGTCACACCCATCACAGGTCTTTCAGTCTCTGCTAATGATCTGATGATCTGAATCAGGAGTGTTTGGTTAAGGAGACATGGATTATGTGCAGAGCTGGTGGTCTTCCAGGAACGTGGTTGAGAAACACTGATCTAATCAGCTAACACGTCTGAAACTTTTGATGTGACCAACTAAAGGGAAAAAAAGTGTCACAAAAAATTGCGCACAAAGTAGGGATAAAATACATCCAAGTACATTTAAGCCTGAAGAGTTTTTTTCTGTAAAAACAATAGTTAGTCACAACTGTGTAATTAGTTTCAGTGGTTGTCATCAGGGAATAACATACCTTGGAATGTCGCAACTGTTTGATAAGAATCAAATTTCCAAGAAATTTATGTTATTATGTGTATATGTCTGTTCGAACACGCACCCAAAGCCCAGAGTGTCCACTTTTTCTTCGAATCAAATCACGTGTACAGATTCTGTTTGGGGAAACAGCATCTATTTATCACTATAGAGCACGTCTGACAGTCACGTGCCGCTACATGAACTGACTGTTTGAGGATTGCATAGGAGGGGCAACAGCACCTGTAATGGAAAGGAATGGAATCCTGCTGTTTTTATATTTATTTCAAAGTGTTTTCATGTCTACATAAAATAAAGGCACAGAACAGATTCACATTTAAGAGCAAGGGGCGTCACCTGGTGGTTTGGCGGTATGGGTTGCATATAGGGAGGATTGGCTTTTTAATGTTTATTGCCACCCTTCATAGAAACATTAAAAATATTGGACAAATGCGGGAAAATATCTTTATGCCTTAGAATTGTAAAATACAGGAGAATCCCTGGAAAAACAGGAGTGTTGAGGTATAGATGTGTAATAATGGTGATTAAATCTAACAATCACAAATTAGCTTACATCACATCTACACTCAAAAAAGTTTAGTTTTTTTTGCTTGTTCAAACTACTTAATTAAAATAAGCTGATTAATTCTTGAGATTTCATTGATACAAACAAATTTTTTATGTTCAATCAACATAAATTTGTTAAAAGTGTTAAGTTAACTTAATCGATTTGTGTTGGGTCAACATGAATGAATTATGTGGAACCCTGCATTTTTTACAGTGTAGGCATGCAAATTATTATTTTTATACTTGTTCTGAAGACGTTACTCTTAACAATAACAGCATTGTGTGACCTAATTTTAGGCTTTATTACTGCTTATGTTTGCATTTCAATAGCTGAACAGTCTAATCTCTAATTGTCATAACAATTTTCATTTAAGGAAATTGTTTTTTTTAACACAAAAACAAATCAAAGATCATTAGTTCTACTTTACAATCTGGCATTTATTCCAGCTACAGGCAATGATCAGGCAACAACAGGAAATGATCCACTACCTGCGGCTCCTTGCAATGTTTTTTTGTGAAAACCTACCAGTGCCACTCCAATTACAAAACATTATTATTACACGTTTATGACCATTATGATTTGGGCTGAGGATTAAAATCTAGCTTGGAACACTAACTGGTTAACTTGCTCAATAATTAATTTTGGGTCATTTATAAGCCAAACAAAAATACACCTGGTTATAATTTACCTCTCCGATTGTCAAATAGTCACAAAACGAGAGTCTCGAAAGGCATACATTAAGCACAAGCCTATCCACGATAATTATAAACGTGGCACAAACCTAAGAAATGATTCATGATTAGAATTGCAGGTGACAGTTCCAACTCAATTATTTAAGAAGTTCTAGAGGCAAGTTCTGGTTCAGGAAAGCTCCCCATTTGGATATGGCCTAGTGACGCCATCCAAGCCTAAAACCTGAACCACTTCATGTGTCATTATGTGATCAATTATCCAGTAGAAGGCTTCTGAGGAGGCCTACGTGCCATTAATAGCATTAATTCCTAAGCAGCAGACAGAGATGACATATGGCACAATGGAAAGAGTCCTGAAAATGGCTGACAGGTAGTTTGGCGCTAAAGTTGATGCCTGCCATTATAATAAAATGGCCAGTTCAACAAGAAGACACATTGTATGCCTCTATAAACATATCAAATTATACATATAATGAGAATAATATCAAATTCAAACAGAATTAGCTAAATAAACATGAAAGTGTACAGTAGGTGTGAAGATGTGTATCCACTGAAATTAAATTACCATTGCTATTTTTTATATAAAATGTCCTTTGATTGAGAAAAAGATTATTGGCTACTATTAAACATCAATTTTACCTCAGACAAACCTCTACTGCTAAATAATACTAATCTTTATGCTTTAAACATCTATTTGTATTTTATTTGCTTACTTTAATATATGAATAATGTAATAAAATAAAATACCAAGATCTGACACAATCAAAAACTTAAAACTTAACTTAATGTTTCTCAATAGTGTTTTTTTTTTTATTTATTTATTTTTTTTATTTTGGTAATGAAAGCAATGCAAGTACTTTTATATAACTTGGGACTGCACAGCATCTTGTCTTCTGAGCCATCTTATCATTTGGTTTCTATGTAGACCTCAGGTTGCTCCTCTCATATTTTACCTACTGCAAACATGAATCGTAAATCAGTGGGTAGAGCTAAACAGGAAGAAGCTGGCATTGCTCTTTATCTGTGGAGGCGGAGTTTAGCCACACTATTACATAATAAATTTAATCATTCCACAGTCTGTCTTTTTCAGATTGGTTTCAATAAACAAGCTTTTTTACTAACAAGAAAGTTCATCAAGATTCTTTGGATTCATCTTCAATGCCTCCTCCATCTTACCCCAGATATGCTCAATAATATTCATGTCTGGTCACTGGGCTATCCAATCCTGGAGAACCTAGACTTTCTTTGCTTTCAGGAACTTTGATGTGGAGGCTGAAGTATGAGAAAGAGCACTATCCTGCTAAAGAATTTGCCCTCTCTTGTGTTCTGTACTGTAATGGGCAGAACAAATGTCTTGACATCTCAGGCTGTTGATGTTGCCATCCACTCTGCAGATCTCTCACATGCCTCATACTGAATGTAACCGCAAATCATGATTTTTTTTCACCAAACTTGACTGATTTTTATGAGAATCTTGAGTCCATGTGGGTTCCAATAGGTCTTCTGCAGTGTTTGTGATGATTGGGATGCAGTTCAACAGATGATTGATCAGAAAAAATCTTCCTTCTGCCACTTTTCCATATCATCAACTAGAAGTCAAGTTATTAAAAGTTGCTCTTAGATCTCGGATCAGCGACAAGACTTTTGTCAGGTAGTACATGCAGTCATGATAATTGGTTATTATTGGGTTATTTTTGGCATCTCCAAGTGGTTGTGTTTGGTATTGCAACTTGACTTGACTAAAATGTGAAAAAGCAAAGAAGCAAAAATAAATAAATAAATAAAAAAATAAATAAAAACACTGAATGCTTGAGACTGACTGCACAGTACATACAGTATACTGCATTGTATACTGAATTATACCTGTATTATAGAATTATAATTATAGACTTCTTAAATAATTTGGGTTCTATGTGTAAACCCCTCTAATTCTATCAACAGCCCCCTATTTTATACTATTCTATACAGACACTATTTACATCTGCTTTCCTGTCCAAACTTCCACAAGGAATATGTCTGGGCAACAAGAACTTTGCAAATATGCAAACAGACTTCAGCCTAAGATTAACATCAGAATTTCCATAGGACACTCTTAATCTGGGCCACTAAGGGAATGCCTTTGCAGTGTCTAGTTTATCTAATAGGCTAAGCATTGGATTCATTAACAATGGGTTGAATAGCATCCGATCCAACATAAGAAAAGTGAGCCAGGTATTAAGAACAATCACCTTCCTCCTCACCAACCCTTTCACTAACACTGCCAACGTCTTTGTGTTCTCTCTTTCTGCAGTTTTTTTAGACTGAGTTTAGAGTTCATCTCAGGTATGCCCACAGGAAGTTCTTGGTCTCAGGAAACTGCCCTTCTGACTCTTGGCCCTCTTTCAAAACTCAGAATTGGACTCTCTCTTGTCTCTGTGTCTCAACACCCCCCTTTCTCTACCCTGTACACACCGACAGGAGGCAACCGTTTACCACAGTCCCGTGAGTCTACAGCTGGCAGGGCTGCTCTAGGGTCAGCAACTAACAGCCAGGTGATCACATCCTCAGGCCAGCTGGAGCTGCTGTCCCTCATAGACAGATACTCACGGACAAAAGCAAAGATGCTCACCACCTGTCTATTAACAATACACACAAGCCATCCTGTCTTTCTTTCGTCAGTAGACCTTCAACGTGCTCTTTACAATCGAGGTTGTAACAATGATTTTCATTTTGGGTAAATTATTTGACAGGTCATATAGCACTTAAAGGGAACCTATGATGAAAATGATTTTCTGTAAGCTGTTTGGACACAAATGTGTGTAAGTATAGTGTGCCCAGAGTCATGTTGGGGTGATATAAAGACAATAAGTCTCTTTTTTTATTTCCTGACATTAGAATAGGATCCAAATCCCTCCCATTTTGAGGCCCACCGCAACTTGATGTAGGAGTGAGGTTTTCCCACCCACAAAATTGCTTGACAGCCACCTATTAACATGTCTCCTTAGTAACATGTATAATCAAATCAATAAGACAGGACGTGCGCAAAGTAACTGAGATTTAAAGTTCTGTTCATCTCTTTGTGTTCATCAATCATCATCAAATAAGATGGAGAATAAGTTATTAATAATAAGTTTAAAAAAAATTTAAAACAGTCCAAGTTTGTAATGAATTACAGCGATTTTACCGTCTTTATCACTTCAGCCGCATGTCAGTACAATAATAAAAGAAGACACTTCAATCCTGGTTTATGAACTATAAATCAGGTTTATTTTGTACATTAACATAACGTATATCCATACAGCAGTGGATATTAACATGTATCCTGTCACATTTGCCGTGCAAACAGTGCAAAGTTAAACACTGTGTGTGTGTGTGTGTGTGTCTATGTGTATGTGCGTGAACTTACGACATGTAACGACATTGTGTGTGACTCATCGTTGCAGGAAGGCATGAATTAACTCCATAACAAATTCATCAAATAATCATTGGGAAAGTTCTTACTGTAGTATTTCTCACAAACATGAGACCTGCTTCCTTTCATGTCTGGTACTGTGCTGTTTATCTGACACAGCCTGAGACTGAGGCATGCTCTGAAAGACACATGGGAATGATGGGCAGGGAGAACTAGTATTAAAGGCACATACAATCAAAACACCTACATTGTGTTCAAAGCAGAAAATTCCAATATCCTGAAAGGTATAATAAATAATCTGATGGGTGTTTTGAGCTGAAACTTTACAGACACATTCTGGAGACACAAAAGACTTGGTGCCCTTTAATTGACAGTTCACAAACTACCCTAATGCTGTTCATACCTCCATTGACTTGAATTTGCACAAATGCTTGTAAGATTGGAAGTTTAGAAGTATAAATTAAAGGATTTTTCATTTTCTTTTTATAGTAAGCAGGTTATTAAAATGAATTCAATTCAATTCATGTTTATTTCTATAGTGCTTTTACAATCTAGATTGTGTCAAAGCTGCTAAACATGGAAGTTCAAACAAAATGAAACTGTCAGTCCAGTTTTCAGAATTGAAGTTCAGTTTAGTTCAGTTCAGTGTGGTTTTTCAGTCAAACACTGCAGAGCAAATCCATCGATGCGCAGCTCCACAAGTCCCAATCCAAGCAAGCCAAAGACAACTGTGGCGAGGAACCAACTTAACCAACAGACAAAAGTGAAGGAAAAAACCTTGAGAGAAACCAGGCTCACTTGGGCCATTTGACCATTTCTCCTCTGGCCAAACTTCTTGTGCAGAGCTTCAGTATAGGTGCTAGAGGCTGGAGAATGCTGGATGTCCTTCGTGGTGAAGCTGCAGGTGTGAGTACAGGTAGGTGAGAGGGTAAAATGAACTGAAACCAAAATTAACACAATAACTGAAATGAAGTAAAATGCATATAAAACCATAAACATGTTTATTTCAGCTTGTTACCAAGGAAACATTTCTCAGTCAGTACAGTGGTATGTACATGATAATGACAAAAGCACACAAGTACCAATGACTACAACTAAAATAACCACAAAAAAAATGTATATTGTGTTTTAGGCACTGCATTTAGTTTTAAATATTTTATTTAATTTAGAATTTATTTAACTCACAATCCAAATACCAATATATTAAATTAAAACGCAACAAAATAACTAAATATTGACAAATATTAAAATGAAAAAATATATAATAAATAACTATAAATGTTTTCCACATGGAACACAAACTCTTCATTGAGTGCAATATTGTAGGTACTTACTTCCCAATTGCTATAAAGTATGTTCAATGTCATATGTTCAATATGACATTATAAATCCTCCCATTTTGTCATATAACCTACAGCATCACTTCACAGCCATTCACAGATCATCTCCCATGGCTTCATGAGACAGTAAAATGTCCATCAGATGAGCGCTTCAGGATCTCGTTGAAAGTTGTAGGTCACCTGTGGACTTTTTGCCTACTGTTTTATGAATACTATGAATTTGGACACTACTCAGCTCACATACTGTTATCCACTTACCATATAATACGGAAGTAGGCAGAGATTGTGACTCACCCATCCGCTCTCTGAGCCGGACTAAGAGCCAAACCGTCTTAAATGAGTTCTGACTGCTTTGTACTTGTCAATAAAGGAATGCTGGAGGATAATCGAACAGTTACTTGTGCTCAGTAACTCAGCAAACCTGGCTGGGTGTCTTTGGACTTGTGTGTTTCCTCAGTGAGAAGGAAAAAGAGAGAATAACAGGTTTGTTGTGCAGGGCTTTGGATTGGTCTATTAGCTCTACTTTGTTTCTTCCCCATCAACCCGGGAACTAGACTGGCTTCCAGTGGGATTGGGCACCGGCAGCCAGTAGGACAATGAGTCTTTTTATCTCTCCAGCCTTGTCTGAGAGTTCAGCTTTCACAGGCTTATCAAGATCCTCTGCAAGTGTGCTGAAAAGTCAATCACAAATGTAAAAAAAGACCCCTGGGATTCAACAACCCCCTCTCCTATTCTCTTTACATATAGAGCGCTCTCTTTTTCCATTACGATGCATGAACTCCAGTGGAATTTCTGTGAGGGAAAGAGGAAACAGGCTGTCGAAAAGGGTGTGAATTGGCTCCCCAGGCCAATGGTCAGTCCGGCTAACCAAAAAGATCTTGATCCCAAAAACATTTCCTGTAGGCAGCACTGCAAATGATACAGCTTCTCAACTGTGACAACAGGAGCAGGTCTTTCCAACAGAACAGATCATCTATTTAAAGGCAACTAATGTAAACATTGTCTCTCTCCCATGGAATGACAATTGTTAGTGTGAAGAATAGACTAATGCCGCAGTTAGCCGTCGCACATTCTCCTGCAGATTCCCATCTCCGGGCAGGGTTGAGAAGATGGTTTGAGGGTAAATCACTTGTGGAAAGGTGAAATGTGGCCAGCACGAGTCAACATAATCCACTCCAGACACATGTGTAACACAAGAGAAACAGGTGCAAACAATTGAAACAGCTGTCAGTAGGCTAGAGTGATCTCTTTTGATAGCTTAATTGTTAGACAATCCCGGCACAATTTTGGCAACATCGCTTTGAGCCCGGCTGCCTTGTCTCCATCTGCCAGAGTGTAGATACAGTGTGTGCTTTCAGTCCTCATAGAGAAGAGTGTCTCTGGGATGTGTCCAGCCCTCAGCTCTGTGCTTTGAGGAAAATGGGGCCTGATTGCTGCCATTTCCACCTTGTCTCTGGGCATGGTCAGGCGTGACAGTAATACTCATAATTATAGTGGTAGGAAAACTTCTACAAGGTGTCAAACGCTCTCCGTGATTTTGAGAATTAGCCTCAATTCTATGCTGAGCTTAGTTTCTTTAGTGTACAACAATCAGGCTCAGATTTTCCCATACTGGGCAGTAGTTATAAATAGAGACGATAAGCAATCAGAAAAGGACGGAAAAACACCTCAATTACTTACTAATATGACATTATAAATCTCAATCCTCAATCTCAGTAGTCAATTAGTACTAAGTTTGGTGAACTGAACAATTTAAGTATAGTCTACAAAACCGGCAGTTTAAATAAACTTAAATATGCAAGTTTTGACTCCATTACTCAATTAAATTGAGGCAACGAGTTTACTCAATTAATATAGTTCAGTCAACTTATTAAAGTTTTCAGTGTATGATTTGCATGCCTTCTTGTCTGCTTTGGCTAAATAAATAAAACTACACGTTATATGTATATGTGTATATATTTATATATATATATATATATATATATATATATATATATATATATATATATATATATGCATGTGTGTGCATGAGTGTGTGTAATAATGTACTATGAAAAAATGTTTAAATAAATTTTAAACAAAAAATATATATCCATTTATTCACATTATGATGAATAATTATACCTGAAGCCATTTGATTTCTGATTTAAAAAAAGACCTTGCACTTAAAAAGTTGCACATATTAGAATTTTACAGTCAAGACTACATTCTACATTTGTTTTCCCAGAGATGGGTTGTGGCTGGAAGGGCATCCGCTGCGTAAAAACGTGCCGGATATGTTAGCGGTTCATTCTGTTGTGGCGACCCCGGATTAATAAAGGGGACTAAGCCAAAAAGAAAATGAATGAATGAATGACTACATTTGTGAATTTTTTTTTCAAATGATTAATTATGATTTTGAGCTCACTACACTTAAAATCTTAAGTTTATGCATTTTCATGGTACATAAGTTAAAATAACTAATATTTTTAAGAGACAGGACCTACATGCTAAATTTTAAGTTATGTTCAGTCAACTTTACTTAATTGTTTAAGTAAAGACAACATCAGGGTTTGCAGTGTAGGCTCATTCTGAAAACATAGCCCTATAAACGTTTCTGGAGATCGAAAATTATGTAGCCAGAGCTGCGTATGGCTGCCTTTCAAACTAATTTGTATTTTGTCTTTCAAACTAATGCCACAGGGCGGTATGACACCATTCCTTTTCTTGCTAACCTGCTGACTGCTTACCTGCATGTGGATGACTTTATTGCTGTTACTAGTTTGTCTAGTAGCTCGACACGTACATCGGTGGACCATGGGGTCCGAGTCCAGTGAAGAACAGTTCCAAAAAGAAAGTAAGACAAAAACAGAAGCCAAAAAAAAATAAAATGAACAAGTAAATAACAAGGTGAGAATCATTTTTCCTCAGATTTACATCACAACAAAGAAAGAACAAGGATTATTGCAACTTCCGTTCACTTTCCGACTTAAAATATTTAGTTGTTTTTTTCAACAAAACTAACCCAGGCTTATTCTGATTACGTACCCCTATATACATTTCTGTAGAGAGCAAAATACGCCCCCAGAAACAGGGTAAAATCTGAATATTGAAAAATCAGGGGGCTTTTCGTTTTCTGGATTGCTTTTCAAAACACTGCGGTTGGGATGAGGGAAGTGGGTGGGCGGGTCAGTAGGTGCTTTTCATAATATTATTGGTTGGGTTTAGGGAAGGGCGAGTGTGGGGGAATCAGTCAGTTGGTCAGTCAGTCAGTGAGTTAGTCAACAGCAGCCTCTGGAGGATTTATCTGAGAAAAGCAGGCACGAATGGCACTCGCGAGAGAAATTTGAAATCTGAAAACGAGTACTCAGCGGCCTTTGGCAGATTCGTGAAAACAAAAACTGCAAAAAAAGAGTACCTCCTGGGACGTATTTTGAAAAAAAAATGGTTTACCAAACAAGACAATTTGTAGAACAGGGCTACATTTTGTCCAATCTTAATTGTTGGATTTTTGATGTTTGCTGTTGTGATTGGTGTTTACCAAGTGTGCCACACGCCTGCTTTTGAGTGAAGGTCTCGTCCATTAGATTGCCCCATGGGGGCTGGCTGCAGTATAAGTCATAAAACCCACCTCCTCCTTGTTAATGAAGGAGACTTGAGCCCAAATAAAAAAAATTATTACAGTTGCAATAAAATGTCCCGAAAGATGGTTCTGGTCAATTAAGGCACTGGTTATCATGCTGATATAGGTGCAGATATTGTTTTTAGAGTATGTTTTTAGCCACTAATTTAATGCTGGGTGTGTTATCGTGACTGACAGTTGTGATTGACAGTTTCTCTAAGCTGACCTTCGGAGCTTCGGGAGGATATTCAAGTGTTATTATTTGATTTCTGTGTTATTTTACCTTGATATAATGAGTTTTTCAGCAGTAAACTATACTTTCTGACCTACAGGATCTGGTGGAACACTGTTTATTCGGTAAGGTCTGGCTTTATCGGGCTTTATTAGTTTGCTGATACACGCCTAGCCATGACGGGGTAAATACAGGTGATCGCTATCTAACAGTAATTCTCTTTATGAGTCTGATATAATAATGAAGACAAAACTATTGTCAGCCTATATCCACATTGATCTCCTGTAACGTTATTTGAACTTGATTTACAGGAAGTCTCTGCATTTTCAGTTTTGGCATGTTATTGAGTTAATGTACTGAATTTGCTGTTATGAAACATTAATGTTCTAGAAACCGAATCTTAAATAACAAATAGAGCTGTAAATGTTATATATTATTTACATACATCATTTACCGTTGGCTTTTTATTTGAAAACTCCTAATAAACATTAAAATAAATGTAAATTCCTCTTTGCCCGATATTATTAAGGCATCGAATAAACCAAATGAAAACTGAGGCAAAAAGTGATAAACAATATACAAGCGATGTTGCAGCGGCTGATAGACATCCTTTGATGTATTAATACTGCAAAGTTAATTGTACAAATTGATAAGAATTATTTTATATAGTGCAGGGATGGTATGTGTAAATATCCTGTTGATATTTAGAAATCTTGCTGTGTTTATATCTTTTAAACACATGATTTTTCCTACATGGTAAATCGTTATCTATCTACCGCATGATAAATCGTTATCTACACACCGTAGGCTATATTTTGGGCCCTGTTGATTGCTAGTTAAAAATAAAAACCTTTCTAAAAATGTATGTGTTGTTTGTATGTTATTGTTCATATTTTACAAGTGTTAGTTCTTCCCCTGTGAAGATAACAAATACCAACAACCCTGTTATAAGAGAAATATTTATTTGTGCTTATGGCTTAGTCTAACTAGACTAGAGTTTTTGAAAGATCGTTTATTTCTGCAGTACAACATGTATTGCTTTTATTAAATTATAAGACCTTACATCACACTTTTTAATAAATCGTGTATTATTACGTGTTTTTAAATGTAAGTGCAAATATTTATATTAGCGAGCCTTTGTTATAGTGCAGATACGGCCAGTCAAGTGTGAAGTTCGGGGGGGCGTGGTTGATTTGACGTACAAACCTTTGGTTGGAAGCTTGATTCCATGGCTCCGCCTCTGGCTCCATCAGGCAGTCCTTCTGCGCATACCCAGTCTCCAATTTCAGCAGTCTTTTGCGACAGTTTGTGCCCATCACGAGGCGTTTTGCCTTCAAAATGTTCAATAGGAAAAGGCACTGTCGCATCATCTATATGCACAAGCAATGGCAAATATGATCTTTTATTTTTTCAACTAGCCTAATTAATCTCTATTGAAATTAGGCCTATTTCTTCCTTTTTATATATGTCATCGTGGAATTGTTATTTTACTATGTCAGCAAATGACAACTATATTTGTTTTTGAAGTTGACGAGTAAACGATTATGACAAGGAACCCAGGAAATGACAATTATAACACAGGAAATATAAAAAATGTACGTTAATACATATTTGGTTCATTAGTGATGGTATATCTGACAAGTCTGTATTTGGACTGCTGCAATAGCACTTCCCTTCAATATTAAGCATGTGGCTCAAAATTGCAATCTCAATCATTCTCAAAACTATTGTTTACATGTCAACTGATTATTTATAACACTGATAACTTATCAGATTCAACCTCAATTGAGAGTAAGTATATTTATATGGACACCAATACTCCAATTTTATTACAGACGATATTTTGATTAAGAGTCTACCATGTAAACAGAAATTTTTGATAAACTTAATCAGACTTACTGTAAGTCATAAAGTAGTAAACACAAATAGAATTAAGACGTGGAATATTTCTATTTTAGTGACATTATCAAAGCACAGTACAGACATGCAAATACCTTAAACTATTACCGTCATGTAGGACTTTTCGCTGCATACTGCGACATGATAGTTCTTACACTCTATTCTCTGAGCCTACAGAGTCAGTTCAGGACCACAGCCACCCACATCTCCAAGGGCTCAAGTGCACTCACAATGAACTCCTGGGAGATCATTACACCCACCATCACCAAATGCAATTTTTACAAATGCTGTCCGGGAAATGTAGAACTTTTCTTTCCATTAAAACAACCTCTCCCAGTCCTTACATGATCGCAGAATAAACTTGGTTTACACATGCAGTGTGAAAGTACTGTGTCGTTTGGCATGGAGAAAAAGTTCCAGGATGAAGGTAAAACTGCTTAACTGCAGTTTATTTTAAGAAATTAAAAATTAAACACTCGAAATTACATGAAATTCCAGAGGAAACACTGCATAGCGTCCTGGTGTAATGACGTTAATTGATCCATGTATTATAACATGAAAACATGAAAGGAACATTCTAAAAGCAGCTCATATAACCACCTTAATCCAACATAGGCTCATTCTGAAAACGTAGCCCTATATACATTTCTGGAGAGTGTGAATTATGTAGCCAGAGCATGCACAGTGGCCTGAACAAAAACTGCAAAAAAACAAAACATAGCTCCTGGGATGTAGATAGCAGTACATTTTCAGAATGAGCCTAGGTTGCCCTCATCATATTGATGCTATACTTTGATTAAGGTAAATAATCTGATTACTGATGTCCATGTAAACGTAGTCTGTGACACTTATCTTTCCACTCAACCCATTTCAAGCTTTGCTGATTATACTTTTTTATGTTACTCAACTCCTTGTCCAAGCTCTTTTTCTGTCCAGGCTGGACTATTGCAACCCTTTTTGGCTAACCTCCTAACCAACTCCATCCAGCCTCTCAGATGAATGCAGCAGCAAGAGTGGACTTTAACAAACCAAAAAGAATGGATGTCACACTTTTTTATAATACACTGGCTGCCAGTCACCGCTCACATCAAATTCAAGGCGCTGCCATTCACCTTCCAAACAACCGTTGGCTTGAGTCCACTACTTCAGGCTTATGTGCCCAGCAAGACCCTGCAGTTTGCTACCAAATGTCGCTTTCAGGTACCATACAAAGAGGCACAAAATTAGTCACAAGTACCATCAACTTTAATGTTCCATCATAGTGGAATGACTTTTTCTAGTTTCTAGTTATTTTTAGGAAACAAATATATATGCATCTGTTCAATCAATGCTTCATTATTCAACAACAGCACTCCCTACTTATTTGCACCAAACACTCCATATTTCTGGGAAATATGTGAAATTCTGGATGTGCTTCAGGGGGGTGAGTGAACTTGACAATTACCTGTATCAGTAGTATACTCTTTCTTTTTCCTCTATATACTGTATGTAGTAGACACTCCATTACAAAGACTGATAATAATTCTTTTTAATTCAATAATAATTCTGACACAACTCAGGTGATTTCGTTGGATATGAATTACGTAGTGATTTTTCTCTCTTTATTCCAAACATGCACTGTTTCAAAAACATTTTAAACTTGTAAAACTCATTCTTGATGTGCAGCTGATCACAGAGAGTTGCAACAGATCTTTCTTTGCAAATCCTGTGGATATGTTTATATGTGTTACTATGGATCCGTTAATATGCGCCTGTCAATCAATTCAGTGGGTGGGGAAAACCAAACTCCTATGTTACGTTGTGGTGGGCCTCAAAACCACTAGGATTTGGATTTGGTCAGGACATTTTAAAAAAGTGACTTGTGTTTATATCACTCCAATATGACTGTGGACATACCATACCTACATACACACAGTCTGTCCAAACAGCTTTTAAAAGTTGAATTTGCATTCCTTTAATATTTTCTCCCTTGTTATATTGTTATCATGAACAGTAAATAAACATCAACAAATGAATGGAAAGGACAATAGAGAGTTCCAGACTTAAGGAAGGATTTTACGGATTATAGGTGGCTAAATGTATTGCCACTTTATGTATTGTACTGGATATTCATTCAATTATCTTAGGTTACAATTTATTTGTATTGTCTTCTTTAGACATTTTTCTATAATTTCAAGCCATGCACATTCTGAAAATGTACTGCTATATACATTTCTGGAGAGCACCACATACGTCCCAGGAGATTTTTTGCAGTTTTTTGCAGGTCGCGAATGCAACAGAGGCCACTGTGTATGTTTTGGAGATCTCAAATTTCTTTCACGAGTGCCATTCGCACCAGCTTTTCTTGGGTAAATCCACCAGAGGCCGCTGTCAACTGACTGACTGAAGGAATGACTGACTGACCGACCAATTGACTGACCCATCCTCCTCTTTCCCTAAACCCAACCAATAGTGTTTTCAAAAGCACTGATTGACCTGCCCACCCACTTCCCTAAACACAACCAACAGTTTTAAAAAGCAATCCAGAAAAAGAAAAGCCCTCACTTGATTTTTACCATCTTTTCAGATTTTACTACATTCGCACCCTGTTATTTACTTGCTTATTTTATTTTTTGGCTTCTGTTTTTGTCTTACCGGTTTCTGGAACTGTTGTTCGCTAGACTCAAACCCCCTTCATCGCGGGCAACTCCTCTCTGCATCTCAAGTCCGCCGACATACATGGCGAACATACGGAGCGGTCAGCTGGTAAGCGCATAAAGGTATGGCATCATACCGCCCCGTAGTGTTTATTTTAAACATGAAATGCAGCCATACGTACTTCTGGCTGCATAATCCTACAATCAGTGACACTACTAGCTTAACTACATCTCAGTAGCGTGGCGGTAGTTTTGCTCCAAAATTCAATAGCTTTTTGGTAGCGAAACTATTTTTAGGTCAAGTAGGATCAATTTACAGATCGCGGATCAATAAGTTGCGGCACTAACATTCACAGAGTCGTGAGGCCGGCGTCTAGCCGATGAAATTGAATCCATATGATGGAGAGAACGCCGATTTCTTCTTCTTCCTGTTTTATGGTGGTCGACAACAAACGTTTTGGTGCATTACTGCTATCTCTCGCTCTGGTCAGTGATGTTGCCAACCAATAAGGCTAAAGATGACTGAGGGAGAGGAGTTATTTCTGAAGCAGGATTCCTCGTGACCATACCTCGAGAAGTACATGTTAAGATTTAGTAACGTTAATTGTGACGCTGTGCTCAAAAAACACTTTTATTTGTTGTGGTAGCCTAATTTTTATTATATATATATATATATATATATATATATATATATATATATATATATATATATATATATAGTTTACTGTAGTAAGGCAAAAGTATACTATGGTAATTACGATTAGTTCATGATAGTTACTAATGATAATACATTATGTAGTATAATTCATTAATGAAGAGTGGTAAGTTATATACTATGTAACTTATATTACTATAAATTACTACAGTATTTTAAATGTGTAACACCTGGTTTTATTGGATTTTTTTTGTTTTTGCTGTTATATACTATAATTTGTTTCTGTTTGATTCAGCATATTACTTGCAGTAAATAATTGAACTGAATAATTCTGCCTCATATGTTTCATTGACAGTTATATTGATCACTAAGATATGATTGAGATATGATTTAAATTGCTTCGATTTAAAAAAGAAAATAGCTCAGATGTAGCTAAACTACTTTTGCCAAGTAGCTTTTAGCTTAGCTTGCTACATTTCCCATAGGGAAGCTTTTAGTGTAGTTAAGTTATATTTTAATTAGAGTTGCTAATAGTTTAGCTCACTACATTTTTCAAGTAGCTTGCCCAACACTGCAGAAATGTAAAGGGCTACATTTTCAGAATGAGTCAATGTTGTATAATTTATATACTGTCAAAATGATGTGTGAACAAATTCTGTTGTGCTCCGCATAATAAAGTCATTTTAGTTTAGAAAGACATGAATATAAGCAAATAATGACATTATTTTGGGGAAATTATTCCTTCAATTTACTTGTATCTAACTGGTCAGGTTTCCCCTGAAGTGAGCACAACTATTAAACCCCTACTGGGTTAAGAATCAACCAGCGCTTAGTCTAAATAAACAGCCAGTAGGTATCATGAGAGCCATTATTCAGCAACAGCAGACAGTGATGACCCTAATAATGGAGTTTCTACAAGAGGTTGATGTGCTGTCTCGGGGTAAGCTTTTACCTTATGATTTATGTTGGCCTGTGAATTGGTGCTGTTTGAGGGCGGGGTGAGGAATGAAAGTGTTAACGCTGGGTGTTGGTGAGGTGAGGGCAGGAGGGGCCGAGGGGGCCAGAGTTATGAGTTTTCTCAGCTGAGTGCTGTGCTTGGGTTACTGCCTCTTGTTTTGATCTGGCAATGGAGAGGGAGAGGCTGCGAGCCTGCAGGCTTGAACCCCACAGCTGAACCACTGACCCCAACATCCATCAGGCCCAGGCTGCCCTGACAGGGGAGCCAGTCGCAGACACTCATGGGTGGAGCCTCAAAGTTGAGTGACAGATGAGAGGGACTGTCCATGGATGATCAGTGATTTACATCAATAACTTATTCTGTTGAGCTTCCAGTGTAAGATAACTAATGCACATTGGAAGATGCTCCAACCATGGCACTTCTGGTCTTTTATTAGGATGAGATAGAAGAAAACTGTTAAGGAAATGTTGTGGTAAAATATTAAGATTTTCTTTTTTTGTGTTGTAATGCAGCCTGTTAAAATATCGGTGTAAAATATTACTGAGTTGTGAGTAAACTTTTCCAACCCACGAATTCTAGAAAGACACATTTTACATTTCACACACCAGTACAAACATTTTGGGACAAAGTAGTTTGGATACAACAGAAAATATCTGTAAGACTTATCTGCTCATGGGAAATTATTACGCTTGGCTTAATACTTAAGGGTAAAAAGGCATCCTATATAATGAATAATTTGTTGTTATTATTGTTATTAAAAAAGAATTTCTGATATATTTGAAGATATTAAGAGAGATGAAAAGCCAAAAAGCAAGATATTAATATTTATCATTAAAGAATTTTGGTTTCATATTTTGAGAACTTTAACTCCCCTGCTGCGTATTTTTCTTTATCATTGTATTTTTTATTTTTTATTTTTTTTTTGTAAATTTTTGTTATTTTATTTATTTATATATGTATTATTAGTATTAATAATGAGGATGGAAAGATAGTGAATGTAAATTGATTGTTATCTCAGTCTTTTGTGTAATTCTAAAAATTATTAATGCCTTTCTGTTATTGTTCAAGCATTGTTCATAATTTAAAAAATAATAATAATAATAATAATTAAAAAAAACATTGCACACTCCAATCCAGCAGGTGGTGGAAAATCAATTTTTGTCTTGGTGCAACATTAGAAGAACTGCTACATTAGGAGAAGGGCTACATCAGAAATCACAGGCTTTCCTACTATAGAGCTAAAAAAGTACGTCCAAATTCAGTATTCATAAAAGAGTAGGAAAAAGTACCGGAAATAACTTCTCTGGTAAGATTCTGAAGTGTGCATACTTCAGGCATTGTATTATCCTGTGATGCCAAGGGACTGGATTTACAAATGACAATGACACAAGTAAAAGACATCACTACATTGTTGATAATAGACAACGGACAATAGACAACTTTTAAAGGATTAGTAGTAGTGGAGAACTTTATTATTCACTGCGAGGGGAAACTCATTTGCCACCATTAACATCACAATACAATCAATGATTGAACAACAACTTCCACAAAAAAAACATTACAACACTAAATCATTTGCACCAACTATACATCACAAAAAAACATTTATAAATCATGCCACTTCGTTAAAAACCCTGACAGCAATTGAGATAAAGGACTTCCTTAATCTCTCTCTCTCTGTGTCTCTCTAATGCTGAGTTCAGAATGCAAGTTTTTTAAAGTTAAAGTTAAAGTCATCGTTTTCACACTGCATGACTATCTGTTCTAGTGTTTCGTCTGTGCTGTGTTTACACTGTAGGATGGATCGGCGACAGGGGGTTTCACACTGCATGACTTTAAAATAGGAAGAATCGCAGACAACTTTGTCCAAACTACACCTCACAACCAAACAAACATAAGAAATGACATGGAAACAATGCGAGGTCATGTAATATTTTGTTATTAACTACATAATGGAAAAAGAAGGCTTTAGCTTTAAAAAATTTACTTATTTTTGCTCACCTGGCTATTGAAGAGAATTAGCAGTTTCTCCACAACCTTTTTTTACTTTTCGACCCAATTGTGATATTGCTCAGATGACACGTCAAACAGACACGGGTGCTCCTGCCAAATTTACATTAGTTTTTCATTCATTTCTTGGGTCCAAATGAACTGAAAATGAGCGCTTTTATCTTCTCCCCAACCCCTGCTGGCTTGCAGATACCCACACTAGTGCATGCTGCTCACTCATTGGCTGTAGGTGATCGCCGATGTTATTTTAAATCAGAACACATTTCACACGGCATGATTTGAATCACCAACAGAACCAGATATTTACCTTACCGAATATGTCACGGGTATCTGCGACTCATCTGTGATTCTCTCATATCGAGTCCTTGATAGTTCACACTGTGTGATTGTCACTCAGGTGAACG
>NC_079458.1:30711996-30886996 GCF_903798145.1 Danio aesculapii
ATCATTATTATTATTAGTATTAGTATTATTGTTATTTTTATTATTATTATATTTTATAGAAGAAGCCTACTCACACTGAAGCAGTCTGCCAATTTTCCAAATATCTTGTGGCTAAATAAGCCTCGCACATTACAAAAAGCTTGAAAAATAATTAATAACATGGTTGAGTTAAGTAGGCTTGTTTGGTCATTTATAAATTCACAAAAACTATATAAATAAATAATACTTTCCACCTTCCTAAGGTTATAGGAGAAAATATAGCTTATTAAACCTAGTCAGGATTAACAGGGTAAATAATATTTGATGCTACACAAGCATTACATCTAATTATTTATATATATATATATATATATATATATATATATATATATATATATATATATATATATATATATATATATATATATACAGCGTACAGTTACAACCCGAACTAGTGAAATTACATGTACTGTAAAAATAAATCCTGGTTGCCTTATATTTTTAAGTTGAATCAAATTAACCTTATAAGTCCATTGAACTTATAATTTGTTAAACGGACTTAAAACAGCTTGTTTAACTTATAAAATTAATTAATAGTTAATAAGTTACAATGAACTAAAAACACATGCTGTTATGACTAATTTATCATATATTTTTTTACAGTGTGAAAAAGCAAATATATAATCTTATAGCACTAAGCAATTATAATCTAGCTACAAAAGGCCAAAACAAAGAAGCTAAAAATGTACAGATAATTTAATAACAATAATACAAATAATAATAATAACATGATATTATGTTTTAATGCACATGTGTTTAATTCAAACCTTGCAATTCTTTATTTTGGATTGAAATGTCGGACATTTGTATGTTTTCATTTAACACGGTTTTATTTCTGTGATATTTACATTCTTTTACGAGGGAAATTTAAACTAAGCACCATCATGTTTATAGAAATCCAATCTTCTCTTTACAGACGCAGTCGTGCTCTCGCCGCGCTCGCAGTGGAGTTGTGGCACATGCGGCGCGCGCTCAGTGTGTGGCGGTGACATGACGAGCCGCGCGGCCTCCAAACCACAAAAAACCACTTCCCTGTCATATAACCCCATACGAGCCACTTCCCTGTCATATAACCCCTATATTTCTGCTCCAACATGATAAAGAGAAACATGACGATGCAGCGTTTATTATATGCGACATGTGTCGGACACGGACATGTGATTTAAAGATCAGTGATTGCAATGTACGCATTCAGAATGTATGTGAACAGTAGTCCTAATAAAACTTTGCAAATAAATACAAGTAAAATCTACATCAAAGCAAAATACATTCCAATACTATATTTAGAATCATTGTGAAATTATGAGCTCGCTGATTTAACATTTGAACAAGCATTTGCGCTTTTATTTTTTAATTTCAGATAACTTGAGTTTAAAAACAATACATTCGTTTTTTTTGTACAGTGACAGTGCATGTATTTAGCTGGTGTGCCCACAGTCACAGATGTGCAGTTATTGTAAAATGAATGTTATTGACGCATTCAAAAATGTGTTAGACAACACAATTGTGTAATTATACCTCCACATGTATATTGTAATGTATTTGAATGAAAAAATTATAATATAGCGAGATATTCACTGTATACGTGAGTGACTAATGCAAATGCATTTTTAAAACGAAACTATTTCCTGTTGTATTGCCCAAAGAAAGAAACATAGTTACATTTAATCCATTGTTCAATATTTAAGATAATATTTAAAATATGTTTAAAACCCCGAGATCACTGTTAAAATGTATTTGTTTATCTAGACTGATATTTTTAATAAATATTCCAGTGATTTTAAAATAATTTCCCAGTACTTGGTTGCAGCTGGAAGGGCATCCGCTGTGTAAAACATATGCTGGATAAGTTGGTAGTTCATTCCGCTGTGGTGATGACCCCTGATGAATAAAATGATTAAGCCAAAGGAAAATTAATAAATGAATTTTTACTTTTTTATTTTTCAATATCTTTGTAATTGCAGTGTCTAATGCTGAGTTGTCTTCACCCAAACGCATGGTCAAATTTGGACAAACACAAACCCAACAGTTGGGTTGAAAAAAAATATGTAATTTACAAATTAACAAATTAACCAAACGTCCATATTTAATCCGCCGCTGAGTTATACAACCCCGCATTTGGGTGTAAGAGAGCGAGTGAATATTTAGTAATAATGTTGTTGTTGTTGTTTTTTTTTTAAATTATTTAAATGATATTCTGTGATTTAGTTTTTCATTAACGTGTTTATGCTTTATTGATTGATAAAATGGATTCTAAAGAACTCAACAAAGCAGTAGGTCTAATTACTGAAGAGAAGTTATTATGATAATGAAGCCGGCTCGCATTGCACTGCCTTTAAAGAACAAAGTGAACTCCTGGCCTTGGATTTAGGATCAGTTTCATGAAGATTCACTGACATCTTCTGGATAAGAGTGGGAAATACCTACATGTCGAATGTGTCTTAAAAACTACCGATCTGCCTACTTAGACACAATTTCCGAGCATTATATAATTTATTTTAAAAAATAAATTCAGAGTGACTTTAGAACATGACATTTAATGGAATCAGAGACATGAATCAGTTTTGTCAAATCAAATCCACATGAAAAATAAAATACTGGAGTGATTTATAAATGTAATAAATAAAAGTGTTTCTAAACCATACTATAGTAATTTGTATTATTCTGTATGTATAATATTTACTAATCTTTTTTAATGAATGCAACAACATAATGCATTAACTTTTGTGAACTGATAAGCTTTAATAAACTGTACTTTTTATAATTTAAATGTGTTGTATTGTAGTATGTATACCCTTCGTTGTAGAAACTTTGCACTGTAAAACCCAATAAGTTAAGATAACTCAAACCATTTGAGGAAACCGATTGCACCTAACCATTTAAGTTGAAAAATTAATCCTAATGAGTACTGTGAACTTAATCAATTTGAGTAAATGAGGCAATTTGAGCATGGTAAAACCCAATGAATGAAGAGAACTCCAACCATCTGAGCACTGTAAAACACAGTAAGTTAAGGCAACTGAAACTGCTTGAGGAAACTGATTGCTACAAACCATTTGAGTTAAACAAACGTATCTATATGAGTACTGTGAACTTACTCCATTTAAGTTGAAGTAATGAGGTATTTAATTAACTCATTACCTTCAACACTGAGTTCAAAACTCTTTTCAAATGAGTAGAATTAACTTTCAGTAAATTTTGAGTTAACTACACTCATTTCATTGGATAAACCTGACTGTTGGGTTTTTTCAGTGTGTGTATTGGGATTTTTTCATAGATAGTTGCAACTATAATTACCACAACAGATTTACTCTGGTCCTGTACTATAGTACAGTTCAAAAAGATTAAACAATTACTATAAATCAAATATAGTATTTTGTTTTTAATTTGGGAAGCCTTAGATTATTCTTTGATGCCCAAAACTTAGTCTTAGTAGAGAGCACACTAGATCTCGATGCAGTTTGCTTTATAAAATAAAGAAAAAAATGTTACTTGCTTATGAATTAACTTTTCCTTTAAATCATAATTACTAACATTTTAGTTATATTCCCAGAATGTAATCATTTTTTTAATTAATTTCACATTGCATGAATATCTGTACAATATTGCAATATACTACAGTAGAATTAGGGTTTCTTCTGTACAGCACTTTACAAATTTACAAATAAAATTTACAGTTTTTTTCCAACTGCTTACACACGTTTTCAAAACAGTGTCAACTTTTTTCAAAACTCTACACACAAAATGCCTCACATCTTCTTCAAAATGTAAGACTGCATTTAAAATGCCATAAACACACACCGCAATGAATCATTTGCATCAAATGGCAAACACTTCTTTCAAAATAGTAAATGTTTGGGTACACCATCTAAACACTGTTTTACTAAATCTAAAGCTCTTTGCTCTTTCATATGCTTATATCTACAATTCAATACAATGTTCTATGGTGAAAATAACAGGTAACAGAAAGTAACAGGTACACTGTAAACACTAATAACATGTAAAAACCGAAAAAATGTATTCGACCAAACAAAAAAATGTTAAAATGTAAAAAAGAAAAAGAAAAAAAGCATGTAAAGCAAAAGTACATTTCAAGAGTTTACACTTAGATATTGCATGATGCTAATAGCAGGTTTGGCATGCTGTCCTGGAGAGAACCCTGAACTCGGAGATAATTGAGCCCAGGGCTCCAGCTTGGTCAATAAGCATATAAAGGGGTCTGAGATCAGGTAGGTCTCGAGAGCTCCCCCTGGTTAAGGGAGGAAAGGGAGGAGATGGGGTGAATGGGGGATTCATCCAAAACAAAGATAAGGTAGTAGGGTGAAATCAGTCTATTTATTGTAAGCTTGAATCAATCTAACTGGACTATTGCTGATTATGGATGAGAGGCCAGCTGCGATTACATCACGTGCTCCTCTCAAAATTTGTGCGTAAAAGTTCCCTCTGTGGAATACAGTAAAGAACACAATTGTGTGTGTAGAGGAGGGGTGGGGTTGGCTAGGGGTGAGGGAGCATCCATTGCCCAGAGTAGTGTCATGCGGGCCTATGGTTGTCAATCATACAGTTTCCAGAAGAATTCCTAAATTTTTTCTAAAGAGGAATTTGGGATTTAGAAAAGGTGAATATGAGGTACAGTTAAAGTCAGAATTATTAGCCCCACATTGATATATATATTTTTTATATATATATATATATTTCCCAAATGATGTTTAACAGAGCAAGGAATTTTTTACAGAATGTGATAATATTTTTTTCTTCTGGAGAAAGTCTTATTTGCTTTATTTCGGCTAGAATAAAAGCAGTTTTTAATTTTTTAAAAACCATTTTAAGGTCAAAATTATTAGCCCCTTTGCGCAATATATTTTTTCGATAGTCTACAGAACAAACTATCATTATACAATAACTTGCCTAATTACCCTAACCTGCCTAGTTAACCTAATTAACCTAGTTAAGCCTTTAAATGTCACTTTAAGCTGTAGAAGTGTCTTGAAAAATATCTAGTAAAATATTATTTACTGTCATCATGGCAAAGATATATAAGTTATTAGAAATGAGTTATTAAAACTATTATGTTTAGAAATGTGTTAAAAAAAAAATCTTCTCTCCCTTAAACAGAAATTGGGGAAAAAAACAAACAGGGGGCTAATAATTCAGGGGGGCTAATAATTCTGATTTCAAATGTAGGTACACAACTAGAAAAGCAGTAGTTGGTTAGTGATCAGTTAAGAAATTAGTTTCCACTTCAAGGAGTGTGTGTGACCGGTTGAATAAGTGTAGCATTTTGACTGGTTGTGTTTGGAAAAGTAAAGCAAGTAACTTCCTGTTAGAATTTTGTGTTTTAGTAGGAGAATTGTGTGTAGTGTTGTGATAAAAAAATGTTTTAATCAATTGAAAACTGAGTTCAAGGCTGAGAAACAGCTGAAGGTGTTGGAGATTTAAAGTGTAGTTTCGCATTTTGAGTAAGATGTTTAAGAAGTTGTGTAGCATGAAAAGATTTTGTGTGTAAGCAGTTGTAATACAGCTCTTTCTTGTAACACAGAGAACACTATATGGTTTAATTCATTCACTTTTTTTATTTTCCAGTGTCAAAAAGGTGTTACTGATTTGTGTTTTACTCTCACTCTTTGATTGGCCAAGATTAAGTTTGACTGGTCAGCAAAAAAAAAAAAAAGTCAGATCTTTACCTTTGTCCTCAGTCTACTCACAGGGCTGAAGTAATGCGACAGGGTCCTGTAAGCCACATAAATAACCAGCAGGCCCACAGGAGCGCAGTGCAGAATACAGGTGCTGTGGGACTGTCATTAATGACCCAACAGGCAGGAAAGGGTCCAGTTACTGCGTGGGCCCTGAGGTCTTAGTCTCTAATATCGGGGAGCTGGGTCTTCATCAAGCCCAGAGTGGACCCAGGGGTGGTATTAGTGATGTTGTTCCTTCAACGGGTCCATAAATGATAAATAATCACCATCAGTCATAGCTCAGTTGTACTGTGGATGTCACACGGCAAGCTAATATGTTAATGCTGGGGCCTTAGAGAGAAGCAGTTGGATACCCCTGAGTGCTATGAATAACAAGCTCTCCATCACTGTGCAGTAAACTTCAGGTTTAACATCAACATAAAGAAGCCAGAGAACTAAAAGGGTTAATTCACTGAAAAAAAACAAACATTATTTACACTCATATTTTATCTGGGAGGAGAATTACCTTAGGCTACATTTACACAACAATGATGTAGCCAAATGGATATGTTTTCCCTTGAAATTTCAGTATGCATTGCAAGTTTGTACACGACAACATTTTCATAATTCACAGTTGCACATATCCACACTCAAGCCACAGTCACATTAGAGTTTGAGCATGCAAAATTCTGTCAGATGGTGCAGCAATTTATTTATTTATTTATTTATTTTAAACAATTTATACTGTCGTCTAATGTGAATTTGCAGGTTCCGAGTTCCCGAAGCTTGAACTTTGGAACACAACGACATGTGAAACTTGTCACACGAGCAGGCATTTCCGGTTTGGCACATTTGCATGCATATGAATGTAAGTCAATGAGGCAAAACGTAAAGTGTGACCACAGCTTAAGAGATTTTCTTACAATGGTGGGGAATAAATATGGTACTACCTAGTACCTACCATTGGAAAACTATCCCTTTTTTCCTTTAAATAACACAAATTAATGCTCATGCATTTTCCACGCTTCTGCAGCACATCATTTATATGGTGCTTGATTTGTGTACTTCATCCCCTATTGTGTAAGAAATGATTGTTAAATAGTGTGTCAGTGGACACTCTCCTGACAGAAATGTTAGAATATTTATTTGTTTTCCCCAATAACAGCACAGAAGCTCCCCTGCACACAGTTTTCAAATGTAGCAAAAGGAAAGGAAGTTAAAAAATCCAAAAGAGAAAAGGTTTGTTAAGCTATAACAGCAATGTTCTGCCTTTATGATGTGTCTTCAAGGTTTGAGGATGATGCTCTTGATTTTGAAAGTCACTCACTATATATCCATCTTCTTGATGACATTATGCATGTCAATAAAGATGACAAAAACAATTGGTTGGGATTCATCAATGCACATTTTGACATTGCCCACAAAATGACTAGAATTTAGAAGTTAAAGGGCTAGTTCACTCAAAAATTTCAAATACTGCTTTTGTGCACACACAAAAAAACAGCATGGCTTTCTCTGCACAAAGCACGGGTGCATCAGAGGTACATGTCAACAGCGTGATGCACATAAAGAGCACAGTACTGTTGTGAATGTGCATCTTACATTGACAGTAGGCTGACAATAAAATTGTTATTTTTGTTTTATGTGCACACAAAAGTATAATTGTTGTTTGATAATATATGATTAAGCCACTGATAGGATGGTCAGAAATAAAAGGTCAAAATCTGTCACCGGGGTGGTATCTTTTCAAAAGGTACTTTTTTGTTCCTACAGGTCCTTAAAGGTACATGTTAATACCTAAAAAGTACAATTGTGTACCTAATAGTACCTTAAAGTTACACAAGTGAACTTTAAAAGTACAAAACTGTAGCCTAAACTAAAGGACCGATCACACCAAAAGCACTTTTCTCGTTAACAGGTGTATCTTTTAAATGGTTAACTAACGGCCGCAATCGTTTTGTGAACTGCTTATGCACTCTGCATGCCTCGCCTTTTTGCTGTTGAAAAAAGTCCACTCTGAATGGAAAAATCGTGTTACGTCAGTCGCGTCTATTTCAGTCTTCGATCAAATGAAAGGAGAGGTGGGGCATCCGTTAAGGTGACAGCAGCGTTTATTTTGGCAAGACGACTTTTAAAGATAGTGGAGAGACTAGTGGTCACTGTTTTGAGTTATCTGGAGCTGTATGACTTTACAAATCTTGAATATCACAATATTGTTAAATATTACAATTATAACAATATCAACAGCAACACTTGAGCACAATATGCAGCTGATTCAGCTGTTGCCAAGTTACAAAAAAGCGCACCGCACTTCTTTTTTTCTTGTCAACAAATGCATTTTTGGAACATAAAAGCACGTTCGGTGTGATCGGCCCCTAAAGGTACTAATATCCACATGTATGGCACAAAAGTGTACCTTTTTTAAAAAAAAGGTACCATCCCAGTAACAGATTTTGTATCTTTATTTCTGAGTATTTTGAGGATAATTTTTTATGTTTTACCAGACTTTGAACGAGTCAGGACTGTTGCTGAGAATGAGAGGAGCAAGAATTTTGTATAGTCAATGTCTTAATGCCATGGGCCCGATGCCTAGTTAGACACTATCATTGATTAAACCTACGCAACCTAAAAAAGAGAAACTCCAACAGCTTTTTAAGCATTCCTCACCCAGCCGGCACCATTCAGACTCCCCAACATTTCCTCTGTACTTTCCCCATGTTTGTGGCTTTGTCCAGCACTATGAACGAAAACCCTTTTTTTATTCAAATTATAGCTTGAGTCCTTTTGGCAAGTCCAGCACATGAGCAAACCCATTTAATTGAGGTGCTCCGACCGTCATTCTCCTAACTGTTGTTTTACTTGGCCACTGTTTTTCGGTTGTCGGTGCCCAATTGCCTGCTGTGGGAGACAGAAAACATTATTATTCACAATGTTTAGTGTGGAATGTATGCTAATAAGAGAACTGTTTGGATTTTTGAGGCTGGAGTGATGTCATGCTTGTGTTTTGTCTCACTGTGGATGCATGCCACTAGATTTTCAGTCAAAGTGGAGGTAAAAGACTTCAATCCCAGGCCAGCATAAGTCTGAACTCTGTGTTTACTTTATAACGATAATTATGAGAGCTCTTTTGTTGTATTACATTCCTGAATACCAATGCCTTGCAGAAGTCCCACTGAGACAGTCACTTACAACATCATCCGGTCAGAAATGTAGCATGCATTGTGAAGTTCAAGAATGTGTTGGTCAGGGAGAAAGCAGAAAATGCATAGAGTAGAATTTATGTAGGCACTAATGTTAAAAACAGGGATGTTTATTTCGCTCCACTGCAAGGGAACTAAAGTCATCTTTCATCACGTGATGAAGTGGTGAGAAATAAAAATATCTAAAAAAAAAAGGAAATATATTAAACATCTAGTTTAAAATAGGTATTTAACTGCATCGGACCGTGTGTCCTTTACAATGGACATCACATGTCAGCCTATGCTTTTTGTGGTTCCTGAGCATTTCATCTAATTCAAAGCCTGCAGTCCATGAGAGTGGACTATCGTCATCCAATAAAATGGCTGTAAGGTTCGGCATGTAGTAATCTGAAAAACATCCACTACTCTGAAAAGCAGAATGACTTCACTCCAGACATAGATGAAAGCCACATTTACAATGTTTTTATTCAGATGTATTGATATGTTTGCTAATATTTCATAGATTGTATGTAAAAAAGAGAGATTGCACTTAAAGTTTGGAATCTTTTGTGACATTGCAGGCTTAAGATCAGGATGTTTCAAAATTTATTACTGAAACTATTTCATATGCAGAATATACAGATCTTGAAGTTCTTGAGCAAATAGCAGATGGAAATGTCTCAGATGTGAACATTATATGGAGTGATGAGGAAGATAAATATAAAGTTTGTTATAAACAAGATGCAATCTATACAATAAAAACCTCAAAATGAAAGTAAAAATTTTACAATGTAAATGTTTGTGATTTTGAATATAAATCTATTAAGATAATACCAGCAATCATGTATGTGTTTTTTGTTTGTTTGTTTGTTTGTTTGTTTGTTTGTTTGTTTGTTTGTTTGTTTGTTTGTTTGTTTGTATTTTATGTTGGTATAATGTTCGGGAAGTACAACTGTTCAGTTCAATTCACCTTTATTTATATAGCACTTTTACAATGTAGATTGTGTCAAAGCAGCTTCACATAAAAGGTCATAGTAAATTGGAACAGTGTAGTTCAGTTTTCAGTGTTTAAGTTCAGTTCAGTTTAGCTCAGTTCAGTGTGGTTTAAAAATCAGTACTGAGAGTCCAAACAGTAAAGAGCAAATCCAACGATGAGAAGCTCTACAGATCCCAAACCATGCACGCCAGTGGCGACAGGAGAGAGGGGGAAAAAAATTCACTAACTGACGAAGTGAAGAAAAAAAACCTTGAGAGAAACCAGACTCAGTTGGGCACGACCATTTTAATTTCTCAGCTGGCTAAACGTCATGTGCAGAGCTGCAGTCTCAGCGGCGGAGGGTGGAAGCTGGCCTCAGCGAAGACTCGTCTGTCCCTGGAGCATCACAGGAATCAGTCTCATGTTCTCCACTCCTCCATGACCACCACAGTAGCTGCTCAGGATACGGCCTGGTCCAGGATATGGAAACCTTGGGATCATCTCATCGCTGGTCTTGGATCGAATCAGTGACTCTGCATAGTCTGAGGGCCTCAGGAAGAGTATCCCCAGTTGGAAATGGAGAATAAAGAGACTAATTAGCGTAGCTGCTGTTCATAGTGTATATAAACAAGGTGCAGAAACCTACGTGGAAACCCGCTATGTGGTGCACTGAGTGTATGCTTTATTAAAAAGATAGGTCTTTAATCTAGTTTTGAATTGGGAGAGTGTGTCTGAGCCTTGGACGTTATCAGGAAGGCTATTCCATAGTTTAGGAGCTATAAATGAGAAGGCTCAACCTCCTTTACTCGACTTTGCTATTCTAGGTACTACCAGAAGCCCTGAGTTTTGAGATCTTAATAAGCGAGTTGGATTGTAGCGAGACAGAAGATTGGTTAGATAAACAGGAGCTAGATTATTTAAAGCTTTATATGTAAGAAGCAATATTTTAAATTCAATACGAAACTTAACAGGCAGCCAGTGTAAGGAGGATAAAATTGGGGTGATGTGATCAAATTTTCTAGACCTGGTAAGAACTCTGGCAGCTGATTTTTGTACTAATTGAAGTTTGTTAATAGAGGATGCTGGGCAGCCAGCAAACAGTGCATTACAGTAGTCCAGCCTAGAAGTCATAAAAGCATGGACTAGCTTTTCTGCATCTGAGATGGATAGCATACTTCGTAACTTAGCAATTTTTCTCAGATGAAAGAAAGCAGTTTTTGTGACATGGGATGTATGATTTTCAAAAGTTAAATTGCTGTCTAATATGACACCCAGATCTTTTATAGTGGAGCTAACGCTAACTTTGTATCCCTCTAATTGTAGGTTGAGTTGCGAGATCTGCTGTGTAAAGGATTTAGGCGCAATAAGTAATAATTCTGTTTTGTCTGAGTTTAAGAGAAGATAATTGTTGGTCATCCAGTCTTTAACATCTTTAATACACTCAGTTAGCTTGGACAGTTTAGACGTCTTGTCAGGTTTAGTTGAAATATATAATTGAGTATCATCTGCATAGCAGTGAAAGCTGATCCCATGTCTTCTAATAATGTCTCCCAGGGGTAGCATGTATATTGTAAACAGCAAAGGGCCTAAAACTGATCCTTGAGGCACCTCATACTTTACTGGGCTGACTTGTGAAGGCTGTCCATTAATATTCACAAACTGGTAACGGTCAGCTAAGTATGACTTAAACCATTGTAGAGCCTGTCCCGTGAACTGTTCTGACCTGATGTCCATTGAAATGGACAAAATATACATATACTTAAGGGATGTTGAATACGTAATATTATAATTTAGTCTAATTTATAGGAACCTCAAGAACTGTGTAAACATATCTTTATTTATATATATATTTTTTACTTGGAACATAATTCGGGTCTAAAACAGTTAAGTTGTTGAATAAAAAGTAGTGATGAACTTTTACATCCATACAAAAAAGTTTAAATTAAAAATGAATTTTAATTGGAAAATAAACAACATTTTATTTATATAACAGGTTTATTATAGTATTCGTATTTATAATTTGAATTTCTTCTTGGTGTTTTTATAAGTCTAAATTTCATATGTCTATTACCTCTCAAAAAACTTCAAGAATATCCTATTTTGTACATTAAGCCCCAACACCCCTAACCCCAAAAAAGACACTAAGGTCGAATATTTGTTTTTTCTTATGAACTGCTTGACTATTGGTCAGACTAACAGATAGTTAAGAGATCTTGTTTTTTACAATAATTCTATAGCAGGCTCATAGCCAGGGGAGGTTCAGGTGATTTGAAAAACCAACCTCTCACCGAAAAAGGTCCAAAATTTGTCCCATACATGAGCTCATTTGTTCTACAGTTGTTTGACTGCTATGCCATCATAAATTGTGAAAATAACGTAAATGGTTTTATAGTTTTTTCTGATTGCCTAAGCACAATTTTGAAATTAAGGCTCATTTTGTCAAAACCCTACACACAATTTACACATCCACCCACACAAGCAGCAGAACACATCAGAACTTTTGCAAAATGAAACACTTCATCCAAAACTTTACAACAATATAACAAAACACAATTTTAACACCGTACAGAGCACACATGCTTCATTCAGTATAAATCTGTTTGCTTCATTTACACACTGCAGTAATCAATCTTAAACACTCGTATCATTTCTAACTGACTAATAATATAATCAGGGTTTGAGAGGTATTGCTATAAAGTACATGAACATACTGAATTCACCAAACAGTGATAGACTGATAGCTAAATATTGCCCTATCCTAACAAACCATACAACAATGTAAAACTTATTTATTCAACTTTCTGTATACATTTCAATGTAAAAAAAAATAAATAAAATTCCATCCCCTGTTTCCTGTTTACCGATCTTCCTCACTTTCATGCTTCCTCTTCCATACGGCAACATTGACTTATTTATTGAAGATTAATATTTATAGCTTCTGTAAAACATATTTATTGAAGACTACTATTTATAGCTATACTACTGTAAACATGTTTATTGAAGACTAATAGTTTATACCTATTACTTTTTTTATTGTGGTTACAGCTGATTGGTGTGTCTACAGTTTTGCAGCAGTGTGTGTGCACACCTGATGGCTGTGTTTAACCTATGGTTCATGTGTGTGTTCATTTGAAGGCCTTTGCTTTGAAACTGCAAGGAAATTCCATTATGAAAAATTTCTGTGTCAAAAGCATCCAAGTGTGTTTAGTGATTTGCACATCACTGTGTGTAATGTTTTGCAAAAAGTGTGAAGCTGATTATGTGCTTACAGTTGTGCAGATCTAGCCTTGTGTTTTGCTCCTTGAGTGTACGGTTTTGCTAATTGTGGGAAAAGTTTAATTTTAGTGTGTTCATGAAAAACTATAAGACCAAGCGTAATCCTCTGTTGGGTGTTATTCTTTTTCATGAGTTCAACATCTAGCTGTGCAAGAAAACATACAATCTAGTGTAGGTGAAGTGACAATAGACTACAGTTTTTAATTTAAAACTTTAACAGATTCCTAATTTGTTTCTAATGATATGTAATTTGTATTTTAAAAAATGTGTTTTTCCCCCCATATTTCTTTATTCTAAATGTTTAGGAAATATTTTTGGTACATTAAAGAGTGTGGCTATGAAGACCATCCGACAAGCTAATCCAGCTAAAAGTAGTGCTTAAAGTATCATTAAAAATCAGTATATAAATCTCATAATTAAATAGAAAATGAAGAAAATAACTCCAAAAAGTCAGTTTTTTTTTGTTGTTGTTTTTTGTTTTTTGAGAAAAAAGAACCACCCCTTTCACCAGGCTGGCTACAGGCCTGCATAGGAAATAATATTATAGATTTTTGAAAATGACCTTCCATGCAGTTTGTAATAGCTCTAAGTGAATGAATAAATCCAGGTGATGTTTAAATCTGTAAAAAGCTATTGTGTCTCTCAAAATAAGTAGACTAATAGTTGTTTAAACGATTCGCCAAGCAGTCAGATCTTTAGCCATTTTGTTGTGGCATCTGAACAAAACATTGCCAAACCCAATTCTGCCCAATTCCCCCCTCACCCTCAAACGTTGTAGCACATCATGACTTGAAGATAAGGGATTGCTAGGGCCAGACAGAATCTGCTGCCTTTTTTTGCTATTTCTGTGAAGAATTTTGTACAAAAAAAGTGGATTTATGCAGAATGATTTTGGGAGTATCGTAACTAAAAACTTAAAACTGATAAAAAAAATAACAACACCTTTTTAACTTTTATTGAATGTTTACAATGCAAATCTAATAAGATCTATTTATTTGGAAAACAAAGCAAGTGTCTCATATAATAAATCTACTAAAAGACAGAAAATATTACTTTATAAACTGTATTGCAAATAAATCATATGAAATTCATATAAATTCATATTGGTCAATAATATAACTGAAATTAATTGGAAAATGAAAAACTGAATAAATATTCATTTAAAAACATTTACACAAGTAAATAAATAGACTTAATGATGGGCTAAAAATCTTCTGTGCTTGAAGATTCCATGTGGAATCAAGATTCAGTGTGTACGTTTCACACCCAGTGGTTGAACTAGGTATTACATCCCTGAAACAAAACAAATGAAACGCAGGTTGCCAGATTGAGGACCAACGAGAACCGTGTTCTATATAAAAGCAATGGCACATGTTAGGAGGAATATTTTTCATTTTAAAAGGAGTTTGTGTTCTAACCAACACCTGCAATTGTTATACATATATATCAAAAACAGCTTCTATTTATTTCAGCTGAACAACAAAAAACTGACGATGATGACCCCAGGAACACCTTGTGAGCTTTATTCAGTCTTAAATGCTAATAATGGGAGTTTGGATGCCATTTTGCTTGACCTTTATTGCCATACTACTGAAAGCAGCAGCAGATAGTTTATTTTTAGAAAATAAAATAAACTGTTTGAATTTGAATTTTAGAACTGTGACTCAAAAGCAACACATATTAGTGATTTAGCACGTACATTTAATAATGTTAAAGAGCTTTAATATGTATTAATTAGATTATAAGGCAGTTCATTCCGCTGTGGCGACCCCAGATTAATAAAGGGACTAAGCTGAAAAGAAAATGAATGAATAATTAGATTATAAACCTTATCATTTCATTGGAGTGCAGTAAGTGCACTGTTCTGTTCTTCTGAATGGCTGTATTTAAATTTCTGTGGTGTTTCGTTTGGTGCAAACAGCCAAATTGCTTACTGCAATCTCGTCACGTAGCGTGTCGTTAGGACACGGGGTTACAATGTAACCTGTTTACGTTCCTAATAATTATATTAGTTGCTAATTAATAACCTCATGTGGAACTCTGTGTCTCATTTCGGAGTCGGTTACTGTCCACCAGAGGTCGCATTTCAGTCGTGGGCGCATACTTTTAGAGCCTTTCTGAATGAATGAATGAATGAATGAATAAAATATATGTTTTTCCAAAAGAATAATCTCCTAATTTTTGTATTTTGCAATATTTATATCCATTTTTGTTGTCTCACATAAAGATTTTTATATATGTTTTATTTATTTATTTATTTATTTATTTATTTATTTATTTTTATTTATTTTATTTTTATTTATTTTTTTTTTTTGGGGGGGGGGGGGGGTTAAAATGTAGTATTCAAATTAGTTTAATCTGTATTGTGATGTGCAAGGTGTTAGTGGCTGTTCAGTGTTCATAAACCCGCAGAGAGTATCCTTTCCTCAGACAGTTCTTCTGGAATTTACAGTTGACTTTAAAGTGCACTTTTTTTACCTCTTTTACAAGATGTAAGATAAGACTTTGGTATCTCTAGAATGTGTCTGTAAAGCTTCAGCTCAAAATACTTTTCAATTCAATTCAATTCACCTTTATTTGTATAGCGCTTATACAATGTAGATTGTGTCAAAGCAGCTTCACATAAAAGGTCACAGTAAATAGGAACAGTGTAGTTAAGTTTGTAGTGTTTAAGTTCAGTTCAGTTTAGCTCAGTTCAGTGTGGTTTAATAATCACTACTGAGAGTCCAAATACTGAAGAGCAAATCCAACGATGCGCAGCTCTACAGATCCTGAACCATGCAAGCCAGTGGCGACAGCGGAGAGGGAAAAAAAACTTCACTAAAGGCGGAAGTGAAGAAAAAAAAAACCTTGAGAGAAACCAGGCTCAGTTGGGCACGACCATTTTAATTTCTCCGCTGGCCAAACGTCTTGTGCAGAGCTGCAGTCTCAGTGGAGGAGGCTGGAAGCTGGCCTCAGCGAAGACTCGTTTGTCTCTGGAGCGTCACAGGAAACAGTCTCATGTTCTCCACTTTTCCATGACCATCGCAGTAGTTGTTCAGGATTCGGCCAGGTCCAGGATATGGAAACCTTGGGATCATCTCGTCGTTGGTCTTGGGTCGAATCAGTGACTCTGCATAGTCTGAGGGCCTCGGGAAGAGTATCCCCAGGTGGAAATGGAGAATAAAGAAAATAATTAGCGTAGCTGATGTTCACAGTGTATATCAGCAAGATGCATAACCTGTGTGGAAGCCCCCTAAGTGGTGCACTAAGTGTATGCTTTACTGAACAGATAGGTCTTTAATCTAGTTTTGAATTGGGAGAGTGTGTCTGAGCCTCGGACGTTATCAGGAAGGCTATTCCAGAGTTTAGGAGCTATAAATGAGAAGGCTCGACCTCCTTTACTCGACTTTGCTATTCTAGGTACTACCAAAATACCTATCAAATTATTTATTATATAATGTATAATCTGTCCATTTTGTGTGTCTGGGGGCTATGTAGCTTTTTGTAGCCTGTGGGCTCAAATCCAAATGAGCTGCTTCTCCCCGCCCATCATTCCGACATGCATGTCTGCTTCTCATGCGTTACATAAGATAAACAGCCATCAATGATAGAGACAGACACAGATGAAGCTAAAATAAGGTCAAATAAGGTACCAATACCAAGTAAGTTTATTTGATGTATTTATGGTGGAGTCTATTCAAGCCTTTCTGAAATGATAAGTCACACACAAATGCCCTTTGCAGTACACACACAAACACACACATATGTGCACGTTTCTACATATTACAGTTAAAGACATCGTTTCCACACTCCTAACCCAAATTAGTTGACTTTACTAGAATATTGCATGGAAACCTTAAACCATTTATGTTTTTAAACACATTGAAACTTAACAGCCTAGTTGTATTAAAATAGAACTTTAACCTTACACTGTTAACCCTTACTGTAGATTATGCAGTAAACAACTGTAAAATAGCCAGTGTTTTGCTGTAATAAAAGGAAACAGTATTTTACTGTAAAATGAGTAGGATTTGTATGAAATTGTGTAGTGCAAAGAATAAATTACAGTAATTTACTTTATTTACCATTACAAGTAGTAACTGTGATAATAAATGGTAAATTGCTGTTAAACCATTACTGCCCCTTCTACTCTCATGCTTTATGTTGCTATTTATAGAATTGCATTTATATTAAGTCAGAAAAAATGATTTAGGCATTACCACACACTTCCACAGGATGTGTATATATATATATATATATATATATATATATATATATATATATATATATATATATATATATATATATATATATATATATATACATATATAATCACCATTCACATACTAAAACTGAACAGTAAACACACCCATACACACACACAGAGAGTGAGTCACTGCATTGATGATAAACTGAATTTCACTGCAGCCATCTCTGGATTTTCTTTGGTTGCTTTTATGTTTTTAACATTGAATATCAGGAGTCAGCCAATGCCACAGAGCTTAATAAAAAGATATGGACGAGACACATTTAAAGGCAAAATTAAATTTTGAAATGTTTTTTTTTTTTTTTTTATATATATATCCCCAGTGATGTTTAATAGAGCAAAGAAAATTGTCACAATAATTCTTATAACTGTTTACTTTTCCTATAATTAATCTAATTAATCTAAACTGCCTTTAGACTGCAGTTTAAGCTGAATACTAGTATCTTGCTACTAACTAGTAAAAATGTGTTATTTAAAAAAATATATCTTAAACAGCACTTACATTTTTGCAGAGATTTCAAATGACGTAATAGTGGCATTAACAGTATAATATAAAGGCTTTCCTAAATAAGTGCATAAATCAGGTTGTTTATATATATATATATATATATATATATATATATATATATATATATATATATATATATATATATATATATATATATATATATATATATATATATATATTATTACTACAGGTTTGGAATGACATGAGGATCATATTTTATATATTTTTTGCTTTGGATGAAGTTTGTTTGTATATTTTTATTGTTTTTATTCGACGATATGTACATGATTGTGATAAACATAGGCAGTTGCTTTGAAAGTATGCTATGTACCAGGGGTGTCAAACTCCTGGAGGGCCGCAGCCCAGCAGAGTTTAGTTCCAGCTCTGCTTCAACATACTTACCTTTAGATTTAGTTTGATCAGGTGTGTTTTATTGGGGTTAAAGCTTAACTGCACTGCTGTTGATGATGCAGTAAATAACTGTAAAATAGCCAGTGTTTTGCTCTAATAAAAGGAAGCCGTATTTTACTGTAAAATGAGTAGGATTTGTATGAAATTGTGTAGTGCAAAGAATAAATTACAGCAATTTACTTTATGTACCCATTACAGGTATAACTGTGACAACAAATGGTAAATTACTGTTCAACCATTACTGTCCCATCTACTCTGGTGCCTTATGCTGCTATTTATAGAGAAGTGCTTTTATATTAAGGCAGAAAACAATGATTTGAGCATTAACACACACATACATAGGCTGTCTGTCTTATTCTAAACACAAAGTTGTTAGAAAAAGTTTTAAGAAAATGCTGGCCCTTTAAGGTAGCCAGTTGTTTGATTTGTTTACTTCTGAGTGTGCTCCATTCTCTGACTATCTGGTCAGATGTAGAGTCTGATATGTTTTAAGCCTTAAATGAGAATCTACAATGAGTAAGTGTTCAAATGTTTTTGAGGGTTTCTAAAATGAGTCTGCTTTTTAAGTTATATTGTTGTTATCTTGAACTGTGTACTTGAATGCATATTACCATAATGTACATATGCTAACAGTTTAATGTGCTTTTCTGGCAACTAAGCAGATTTTATACACATGAAAACCATTAAATTCCAATCACCTCAGTTAGGTAATGTGCACAGAAATCATCACAGGGAATCACAAAAAATCTGATACATATAGCCATCCACACACAAACCTCCACTGTCAGGTCCCAGGTTGTGAATTTGTTGCATTGAATACTTCAATTTGTTGTGAAGTATTTTTCAGAGCTGTGTTTCCACCTATGAATTTATATTAGGGACAATAGAAAAGTTTGTTGTCATGAGATTTTTTTTAAGTAAATAATAATCATAATAATAAAAGATTTGACCCTTTGGATTCTTGGTGTTGCCGACTTTATTTTTGTTTTTTAATATTATTTTAAGCTTTTTTATTGAGAATTGACACAATGTATGTGTCTGTTTGACAAACATGTTTCTAACCATATCTAAAGTAAGTGTGTGCTCTTGTGATATGCTTATTTTTTATAATTATTTGAAACTTAAAATTATTTGAAATTAATTATTTTGTGTCTTTTGCTGTTTCATTTTTGTATGCACGGTCAGCATTGAGGGGAGAGTAACACATTTCACTGCAGCACTTTCTGTGTGTGTGTGTGTGTGTTTTTTCTTTTATGTTGTATATCAGGAGTCAGGTAATGCCACAGTCGAGCTTATTCAAAGGTAAGCATATCTGAACGACATACATTTAAAGGCAAAATTATTCACCCTCCTTAAAAATGTATATATTTTTTTAAATATATCCCAAGCAATGTTTAACAGAGCAAGAAAAATGTCACAGTATTTCTTATAACTTTGTTTACTTTTCCTAATTAATTATTATTGAGTTAAAGCTTAAAGCCCCACTCACACTGCATTATTCTCACCATAGACTTCCATTCATACGCATGTGAATGCTGCAGACAGGAAACGCAAGCTCATGTGACAAGTTTCGCAGATCGCTGCATTGGAAAGTTCAAGCTTGATGAACTCTGACCTGCGAAATCGCATCATGTGATTGCGTGAGACCAATCGATCATCAAAACATGACCTCTCTGGACAGAAATTTTAAATATGGAGCAATCGTTCCTTATTTTAAATCTCTAATCATCTTTTTTAATCCCACTACTTTTCGCAGCACCGTACGACAGAATTTCGCATGCTCAAACGTTAGTGTGACCACAGCCTTACTGTGCTGACCTGTGGCCCTCAGTAATATGTAAGCTAATATGTAAATGTTTGACACCTGTGCTATATACACTTCAGATGTTGTTTATTAATTAAACATTTTTTGGTTTCATTGTAAATAAAAAATGTATTCGTATCTGATGATTTCGTTAGACATTTTCTGTTGTATGCTTGTTTGCTGCCAAAACAATAACTATATATGACAAACTATTATTCTGTATGCAGTATAATGCTGTGAGTTTTAACACTACAGTACAGTAATTAACTGTAAGCCGTTTCCAGTTAGTTACCACTACTGCTCTATTACAGTAATCAACTGGCCACACTGTTGCCAGCTACTCACTGTAATGGTTTGGTTAGAGTAATTAACTGGCAACTATGTTGGCAGTTACTTACTGTAACCAAACTATTAAAGTGACTAACTGGCAACAGTGTTGCCAGTATTCTACTGTAAAAAAAGCCCGGTAAGGTCTAACAGTGTAAGAAATGTTCTAGTAATGTCACATAGTTTGGGTTAAGAGTGCAGTCAATTTAATCAATTCCCTTTATTTAATACAATATTTTCTTTGACATACATGATTAGCATGGTGAGCCAACATAGCACACAAAGAAACTTCAGTAGCACAGTAACTTTCCTGCAACTTTTACTTAACTAAATCAACTTCAGTAATAAATTGCTATATTTAAAAAAAACGTGGTACTGTGTATCTGTATATATCACACTTTTTGTCCCTGCTTTACATTAAGTGGCCTTAACTACTTACATCAAAATATAAATTGCAGAAAAATTCTGCCGCTCTTTTGGTGGGGTACAGGTAGGGTTTGGGACAGGTTTGGTGGTATGGGTTGGTGAAAGGATGGGTTAAGGTGTAAGGGTTTGTCAAAAGTTTAATTAAAGAAATTAATTATAGATGTAATTACATGCATGTATTTAATCAAGCATAAGTACAATGTAAATCATGTTGTTACACAATTAGTACATTGTGACAAATTATTAATTTCAGTGTAAGTACATATTAGTTAAGGTCACTTAACATAAAATGGGACCCACTTTTTAATAAAAAAATTGATTGTTTATTGAGAGACGCATAGATGCAGGAAATAAATTGACACTTGCATCTGTCTCTCTCTCACTCCCTCTTTATTATTAATTAAATAGATTCAATGCTGAATCATTATTTCTCCACAAACTCAAAGCTTTAATATATACGACTATAATATATTTAATATATGCGAGAGATTCTGCATTGAGAACTTTTTCATGATAATTAAATGGCTAGTTCACACAAAAATATAAACATTTCCTCCATTTACTCATCCTCCAGTGGTTTTAAACTTTTATGATTTTTTTCCTCATCCTGATCCTTTTTTATTTTTATAGCGTTTTTACAATGTAGATTGTGTCAAAGCAGCTTAACATAGAAGTTCTAGTAAATTGAAATTGTGTCAGTACAGTTTTCAGAGTTGAATTTCAATTTAGTTCAGTTCAGTGTGGTTTAATTCTCACTGCTGAAAGTCCAAACACTGAAGAGCAAATCCATCGCAGCTCCACAAATCCCAAAACCAAGCAAGTCAGTGGCGACAGTGGCATGGAACAAAACTTCACCAAATTTTTTGTTGAACAAAAACAAAAATATTCTGAAGAATGCTGAAAGCCAGCAACCATCTACATCCATAGTTGCAACAAAAATGGCTGATGCTTTCTAACATTCTTTAAAATATATTGTTTGATCAATGAAAAAAACACAGATATATTTGAAAAAAGTGGGGATGAGTAAATGAGCTATCCTTCAAATAAATGCTATAAATAATTCATTTACATAAATGTGATTTTGTGTCTTATTTTAAGTGGGTTTGGTGATGGAATGGACTTCTCTTTTACAACAATTTAACTGGGGAAATTTGTAGCCAACTTAATGATAAAAGTCAAGTATTTATAAAAATACTTCTAGTGACCAGTAAGAAAATGGTAATTGAAAGTGGCTACAACTCGAACCCCCTACAAAATCTGAATACTTGAATATAGAATTTGTTCAAAATATGCAGAGGATGACTTTTTCTTTTAAAAACTACGAATGGACAAATACAGTGCTCAGCATATATGAGAAGACCCCTTATAAATCTATCTTTTAAATTCATATTTTTAATATAAAGCTATATAATATTATATTTGTGCATATACATTAGATTGATCAGTACCGAAGCCAAATCTGGAGCTTATCTAACAAAATAACTTACGATAACGGTCCAAAAACTAGTACACTAGTACTAGTGATTTTTTTTGCAATATTTAGCTTAAATTTAATTGTATTATCTTTCCATTTCTAAAGATGTTTGGTGACTAAACTATAATTTAAATAATGAATATATTTAAATAATAAATATATCTGTTTAATAAATTTGATTTGTTTAAATGCACCAAAATACATTGTCTAAATTTACTGAGAAATGGATACAAAATATTCATTTTCAAAATGGGGTGTACTCAATTATGCTTAGCACTGTACCAGCAATAATGGGAGAAATGGATTGTACTTATACCTTTACACAGCATAAACTGATCTTTATATGTATTTTTATCAATGTGACCTGTAAATAAATATGTGACAAGGCAACTGTCCGTTTAAGTTCCAATGTGTTATTGTATTTTATTATTATTATTATTATTATTATTATTATTATTATTATTATTATTATTTGTATTTGTATCTTTGGTCACGCTTTATTTTGATGGTCTGTTTGTTGAATTTAAGTTACATTGCATCTACAGTATATGCCATCTAATTCTCATTAGATTGTGAGTAGACTGGGGTTAGGGTTGGGGTTAGGGTTAGTGTAAGTTGACATGTACCTGCAAAGTTTCTTATAGTGAGTTAAATGTCTGTTGACAGAGCAGTATCAACAGATATTAAGCAGACAGCCAACCAATACTCAAATGGACCATCAAAATAAAGTTTTAAAACGAAGTCCATTATCTTCCTTAGAAAAAAAAAAAAAAAAAAAAAAATATATATATATATATATATATATATATATATATATATATATATATATATATATATATATATATATATATATATAAAAAAGGGAAAAAAAAGCTAGATCGAACAAGTTATAATAGCCAATTAAAATAAGATTAACTTTGCACATAGAAATAAAAATCAGAGAAAAGAAAATCAAACACACAAACATTATGATGCATCGCACAGTCAGGAAAGTCTTGTTTTTATCTTACTATTGAATTTCATTTAATTAACTAACAGCAAGCAGCTTATTTCTAGAAAGCAGAGTGAAAAGAAAACACATTACCTGATGCACAAAAAATGACAGCAGCTTGGCTCCTCCTTTTCCTCCCTGTCCTGTGAAAGTATGCTTTTTTTCTTTTCTTTTCTATTTTTTTCTTTTCCTTTTTTTTTTTTTTTTTTTTTTGAGGGGATGTCCATTCCCCGGCGAGACAAGAAGGGCTTAGTTTTATGACTCCGATAAAAGTGTGGCGTGCTAACCGTCGCAGCGCAGTTGCCGTTTCATGCTTTTGCGCGGCTCAGGACAAGAGAGAATCACACATCCCATTTCTCAAATCGCCCGGTTCCACGGCCCCAAGCGCATTTTATGTAGCTCTCCCCTCCACTGCAGATGGGTTAAATATTACATCAAAGAGCCTTTAATGTTTCACAGTGCCTCTCGAGTTTCGTCCCTGTATCGAGTTCAAAACTAGTGCACGGTGCATTTTAACAGTAGACTTAATGGATCACAGTCCATAATCAGATTATCACCGGCTTAATGTACAACAAATTTCACTACACCCCGCATCAAAGAGGAGTCGCGCACTGCATCTTTTTTCATAATTCAGTGTTTAGACCTAGAGATAGACACGGACGAAGAGAGACGGATGAGGTATGACATGATCTTGATGGAAGGCAGATACACAATGGACTTGTAAAGAACGAAAGACAACATCACTCACCAAACCAGTTGCATATGTGCTTTATGTCTTCTTCCAAATGTTTTTCATGTTTTACGTTTATAGCTCCTTCAGCGTCAGCGTTTATCTCCAAGTCATTTCCTTTAACTGTCATTCCTCAGGGTCATCCGCATTTCAGCGCGTCTGCGTTCAGAATCTTCCCCTAATGTTACAACAGATGAAGACAAATATGTGTTTGGCTTTTTTTATTGTTCCATTAACGCACACAATGAGCTGTGGTTTTACTTGAGACCACCGTAGAGCTTAATGATAAAGTCAGTTTTATTTGTATAAAACTTTTTTACTGCATACTTAGAGTGTATAAGTGCCCACCCACTTTTCAATGTTTTCTGTTCATTACTCAATACATTTACAATTAAGTTTAAAGTCATGAACCAAATCAGTCAGCTACAGTATGTAGTGTATCACTACAATTTGCTCTCTCTTGAGTAAGCACAATACTGTAGGTCACTTTGTGTCTGCTAATAAAAGTATCTACCTAATGAAAGTCTTGTTGTCGATCCCAGTTGTAAGAGCAAACAATAATATTAACTTGATTTCTAGTTGATCATTTGGAAAAGTGGCAGAATTTAGTTTTTTTCTGATCAATCATCTGTTGAACTGCATCCCAATCATCACAAAAACTGCAGAAGACCTATTGGAACCCACATGGACCCAAGACTCTGAAAGAAATCAGTCAAGTTTGGTGAAGGAAAAATCATGGTTAGGGGTTACATTCATTATGGGCGTGTGAGAGATCTGCAGAGCTAATGGCATCATCAACAGTCAGAGGTATGAAGGAATTTGTGCTGCCCATTACATTACAAACCACAGGAGAGGGCAAATTCTTCAGCAGGAGAGAGCTCCTACTCATACTTCAGCCTACACATCAAAGTTCCTGATGGCAAAGAAGGTCAAGGTGCTCCGGGATAGGTCAGCCCAGTCACCAGAAATGAACATTATTGAGTATGTCTGGGGTAAGATGATGAAGGAGGCATTGAAGATGAATCCAAAGAATCTTAATGAAGTGTGACTGGGAGTACTGCAAGAAGGCTTTCTTTGCCATTTCAGATGACTTTATTAATAAGTGATTTGAGTCATTGCAGAGATGTATGGATGCAGTCATCCATGGGAGTCATACACAACAATAATTCTTTTTCCACAGCACCATGACTTTATATTCTATACTGTACATATTCCTGTTAAGTGACAAGACTTTTGTCTAAGCAAAGTCAGACCTTACTGTCCTAATTAAATAATTAAAAATCAAGGCATTTTTCTGGACATGATTGTAGTTTGTTTGATAGGTGGAGATTGCTCTACAGATTTATCGATGATGCAGTTTTTCAACAGAAATTCCACTGTTTAGCATAATTGCTCGTGTAACATGTCAATTGTTCATGTCAACATGTAAAGAATAACTAACTAAATTATTAGTAAATAATGCATAAAAAGGCAGCGATGCTTCATTCTGGTTAGCTGATGAACATTCTAAAGTGTCTACTCATTTTCAGATAAACACACAGCTAAAGCTTACCTGTCAACCCTCCCGTTTTTCCCGGGATTCTCCCGTATTTTACAGTTCTATCCCGCTATCAACGCGTAAAATTATTTTCTCGTATTTCTCCTGTATTTTCAGTCTTTCTCTGACGGGTGCCAAATAAACATTAAAGAGCCGAGCCTCCCTATACGAAACCCATACCGCCGAACCACAAGGGGCCGCCCCTTGCTCATAAATGTGAGCCTGTTCTGTGCTTTCGCTTTGTTTATGGCGGGATTCCTTTTCCTTTTCATTACCAAACAGATTCTGTACACGCGTTTTGAAGCGGAGCGAAAATCAGTTTTTTGGGTGCGTGTTTGAACAGACATATACACATAATTAATAATAATAATAATATCTAAAGATGTCAATCTTGGTGGGGTTTTTTTCAAACACAACTAATTTTGTCCTAAATGAGCATAAAAAGTTAGGAAAGCAATCAAAAGCTTTCATTATAACGTTAGATCTGTGCATTTTTAAAGTGACACCTGTTATTTAATGTGATGAAAAGAAAAAAATCTAAATAAATAAGAGATTCATTCGTTGCTCTTTCATTAGAATGTGTAAGCTATACAGTAAAGAAGCGGCTAATGAGATTTGATAGCTTGAATCTATTTCATTATAATAGCTTTTAATTTTTATAAGCTGAACTGTTTGCTCATGTATTTGCTGCTAATGTATACTATTTATTTTTTCTTTTGTAAATAATAATAAAACATATTACTAACCGTTTGTCACGGATTGGCCAGGCTCTTCCACCAGCATCACGCAACGATCACCGTCACCTGAGTATTAACCACGCACAGCTGCACCCAATCACTCAGACTCACTATTTAAGCACACACCTCACTTCACTCATTGTCCGGTCTCGTTCCTACGAAGCGGACTCTGAGTAAACACCTGGTAATCACTAGCCTTCGATCTCAGTAAATTGTACTTACCTACTCTCTATTTCTCCTAGTCTGTCCAGTGTTCCCGGAATCCTGTCTGCCTTGTGTTTATCGTCAGTCTGTCTTCCCCGCAAGCCCTCTGGTGTGTGCATTCGGTCTCCTTCAGTGTCTGTCATCTAACCTGCCACCAAGGATCATCAGATTAACCAAACTCCAGTCACTTCTCATCAGTTCTCCTTGTGTGCTCCACTGTTGTAAATAAACACCGTAAATAATCTACTCACCTTGTTTGTCCGTCTGCTTCCCATAACACCGTTTAACTGTTTATTTACAATGAAACAGTTTAAAATGAACATATTTAGTAATTTGGGATTTTTTTTTTCATATCCCTTTTTATGATGGCATATCCCTTATTTTCACATCCCAATGTTGACAGGTATGAGCTAAAGTCTTGACCACATTACAGTTCCATGTCAATAAAATTAAGCACAGAATTAGTTTGAGGACCAAACAACTGTAAAAATGCAACGTCTGAACAAAGTCTAGTTAGGTGTTTTAACTGTAAAAACTGCAGGGTTTCACACCATTCCATCATGTATTCCCAACACAAATCAATTAAGTCAACTTAATCATTTTTACATATTTAAAATGTCATTACACAACATGAGTGTTTACATGAGTTGCTTTTTGAATGTTCCTTTCATGATCTCGTTTTACATGTTATAGCACATAGTTTGACTAACGTCATTGCGTCACCATGCTATCCACATTTCCTCTGGAGTTTTATGTTATTTTGGGTGTTTCATTTTTAATATGTCGGCTTTAACTGCAGTTTGGCACTTTTACTTTTATTCTGGAACATTTCATGCATGTCCCCCATGACAAACAAGATATTGGATGCGAGGAACTGATGGAAGAGTGTAGTTCATGCAATTTTTGATACAGCACGCCGAATGGAAGAAAAAACCCTCCACATCCCTCGGTAGGTGCTGAGAATAGCGTCAAACAGCTGTGTGCTGACGATACGAACTAACTTTGCCATCTGAATAAAAATAAACAAAGAACACTGAGCACACACTAACCAAATCCATAGAGACAGAACAATCAACACCAACTGGAACCGCATCTTTTTTTAAAAGGAGACAAGTGGCAAATCCGGATTTTACCAGATGCAGAAAGCTCTCAGGTAAAAAATGTTTTTGTCACGTGTTAGCTGACCACTGTAATCCACACATGTGGGACCACATGCCAGCTGTGCTCTCATAGCGGGAAAATGGAAATAAAATCTTTGTGTGGCACATTTATAAATGCAACACTTTTATAAATGCAACCCATGTCACCAAACAATTCTTCTTCTTCCACAACAGAACGTGGCGTCTCTCTGAACACTGTAACAGGTAAAACAGTCTTTGAAGCTATCATGCATATTAATGAAGTTGTACCTCATTCACAATAGAGTGCACTGATTGGTTCGAACCAAGTCTTTCTCATGAATAAATGATGAAAACTCAAAGATGTCACGTTGTACACGCCGGTACAGACATCCAGTCTCCACACTGGAATTTACACAAGGATCTCATGGCCATGACGTAGCTTCAAAAAAATTTTTTTAAAAATAAAAATAGAGCAAGGGTGTTCCATTAGTGATATCGCTTTGACTCACACGCTGAAAATGGCGGATGTGAAACAACAAACTGAGGATATGGTGATGCGCGCCTGTCAATCAATATTGGTGGGCGGGGGGACCTCACTTCTACGTCAAGTTACGGTCGCTCTGAAAACCGCTTCAATTGGTCCACCGTTTTTACGAAACAGAAATGAATGCATGCACAAGGTGTAACAGACACTCTACTTTCCACTGGGACCACATTACAACCTTGGGTGTGCATTAATTTTTAATAATTCCTTATAGACCATTTCAATGTGGTGATGTCGTTGGCCCATAAACACTTCCTGCGTGTTGTTAAACAGTTTCATTACTGTTACAAGATGAAGTTCAATCACAACTTAACATTAATACAGCTCTAATTATTACAGCCCACATTATTTATCAATATGGGGTCCTTTTGGGATTTTTTGGAAGCTAGGAAAAGTAAAAATATAAAACAGGACATACGTTAAGACCATCGTTATTGTTTAAATCTCTCAAAATGGTCTATATTCCTTACTTAAACTCAAAATGAGAAATGGTCATGTTTTAATTGATTAAAATGACTTTAAATACTTGTTGTTAGGATTTTTCTCAGTCATACTGTCCTTGATAGCATTTTTGGCTCAAGAACCTGCCCTTGGACTACAGTAGAGTGCACTATTGAGTATAGAGTGAAAGTTCTTGAAAGCTTAGAACAGAGAAATGGACCCCAGCACTATTTTTAGATGAAAATGGACACTTACCACTCCAAGACACAGATCATCAGTCTTACACTGGCTGTTTTGGACTGACTCTGTATAAAGAGAATAGATTTCCTTTGTCTTCCCGATTCAACATTATTACACCGTAAATTGCACAGACTGTAATATTAAGCATTCATCAATCCTTTCCCAGGACTCAAGCTCAAGACTAAACTGTAAATTTAAAACAGAAAGCTTGCGATTGATGGCTTCCGTTACCAGGCCGTTTTTGAGTTAAACTATGATGTAAGAGGATAAACAAGAAGGCCTGACGTAGTTCGCTTAATCAAGACTAGCTTCCTTTTCCGAAGGCACACAATTCTGCGTAATTTCTCTCTCCAGTTCATTCCTCATTCATAATTTCTAATCTTGTTTAGAAGTCGATTGCATTGACGGTCCAAATCAGAGGTCCACATACATACAGAAACTCTTCCTTATGCTTTCAGACTGCGCAAATAAACAGCCACAGCCATAACATCCATCTTGCTTATGTGCAGCAGGATCGCGACCAACAAAAACACAGCTTCTGTTTTCTATCTGTGCGCAAAGTGACTGGGACGGGGCCAGGAGACACAGGCCTCTGTCGTGCACTGCCCAGGCTGGCATCAGTCTTGAAACACTAAACCAGCATCCCCTAAATTAGGATTATACAAATTGGCTTTCCTCTGACTCACTTCTTCCTCTTTTATGGTCAGTTCTGTGAGTGCCTGCGGTACGGAGCGTTTGATGGTGTGCAGCGGCCAGGTAATTGCTCCAAAACCACCATGTTGTTTTCTGACAGCGCAACATTTTAAAGTTAATGTTGTGGATCATGACATCTTCCACTGCTTTTTTGTTGTCAATTTAATTAAACTCACAATTTCCAAAATATAAATGATACTAAATGTATGAATTCCAAAGCTGGATCTATACTGTAAAAATTTAGAACTTCCAAAACTGTTTATAATTAGTATATTGATAATCTACTTACTGTTACTCACCCTCAAGTGGTTCCAGACCTTTGGGAGTTTCTTCTGTTGAGCACAAAAGAAGATATTTTGAAGAAAGCTTGAAGTCTTCCATAGTATAAAAAACAAATACTAAGTTCAAAATATCTTCTTTTGGATTTAACAGAAGAAAGAACTGAAGAAAGCACTTTGAAGAAAGCAAATAAGTCTGAACCATTTTGAACCACTAAACCACTAAATCTTTTTATTGTGGATTTTTTAAAGAAATATTTATTTATTTACTATATATATATATATATATATATATATATATATATATATATATATATATATATATATATATATATATATATATATATATATAATTTATTTTATTTTTTTACAAAATGCTTCCAACATGAGTTGGGCTTGTTTTGTCTTCACTGAAATAAACTTGTGGTACCTCAATGTTGAAAAAAGTTTAGATATATATACGAAATGTATATTTATATAGCGCATTTATCGTGTTTGGTCATTACGGTGGCCGGGAAGTGCAAAACAATATTACAAAGTCTGAAACACTTTCACAAAGCTCGTGACAAAAATACATTTTGAAAAACATTTTTACCAATCATAAGACACAATTACATAGGAAAAACAATTTTGCCAAGGACGAAACACATTTACATTTCAGAAAAAAATTAACAAAACGCAAAACACTTTTACAAGTCCCGAAACAAATTTACAAGTCCCGAAACAAATTTACAATTACAGATTTTTTACGGAAAGGGAATGTCCCACACACCGGAAGTGACATATTATGTACCACACACCGAAAAATATCAGCTCATGTGTGACTTTTTAGACACAGGTAAACATGTCTACAACAATAAAAATCATGGTTTTATCAACAGCGATAAAACATGGTTTTGTCATTTAGAGTTTTCTGAGAAAATATCAGCATGAGAGTATGTAGAAACATGTAAACGCAAGTACATGGAAACAATCACAGCATGACATATGTTGACTGATGAAGATATCAAACCCAACCTCTCGATGTAGACCTGGATAGCTCAGTTAGATAGGTCGGTTGATATCTACGTTGAACCTTTTGACAAGGGTTCGAATCCCGTTGATGACATGTCAATTATAATTATTTATTTACATTAATTTTGGTTATATACTGTTCTGCTACAGAAATATTAAAATCAATAATGTTTACACTGACACCCAGTAATAAGAATTTTTATTTGGTTTGGGCATGTTTTGTTGCTGTGAAAAAGTGACGAATCTGCAAACGTGAATAGTTTACATCACCAGTTAACACGGACACCAGTTAAACCGTAACACTGGCTTCATTCAGTTTACTGTTAAGAGTTCTCAAGCAGATGTTTACACCATGTACACTTGACATAATGTCCACAATTACAGCGTACAAGTGGCCCTAAAATATTGAACACATTGATGGAGTGATGCAGTATGTCTGGTGTTTCCGTCTGGTCTGCGTCCTTTATAAACTCCAAGGACCGACCACACATAAAGCAAATCCGCGTTAAGCTGCTCATGTGTTTGCCGCAAAACATCCCTCGACCGCAGTCCATGTTCGGTCACCATAGTCTTTATATACACGTATTCCACAGTACGAATTTACCGCGCTCACCACCAACACTTTTCCCCGCCTCACTCCCGGTGTACGTTCCACGTCACTTCCGGTGTGTGGGACATTCCCTTTCCGTAAGGAATCTGTAATTGTAAATTTGTTTCGGGACTTGTAAATTTGTTTCGGGACTTGTAAAAGTGTTTTGCGTTTTGTTAATTTTTTTCTGAAATGTAAATTTGTTTGGTCCTTGGTAAAATTGTTTTTCCTATGTAATTGTGTCTTATGATTGGTAAAAATGTTTTTCAAAATGTATTTTTGTCTCTAGCTTTGTAAAAGTGTTTCAGACTTTGTAATATTGTTTTGCACTTCCCGGCGACCGTAGGTCATACACCCAAAATGCTTCACAATTCTGAAAAGTGGTCTCTCCACACACAAAAGTGGTCTCTCCAACAGTGTGCAGCCTCCACTTGAATGATGTGACGGCAGCCACAGGACAACAGCGCCAGCTCGCTCACCAGACACTATCTATTGGTGGAGTGGAGAGAAAGTGATACAGCCAATTCGGAGGATGAGGATAATTGGGAGGCCATGATGGGTAAGGGCCAATGATTGGCCAGAACACCGGGGTTACCCCCCTACTCTTTTCGAGAAGTGCCATGGGATTTTTAATGACCAAAGACGGCGCCCACTGACAGTATAGTGTCCCCTCCACTTTACTGGGGCATTAGGACTCACACAGACCGCAGATTGAATGCCCCTGCTGGCCTCACTAACACTACTTCTAACAGCAACCTAGTTTTCCCATGTGGTCTCCTACCCAGGTACTGACCTGGCTCAGCCCTGCTTCGCTTCAGTGAGTAACCGGTCTTGGGCTGCAGGGTAATATGGCTGAGACCATCCTCCATGTTCAGTTGTGTCCTGTGTTTATTTTAAATGAATGTGAGTGCCTTAAAGGTGTCAGAAAGTTTTACCTGGTGCCATAAAATCAATGCGCCGTGCCTTTAATATTACGTAAACACCCTAGAGATCCAAACTAAGCATCTGAATGAGAGATGAAGATGATTTGTGTGTGACTTTTAACATGGATATGTTGATGGTGCCAAACATGCTGATCTGAAAATTTCAGAAACTGCTGACCTTCAGAGTCTTTCATGCACAACCATCTCTAGGATTTATAGGGAATGGAGCAAGAATGACAGTATATCCAGTTAGCAGCACTTCTGTGTGTGAAAGTGTCTTGTTGATGTCATATGTCGGAGGAAAATGACCAGACAAGTTCAGCTGATGACGACATAAATATAAACACTAGATAATCGCATAAGGACCCTGAACCCTGAGCATGCGCACTTTTGTACAGTGCTCCCAGGACAAATGTCATTCAATCGCACTAGTCAAGACCAAAGCCAATGTGAAAATGCTAGATTTTAGCATTGTGTATGGGTGTAGTAAAGAGCAAACAAAGAAAACAAAGCACATAGGCATAACATTTCATAGGTAAGATTTATTTTTTACATTTTTGTATGCTACGAACGTTTGTGCTCAACAAGTAAAGTTATTGATGATAATAAAGTCACTTACTGCTCTGACCATAAGGTAAAGTAGCACCAGCTTGCACTCAATACTAGGCTTATGCTAGTTTTGTGGAATAAAATCAGCAAACAATGTAAATTAAATATGATGACAAGATTCTGCGGTGCCAAAAACTTGTATTATTGCTAAGTGAACTAGTAGTTCATAATGAAGATTCATTCACAAACGAATCGCTGCCTCCGTTAGAATTAGAAGAGAAAGCAGGACTGGGGGTGTGTTTCAGCACACTGATTAGATCAAATTTAACAGGGAGGGAGATACATTCCCATGCATGATGTCAAATTATCATTTTTCGTAATTTAAAAAAACACCAGGAAAACTCCCAATCATAGATCTACAGTAGAAGTCAGAATTATTAGCCCCATCCCCCCCCCCCCCTTATTTTTTACCCAATTTCTGTTTAAGGGAGATAAGATTTTTCCAACACATTTCTAAACATAATAGTTTTAATAACTCATTTCTAATTACTGATTTATTTTATCTTTATTGATGACAGTAAATAATATTTGACTAAATATTTTTCAAAATACTTCTATACAGCTTAAAGTGACATTTAAAGGCTTAACTAGGTTAATTAAGTTAACTAGGCAGGTTAGCATAATTAGGCAAGTTATTGTATAACGATGATTTGTTCTGTAGACTATCGAAAAAAAATTGCTTAAAGGGGCTAATAATTTTGACCATAAAATGGGATTTAAAAAATGTAAAACTGCTTTTATTCTAGCCGAAATAAAACAAATAAGACTTTCTCTAGAAAAAAAAATTTTTTTTAGACATACTGTAAAAAATTCCTTGCTCTGTTAAACATAAATTGGGAAATATTTAAAGAAGAAGAAAAAAATCAAAGCCGGGCTAATAATTCTTAGCACAAAAACACAAAAATCAGCATGGAATAGGTTTTGTTTCACATCAGAGACATTTCCAAATGTAGTTTTAAACCAGATACATTTCCTACATCTGGACATCTAACTTACATCTAAACACATATATTCTCCATTTCAGTTTCATCATTATTCCCTGACAAATTGTGTTGAATTCAAATATGAGTACGTCATGATATTTCAGCCTGATCTAATGAGAAAACGTAAGTATTTTACATTTTTTTAGTTTAGTGGCTAATTCGTACGAATTCGTACGAGTTCAGTCGTACGAAATTGTAAAATTTTAAAAAGGAGACGTGGCACCTAACCCCACCCCTAAACCCAACCGTCATTGGGGGATGAGCAAATCGTACTAAATTATACGAATTAGATCGTACGAATTCATACGAATTAGCCACTAAATGAAAAAGTTACGAATTGCCGTGAGATTGTGTTGGACATTTATATTCTGCAATGGATTGATGGTCAGTGGAGCAAGGAGAAGATGTCAAGTTTAACTTTTATGTAGCTAAATGGCATCAACCCAGGGAAAATTTAATAGTTAAACAAAAATTAGGCCCTATATAAAGACATAGCATGAGCCATGCAAGCCAGCTAGAACTGAACATGGCTGCAAAAATAATGCAAAATAAAGAAAGCTGAAGCCAAATATAAAAAGGCCAAGGATCACAACAACTGCATTGCCCATGAGAGAGCAACCTGTCCATTTTATGAGAAAATTAAGCACATTTTGGACAATAAACCTAGCTGCACCCTATACTGACACTGCCAAGAACAAATTTTTAAATAAAGACATTATTTTTTTAATTGATGTGTGCACAAAAGTATTTTCATAGTTTCGTAATATTCCAGTTGAACCACTGAAGACACATGGACTGTTTTGAGGATGTGTGTTTGGTTATTTCTAGAGTTTTTGGGACTGATTCTGTGTATGAGGGACAAGGGAGCCCTCAGAATTTATCCAAAGAATATTAATACAAATGTCTCAGGGGTTTGGGACACCATGAGGGTAATAATAAAATTTGTGGACTTTTGGGTGAATAAGATATATAAATGTTAATTTCAATAGTTTATTAATCATTTACTAACCATCGACTACTCTTAAATACAACTGGTTTGTTGATAATGCAATACTTAATTTAGTAATGAAAAGTAAATCATTAACAAAGTATGAAAGTACAATTATTAAGCACATTATGAATGTGGTTGTAAGTCAAGAATAGATCATTTGTAGCTGCAGTTATAAACTGCTTACTAACGTTTATTAATGTAGAATTAATGCTTAACAGATAGGAAATTCACTAGATGATTATGCTTAATAAATGGTTCATAGTGTGTAATTATTATAAAGTGTTACCCAAAAGTCCAGTATTCAAGTCTTTGTGTTCATTGTCTGGAAAGACCATGGAATGTTTTTAGGTGGGAGATTAGTGAAAAACAGATATCTAATATGAGGTGCATCAGAAGTAAATGTAAATAGGTGCGCCAAGAAATTGAATATGGTCAAAAGATTGGATATGTGTATTAGGACTTGTAGTGTAAATGCAGTAAATAGAAAGTCAACAGAAAGTCAACTAATCACTGTTTACACTGGAGGTCTGCAGAAGAGCATCTCTGAACACAAAACTCATCAAATCTTGAAGCAGACGAGCTACAGCAACAGAAACTAGTCTACAGCTGACACAGGCTCACCAAAATTGAACAATAAAAGACTGAAAATAGGTTGGCTAATCTAAAGAGCTTTGATTTCTGCTGCAACATTCAAGTAGAAGGGTCAGAATTTGATAAAAATAAGTATGGATTTATCCTGTCTTGCATTAACAGTCCTGGCTGCTGGCTCTCTGGTTGAATTTGGGCATTTCAATGCCAATTCCATAATACCAATTTTAGTACCACAACCACAGTGTATCTATCTTCTGAACTTACCCCCAGGAGGATAATGCACCGTCATAAAGCTAAGAAGATACTAATCACATCTTACTTTTACTTACATTAGTCTCCATGGAGTAAAAAAAATCAAAAGTAGAAAAAAAGTATTCAATGTAAATTATTGTACGCTGAGTGGTTTTCAATGTACCTTCATCTAAATTTAAGTTATACACCATAAAACATTTTACTCATTGTATTCCTAGGATTTTTTTTACCCATTTTTTTAAAATAGTATGTTGACAGGCAGATTGATTTATAAGCCAAACAGCTCTTTGGAACGCCATTGTTCTCCATTTATAAGCCAGTCTCTGCCAACAGAATTAACCTGAAATAACACATTCAAAGTTTTGTTTGGCTCATGAAGCAAATACACCAAAGCAATCATCAATTAATGCTGGCTCTAATGTAAGCAGACCATATTTGCGACATTGTTCATTACCAAGAACTAATAAACCTATTTAGGGGAATGTAGATTTTTATTTTTCATTTAGCATTTACTCAGCCAAAGGCAGACATTTGTTTTAGTTTATTCCGCCATTAGGTTCATTTTGCCGGTATACATAAAAGGCCACTGCGTCATTACGGTGTTTTTCTTTTCAGAATGATTTTCAATGAATTAATGTTTCTGGTTTTCCAAGATCAAACCCAAACTTGATTGACATAGCTGATGTAGTCATCTAGCAAAAACATATTCCCTCATAATTCTTTCTTATACTAATTACATGGCGTCAAAGCGCATGCGTTAATCTACTTGTGCAACTATGTCTGTGTGTGTTCCAGTTCCTATATGTATGTGATCTTTAACATGCGTGAATGAGTTCCAGGTGTGCGTATGTGTGGATTGTGACAGAGCCCACCTCAGCGAAGCGGTGATGTGCTCCATCTTGAGCGTTTGGCTTTTTTGCGTTTTTTTATGAAAACAGGCCACGTAGGGTCTCTGGTAATGACTGACCTAACCAAAGCAACATTGCTGATTTCTTTCCTCACTGAATATATGCCAACCACCAAACAGGACAGTTTCTTCCACTGTTCATTGCAAAAAAAAATTATTTAGTCTTGTTTCTAGTCCAAGTATTTAATCATTCTTAAATCAAGAACCATTTTCTAGACAGGCAAAACATATTGTCTAGTTTTAGAAAAGAAGTGTTTTTCCATAAAACAAGCTAAATAATTTGCCAATGGGTAAGCAAAATAATATTATGTCAAAAGGAAAAATAAGATGATTTTTCTTACCCCATTTGCAGATTGTTTTGCTCATTTTAAGGAAAAACTCATTTTATTTTTATATATTGTTTTTGAAAACAAATAAAAAATGCTTCTTGATTTAAGAATTTCTTGATATATTTTGACTAGAAACAAGGCAACCACAAGTAAGAAAATCCTCTTTGCAGTGTTAGTACTGTAGTAATGTAGGGGCCTTTATATTTAAAAGCCATGGAATCCCAAATATGACCATAATTTTTGTGTGTATATTTATTTCTATTCAAATTTAAACATGTTTTAATTTTTGGTACCACTATATTTTGATGATACTAATACCATTTGAGTATTAGTAGACTGTCTGCTTAATATGTTGATACTGCTCCGTCAACAGACATTTAACTGACTATAAGAAACTTTGCAAGTACATGTCAACTTACACTAACCCTAATCCCAACCTAACAGTCTATTTATAATCTAATGAGAATTAGTTAGCATGTAGATACAATGTAACTTAAATTCAACAAACGGACCATCAAAATAAAGTGGGACCTAATTTTAAAATAACATTTTAAAACATTCTTATAAACATAACATAATGAATCATTATAAATAACATTCTTATTATTTTTAACTTTATTATTTTTTATTCATTCATTTTCTTTTCGGCTTAGTCCCTTTGTTAATCTGGGTTCGCCACAGCGGAATGAACCACCAACTTATCCAGCATATGTTTTACGCAGCGGATGCCCTTCCAGCTGCAACCCATCACTGGGAAACACCCATACACATACACTACGGACAATTTTAGCTTACCCAATTCACTTATACCGCATGTCTTTGGACTTGTGGGGGAAAACGAAGCACCTGGAGGAAACCCACATGAACGCAGGGAGAATATGTAATCAGATGTAGATGACGGATTTCCAGCTCATCTGATTTCCAGTCATCGGGGGGGGGGGGGGTTGTGACGGTCGCGGAAATCACACTAAGTGTGGGGGAGAGTCCTCCTCATTAATATGCCGCCCCACACGGTCACTTAGGCCGCCTATATGGACGCGCCGGCCTTGCGACCAGCAGAGATGCATTGACAGTTACACGCATCAGGTATCATTTGAATCTGGAGTGTCAAACTTCCTGGAGGGCCGCAGCCCTGCTGAGTTTAAATACAACCCTGCTTCAACATGCTTACCTGTAGGTTGCAAACAAACCTGAAGGACTCAGTTAGTTTGATTAGGTGTGTTTAATAAGGGGTGAGGCAAAACTTTGTCATGGATTCTTTAAGTCTGTACTCAGCAAGCTTGAGAAGAAAGACTTCATGTGCATTCTCAATGCATTCATTTATTTTCGTTAAACTTAGTCTCTATTTCAGAGGTCACCACAGCGGAATGAACCACCAACTATTCCAGCATATGTTTTACACAGCGGATGCCCTTCCAGTTGCAATCTAGCATTGGAAAACACCCTTACACTCTCACACACACTACGGACAAAATTTATTCAATTCACTTATAGTGCATGCCTTTGGACAGTGGTAGAAACCGGAGCACCTGAAGGAAACACCCGGGAACATTAGAAGAATATCCAAACTCCACACAGAAATGCCAACTGGCCCAGCTGGGACTCAAACTAGCGACCTTCTTGCTATGAGACAACAGTGCTAACCACTGAGCCACTGTGCTGCATCTTCAATGCATTAACTTTTTTTTATTTTAGTGTATCTTTAGGATACACAGTGCCATATACAATATGTGGGGCATACGCATTACATAAATTTAATCCAGTTTTCCCATTTCCATTTTTAAGCAGACCTTTCTGGAAATGATACATTAATGAATAAAAAACAGTCAATCTCAATAATGTTGTATACATCGGTCCTGAAATTAGAAAAAAAAAAAATAGTAGGTCAGTGCATGACTTTGTCTCTTGGGAACTGATTGGATCATTGGAAGATGGGTGTTGCCAACAAAATGGCAGAAAATTGATGAATAAATGAAGGCAGAGCACAAACGAGATTAACCCTCATCAAATCAGGGTCACAAAGTGAAACGTGCAGAAATGTGAAGTGCAGAAATGTGAAGTGCAAAAGTGAAAACAACATCGCAAACTCATGGCTGACTAAAAAGAACAGGAACATTGCAATTGTTTTGTAAAGGCGATGCTATAAAAAAGTTTTGCAAATAATGTTTTTTTTTTATTGCAAATATATATTTTTGCACTGCTTGATTTTTTTTATACAGTTCTTTTTTCGTTTGCAAATTAAATTTTTATTTCTCATATATTGAGAAATAAAAATTTTCTCAAAATTAAAATTTTCTCAAAATTAAAATTTTCTCAAAATTAATTTTGCATTTATTTATTTTTTGCTCAATACTTTATTTTTGTTTGCAAAACTTTCTTTTATTTTTCAAGTATTTATGGACCTAAATTGACTCCATGATGCCCGGACAGCCCCGCCCTAAAGACATTCCACTTGACCAGAAGTGGAAAAAATTAAGTTGGAGGGAGAAGAGACGGTTTTGATATTTGATAAATATTTTGATGGAAAATTCAATTTTACAGAATAATTAAGTGCACAGATAATAATAATAATAATAATAATAATAATAATAATAATAATAATAATAATTATTATATATATATATATATATATATATATATATATATATATATATATATATATATATATATATATATACATATACATATATAACAACAATAGAGTTTGATTTCATTCCTAATTTAAACTGAGAGTGTATACTATGTAACTTTATATTATTAAATTGAGTGTATATTATGCATAAATGTGTCATGTGATTGGGTTATTGTTTAATGGTGGCTCAAATAGCCCATCATCCAGGCTACAAACAATAGTCTAATGTTGAGTTTTGAAAAACAGCATGTGGACTTTATTTACAGCATGTGAACCTCCAGGAGAGCTCCAGTGCCACTCTATGATCAGAAGGAAAGTGATTGCACTTAATTAAACTTTACTCTATGGCCAATGTATCACTGCCGAGCATAATTTGTTAGCATATGAACTGTGATTAAAGGACCTGTGCCCTTCTGTACCACACCGATCACTCCTGCCGTCCGATTCTTCTGAATTCTCCAGCTATGAGGCAAAACCTCCAGCCTCAGAACGCAGCCTGTGTCGACATTTACAGATTACTGTTGCCGCTAATGTATCTGCGCTTGCTGCCACAAGTCAAGTCATAATAATTAAAGACATGCTGCATCTCAAACGCACATTAATCATGCTTTATATGGACTTTGAAGCTGTAATGGGAAACAGCCACCCGCACGACTGCTTCTCCGCTTTTATTGTGCTTGGACAAATTGTGGTGAGCGTATGCTGTATATGGACCATTTCTGACGGCCTTTTACAGGAAATGGCTCTAAGAAAAAGCAGAAATAAACTGAAGTGAATCTATTTGAGAGCAACGTGACATATGTACAGTAGATGATAGTTTGGAATTAAATTAAGTTCATCTTTAATATACAATAGGTTTAGATCAGGGGTACTCAAACGCTCAAAAGCTTTTTTTGTATAAAGGGCCAAAAACCAAACTGGATTGAGGGCTGTGGGCCAAAGTTAAAGATACCAAACAGTATTACATTAAGTTTGCCATGGTAACTTCTAATTTATTTGTGTATTATTTAAAAATAACTATAAAACGTTGCTTTAAACATATTAATTAATGATGTAGTACAATTTTTAACATTTTATAATGAACTTAATTTAATGTAAAAACAGAAACAATCCCATTTATAAAACAATAGAGTTCAATGCTGAATACAGAATGGTCGAGCTGCTCCTGCCTTTGCCTTGATTTGTTAGCCGATGTCTCATGCATCTGTCAAGTGACAGTATTTACGTTTTAAAAGTCAAAATTAAGAGTTAATATTCCTTTACATCATTTAATTTTAGTTGCCTTTTTTGTAGCTCCTCTATTAAACAAAGAAACAAACGGTTACATGCAATTCGAAATGACGTCTCTGTCGAAGGCATTCGCCCCCAACCAACTCCTCATCATTTTCCCTCTCTTTTCAGATGGCATGGTGGGTCAAACCAAAGGTTACCATGGGCCAACTTTGGCCTAGGGGCCCTACTTTGGGCACCTCTGGTTTAGATTATGGGTGGCATGATGGCTCAATGTTTAATAATTTCACCCCACAGCAAGAAGGACGCTGGTTCGAGCCCCAGTTGGGTCAGTTGGCATTTCTGTGTGGAGTTTGCATGGAGTTTCCTCCAGGTGTTCAGGTTACCCCCACAGTCCAAAGACATGTGCTATAGGTGAATTGAATAAACTAAATTAGCCATAGTGTATGTGTGTGAATAAGTGTGTATGGATGTTTCCCAGTGCTGGGTTGCGGCTAGAATGGCATTCGTTGAGTAAAACATATGCTGGATAAGTTGGCGGTTCATTCTGCTGTGGCGACCCCTGATTAATAAAGGGAATAAGCCAAAAGAAAATGAATGAATGAGGTTTAGATTGTTTACTTATTTATATTTTGGATATTTTACATGTGTCTAAATATTATATTACAATTTTTTTTATATTGTATGAAATATTATTAGTTAATGTAACCTTTATTTATGCTTTAAGTCACTAAGTAACAAAGTAATTTGCTTTATTATCTAGTTATGATGAAGCATATCAGTGAAAGCATATCAGTGTGTCAGCACATTCACTTGTATTTTGTCCTGATATAGCTATACATCTGTTACATAATAATGCAACATCAACACTGTCGACATATGTGAATCGTGAAGTGGACACTGACACGGAGGTGTGGATCCAAACTCAAGTTTATTAAACAGAATGGTCAGGCAAGAAACAGTCAACACAGAAGCAAACAGACGTATACGGGCAATTTTTAGTCATGAAACAGGCGGACGGTCAAAAGGCAGGCAACAAGCAACGTAAACAAACAAAACAAAGGTCAGAAGTAAGGCAAGGCAAGCCGCATTGTAATGTTCATAATAACTATAACAGGACTCAGCAACTAGTGTGTGTCTCCATGCTTTTAAAGTCCATCTAATCCATCTTTGTGCAGCTCTCAGCTGTGTGAGTGTAATCAATTGTGATCTGGAACAGGTGTGTGTGTGTGTGTGGTGCATGACTGGAACTTGTAGTCCATATACCAGCAGATTTGTAATCCGTTAGCGATCTGCACAGGCTGGATCGCTGGTGATCGTGACAATATGATAAACTATGGTTATCGGAAATGCTGTTAAACTGAGCATGAAACCTCTGAAATCAAATGAAATCTACAATAAAAAATATTTTGAAATGAAAAAGTAATTAAAGTAATTTTTATTAACAATAATAATAATAATAATAATAATAATACATATATTATTTTTAATAATATAATATAATATAATATAATATAATATAATATAATATAATATAATATAATATAATATAATATAATATATTCACCTTTGCTTAACAAATAACAAAATAATGTGTACAATGTAAATAACTGCATGGTTAAGTTCAAAACACTGATTAACTGCATAAATGAAATGTATCAAAAAAATTATTTTAAAGAATATTTTTACATTTAAATAGATTGATTTAATTTAAAATATGTTCAAATAAAATCACTTTTATTGTCAAATCATCAGCAGCACATGTACTTTGATTAGTGCACAGCTTAGGTGCTGGCTACAGACAAAAATGCAGACAGTACAAAATACAATACATGCATCATACACCAAATACAAAACAATATACTCTTAGCATTGACGACAATAAATACGTAAAAGACAATAAATACATGAAAGACAATAAATACGTGAAGAAAAACACACAGTACACACATGTAGACACAGATAGACAAGAATACAAAGGTGTACACATAATTTGACTGTTGGTGGAAAATCAACAGACTTGGGTTGATGCACATGCAGATGCATTCAGCATTTTATCCTGATTCATCTCTGTGTCTATTATAATAGCATAATAGTCTATTATAATATACAATAATAGCATCAACACTGTCAAGCGTTTCACCTCTTCTGTCACTGATACAGTTCTCTGTCTTGCCCACTGCGCAAGATGAGCAAAGGAGTTACATTTTGCCCTGTAAATAAAATGTGATCCTGCTTTTAAATGCAACATTAGTAGTTTAAAACTATTGTAATATCAATGCAGACTAGTGCATTTATCAGGAAAGTTAGTAACGCTATTTATGTTTTAAAAAGCTGCAGCTTGTGATTACATTCTTCTTGTAAAATCCCAGACAAAGCCAATGGAAACCAAAAACACTATTCCATGGGTATAAATGCAGTGACATCTGGTCACTCAGCCATCTAAATGAGGAAATACAGCTCTGTCATTTTAATTAATTCATTAATTTTTCTTCAGCTTAGTCTCTTTATTCATCGGGGGTCACAACAGCGGAATGAACCACCAACTTATCCAGAACATGTTTTACACATTGGATGCTCTTCCACCTGCACCCCATTACTGGGAAACACCCTCACATACATTACAGCCAATTTAGTTTATTCAATTCACCTATACCACATGTCTTTGGACTGTGGGGGAAACCGGATCAGCTGGAGGAAATCCACATGAACACAGAGAGAACATGCAGTGACCATCTTGCTGTGAGGCTGCAGTGCAATCCACTGAGCCACTGTATCGCCCCTGTCATTTTTAGGTGGTAAAATTATGTTTAGACACTAACTCTAAACTATATAGAAATACTTTAATGCAGAAAATCATAGGGGAATAATATGCACAAGTAATTTATTTTTCTGAATGATCTAAAACTCGACTTCACAAAGATGAATTGAAATGTTATATTTTAATGATATTTAAAATTGCTGCAGTGATTGATATTCAGCTATAAGCTATGAGTGTGACATTGCATTTATAAACTGCTTAATGGCACAATCAATATGTATACAACAGTTTTTTCTGGATCTCAAATCTGATTGGCTGACAGCCTTGCAATATTCTAGTATTAACTTCTTAAGCGTTTGTATCACTCTCCCTGCAGAGAGTGCCAAAGAGAGGACTAGATTCAATATAGTTTGACAAATATTGTGGCTGTTGGACACCATAACATACTTTTTAGACTGCAAATATGCAGCTTATTTATAATAGTGCCTATTTGGAAATGTGTTTTAATTATTTCGCAGATTGGACTTCCAGCCCTCCGGATGGCTATTCATCCTCTCATTGCCCACGAGAGCATTCGTTTGATATCTAATTTAATGCAGCCTTGAAAATTATGCAATGTCTTCACACACTTCCACCAAGTGGTTAGGAGTTCTGAAAATGTGCTCTTTTTTTAACTGTAGAATGGGTTGACTAAAAATAACAACATGTAATGAATTTAATTCATTCATTCATTTTCCTTCAGCTTAGTCTCCATTTTAGAGGTTGCCACAGTGGAATAAACCACCAACGAATAGTGTTTTATGCAGCGCATGCCCTTCCAGCCACAACCCAGTACTGGGAATCACTTATACACACTCATATACACTCAAACACTATGGCCAATTTAGTTTATTTAATTCACCTATAATGCATGTCTTTGGATTATGGGGGAAACCGGAGCACCCACACAAACATGGAGACTCCACACAAAATTGCTAAATGGTACAGCCAGGACTCAAACAAGTGTACTTCTTGCTGTGAGGCAACAGTGCTAACCACTGAGCCAATGTGTAGCCATATAGTGGATTTCCCAGTTCAATATATATAAAAAAAGAAGTCAAACTTCTGCATTTGAGCAGCTTTATTAGGTTAATTTACTAAATGTGCAAGGCTAAATAGACAATACACTTCTAAACGAAAAGAACGACGTATCATAAAGGTTATATGATTAATTTTTATATGGTAAATTACATGACGTTGCAAAAATTGGCTGGAACTATATTTTGTGTGTTTTTACCTGTTTACTACATTGTGGGGAATAGAACCAAAATAATTTTTAACATGATATGGACAGGCCTTTGGTCCACACCAGGAGAAAAATTATAATAAAAAATATACCAGCCTGATCTCAAGAGAAAACGTAAGTATTTTATGTTTTGTCAGTTTAGTGGTTAATCCATATGAAAACTAACGATTTTAAAAAGGAGGCGTGGCACCAAACCCCACCTCAAAACCAAAACGTCATTGGGTGATGAGCAAATGGTACTAAATTGGATGAATAAGATCCTAAGAAATCATACAAATTTACCTCTAAATAAAATGTTACTAATTGCTGCAAAAAAAAAATACATTGAAAATACAAAATGATGTTTAAGTGACTCAGTGGTTAGTACTATTAACACAGCAAGAAGGTCGCTGGTTCAAGTCCCAGCTGGGCCATGTGGCATTTCTGTGTGGAGTTTGCATGTTCTCCTCGTGTTCGCGTGGGTTTCCTCCGGGTGCTCTGGTTTCCCTTACAGTCCAAACTAAAGACATGCGCTATAGGTGAATTGGATGAACTAAACTGGCCATAGTGTATGAGTGTGTGTGTGAATGCAAGAGTGTATGGTTGTTTCCCAGTACTGGGTAGCAGAAGAGCATCCACTGTGTAAAACATATGCTGGAATAGTTGGCAGCTCATTCTGCTGTGGCGACCCCTGATAATTAAGGGACTAAGCTAAAGGGAAAAAAATGAATGAAAGTGTCATTTCATTAGATTTAAACAAACAGTCGTCTATAGAAAAAAAAAAAAAACATGCAATTCCAACACAATCTCACAGCAATTCATAACTTTTTGATTTAGTGGCTAATTCGTACGAATTCGTACGATCTAATTCGTACAATTTAGTACGATTTGTTCATCTGCCAATGACGGTTGGGTTTAGGGGTGGGGTTAGGTGCCACGCCTCCTTTTTAAAATCGTACAATTTCGTACGACTGAACTCGTACGAATTCGTACGATTTAGCCACTAAACTGTCAAAACGTAAAATACTTACATTTTCTCGTGAGATCAGGCTGGCAATTCCCAGAAACCTAGTGTTTGGCGTGTGTGTGTGTGTGTGTGTGTGTGTGTGTGTGTGTGTGTGTGTGTGTGTGTGTGTGTGTTCCTTTTTTATATAACATTATGAGGACTACAGGTTCAAGAAAAAATAATCAAAGTAGAATAACGCAGTAAAAGTACAGACACAGCACTGAAATTGTACTCAAGTAAAATTTAAAATACACATTTTTTACTTTTTAAACAACTCCTGAGAAAAACTATTCAGCTACAGTATTTTAATTAGTTGTTTTATCGCACATTTGGGGACTTTTGTTGTTGTTGTTGTTTCACATGAGAAAAGCATCTGGTAAGTATTTTGAAAATGTACATGTATAATGTTTTTGTGAGGGATAGTTACTGGTAGGGTTTGGGTAAGAGTATACAGGGTGTAGAATATAAAAATCATTACATTTATGAGATGTCCCTATATAACATGAAAACATAGCATGCATAGAGTGTGTATGTGTGACTTAATTAACAAAAAAAAAATCATCCATACAATTTTCAGGGCCACTGTATGTGTATGTGTGTATACACGAGAGACAGAAAGAAGGCCAGCAGCCGGCAGAACAGTTCTTATGTTTATTTGAAAAGCTACTAGCGTTGAATAAATGTGCAGTGTGTGTGTGTCTGCACAGTGAGCTCACCAGAGCAGATGTTCACTGAACGACACACTGAGGAAATGCTTCACCGTTTTAATCCCCGCTCTCTTTATTTTAGCTTCTCTCAGTCCGGCCTCACTCTGCTGGCTTGCACAATATTTTGCTGGTAGTCAAAACAGAATTGGATTGGTTTATTATCTTTCAATTAGCTCTGAAACAGACAGTCTGCGTGATCTCTGGCTCTCTGTAGAGTACGAGATTGTGCAGGTCAAAGATCACATAGACTTCTGCTTTAGTCAGACATTCGTGTAGACATGAAGGACTAAACAATTTGTGCATTAAAATGTACACTCAAATTGATTACAATCCCAATTGACTTTTTAAACTAAATGAAAATCAAGCTACCTATTGTTTTGCTATATTTGACTATATATTATATAGTTTATAGAATTATTTTATGAATATTCTATTATAGAATTATAATATATAAAGCTTTAATTTACTATAAACAATTCTTTAATTGCAATAAAAATAAAGTTAGCACAAATGACTAACAGTCTCAGTTCATGATTTAACAAGTCTTCGTGATGTCAACAAAATCTCCTGTTGGGTAAGGCAGAATTTATTTTTTTAATTAAGCTTTTTTTAAACAACAGTGCCATCTAGTGATTTAAACTTCCATTCAAAACGTACAAAAGCTTTTATTCTGCAAGTATGATTTGAATTGAGTAACAAATACGGCGTTAAAAGACGTATATAATGTTACAGCTAATTTTATTATATGCAGTTTTTATTTTATACGTTAAAGAGTCCTGAAAGAGTGTCTCTCAATTTCGACAAAAAAGAAAAACTGCTAACTTTTTAAAACTTGATACTGATAAATATTTTTAATAATAACAGAATACCTTATAAATAATATCAATATATCATTATATTATTATTAATAATAATAACAATAATAATAATAATATAAAAAGAGAATAAAACTGTATTTTAAATTATAATAATGTTTCACAAAATTTGTGTTTTTTATTTTCTGTATTTTCGATCAAATTAACAGAAAGTAAATATGACCCCAAAACATTTAAATTAATATAATACATTTAACTTAATATATTTATTTCAAATAATAATATATTATAATACAACAACAACAACAACAATTCAGTAGCCATAATATAGTATAGCATATAATACATAATACAAGTACATAATATAGTTTTGATCTTACCCAGGATTCTGCAACCTTTTAGCAATTAAGTGTCATTTTTTAATAAATATAATGTTCAGATATCAAATATCAAATCTTATATTTGAAACTTATTGATTCATGTTACCCCGCATGAGGAATCACAAGCCTTTTGGGGTATCAAACAAGTATTGTAAAGATTATTTCAAGTTTATATTTTAAAACATACTATCAAAGTATCATGGAGCCATACGCCTGTGGTAAACTAAACAACTTCCTACTCTAACTTCTGTTATCTAGTTACATGCATTTTATAAAATACAATTCACATTTAAGTAATTTCCGGCATCATGTTAGGGCAGCATAACTTAGGCTTGCTACAGCATGGCGCAGCATTGATCTGCATCAAGCTTAAAATAAATACATAATTACACACTTTACACACATAGTATTTATAGCTCATCATAACTTAATAAAACAGGCTCTGCAACTCCTTGAACTGCTTTTCTAGTGCTCTGTTGACCTCTGCATTAAATTAGGGAGGAATAAAATGAAATTCATAAAAGTTTATAACCACTAAATGAAGTAAATAGTGAGAAATTTTTCCAACCTTGTTCCTGGAGAACTATCCAGCAGAATTCAGCTCCAACCCTGTTCAAACACACCTAAACCATCCCAGGTAGCAAAGAATTCTGGCCCAGATTTGGCATAAATTTGGCACAGCAGGCATTCATCTGGCAGTGGCATACAGCATGTGGGCCAAACATGGGCCTGGTTTGGCAGAGGTGTCACCGTCTTTAAGGTCCAGTCATGTACTGTAATTCACTGCGGCATGTGGGCCAAGCAACAGCTGATTGTGTGGGCCAGAGCTGGGCCAGAGATATTTTGCTATGTGGGATATAATTATGAGCAGCACTTGATAATTAGAGACAGGTGTGTTTGTTCAGGGTTGTAACTGAAATTTGCAGGAAGGTAGATCTCCAGGAACAAGGTTGGTGACCACTGCTTTAGACAAAAGGATCACAGTGTGAGTGCAAACTGAACATATTAGGAACATATCAAATAACCCGAAGTCTTATTCATATACAAGTTCAATAAAACCTCTAAAGATCAACATTTCGTACGAGTAAAATTAGATACCTTCCTTAGCAGCTTTCAGACATGTTGGCTGTACATTATTTTATGTAACGTGCACTAGCAGTGTACTGAGTTAAATAAGATAACTACATGGCTTGAAGGGATACCCATAAAGAAAATGACCTCATCATTTACTCTCCCTCAAGTGGTTTTAAACCTTTTTGAGACTCTATTTTTTGTTTAAACACAAAAGAAGATATTTTGAAAAATGCTAGTTGATGGTATCCATTGACTTGAATTGGTAAAAATGACTATGGAAGTCGATAGGTACCATAACCCAGCATTATACTTCTTTCATGTTCAATGGAATATAGAAACACATAAATGTTTAAAACCACACAAGGAAGTGTAAATGGTGAGGTAATTTTCATTTTGGTGTGAACTATAGCTTTAAGGTTAAGTTCAGGAGTCATGAGGTTATCCAGTTTAAATAATGACTATGATATGTATAGTATAGTATGTACATGCAAAACTGTATTGTTAAATTGAGTGCTACTGGCATTTAGACCATTCAAATGTAGACTTTTGCTGAGCAAGATTGTTATATTTGTAAAAAGTTTTTCAAACGTGTCTTTTTTTCATTCTGACTAGGAGCTCCATCAATTTCATCTGCTATCTGGGCCGGAGGCACACGAGGATGAAGGCGGCTGTAATAAACTGCCAGAAAAATCAGTCCTATTGAATTCGAAAATAAAATAAAAAGTATTATGGGCAGGAAATAGTCCGTGCCTTCAGACTCCGGTTTAAGCAGAGCCAACAATATGGGTGCGGAAAGATTTTCAGTTACGCTGAATATGTAATACACAGTCATGGGGACTTTAGTGTTCTGTCCCCTAATGTTAAAAAAGGTAAAAATGAGAATAAATCCAACTATGGCTCGATAGATCCATTCAAGGACTCGTGAAGTGCAGAAATCAGTCTCTTCCAAAAATGCCCAGGTGGTTCCCACCAGCCAAACAAGCGCTATTGCTGGAATGGTGAAGTAGGAGAGCATGAGGAAGAGCGTCAGGCTGAGGATTCGAGGAGTGATGGTGAAGATTTTGTAGAACAGGTAGATGGCTGTTGGGCTTCCAGATGGCATTTCATTTGCATACGCTAAAGAGGACCGTAAGCAGCGTCGATAATCCACAGTTGACCAGGCTATAGTGACGAAAGACATGGCCATGCTGATGTCTGAAATATATAGATTTTTAAAAAATTACAATCAGTGTAATTGTGTAACAACACAAAAATGCAAGATATTTTGAGAACGCTTTATTTTGATAATCCTTTAACACATTTTGTTGATTATAAGTAACATTGCAACTACATGACAACTTATTCTCATTAGAGTATAAAGTAAACTGTAAAGTTAGAGTTAGTGTAAGTTAATTTGTATTTTATGTTGAGGGAGCAGCAGATACAACCCCAAATCAGAAAAGGTTGGGACAGTATGGAAAACTCAAATAAAAAAAGGAAAGAAGCGAATTCTAAATTTACTTTAACTTGTATTTCAATGGAGACAATACAACAAACATTATTTATGTGTTGCTCATGTTTTTGTTTGTTTGTTTGTTTGTTTGTTTGTTTGTTTGTTTGTTTGTTTTTTAAACTCAACACTTAAACGCGTTTTCCATAATTATAACATAATTTAAAGATACAAGGAATCTGGAGGAATTTCAGTGCGTAAAGGACAAGGGCACAAGCTTAAACTGATCTACCGTGTTTTCAGATCCCTCATACGGCACTGCATCAAGAATCATTTTTTCATCTACAAGTGATTTCACCACATAGGCTCGGGATTTGTTTGGCAAACCTTTGTCAAGTACCACAATACATAGTTACATCCACATATGCCAGTTAAAACTGTACTGTGCCAGAAGGAAGCGCTATGTTAACAGTGTCCAAAAGCGCCGTCATTTTCTCTGGGCTCACAGATATCTGGGATGGACCATCACACAGTAGAAATGTACTGTGGTCAATCAATATTTCAGGTATTTTTTGGGAGAACCAGATAATGTGTGCTCCAAACCAATGAAGAAAAGGTTCATCCAGATTGTTACCAGCAACAAGTCCAACTTGCACTTCTGTGATGGTACAATTAATGCTGAAAAATACATAGAGATTTTGGAGCACAATATGTTGCTTTCTTTTCAAGGGACTAAAAGGAAGAGGATACAGGTACTTGACTGGCCTGCCTGCAGTCCTGACATGTCTACAATAGAGAATGTGTGGCGCATTTTGAAGTGTAATATGCAACAACAAAGACCACCTTTGCTGGAAAAATGGGACAAAATTACACCTTAAATACTTCAACACTTGGTGTCTTCATTTTTTACGTTAAGTAAAAGTTTTGTGCGTTCAAGCATAAACAGGCATATGATGCTTCAAACTGAATTTGGTTACTAGTCAACAACTACTTCAAGAACAGCTACTTCACTAACATGTCTCCCCAGACACTGATTCTTCTCTGGCTTCATTCCAGTCCACGTTTATACATGCACTCTCAAACTTCTCTTCACTTTTTCCCTCTGGGAAATCCCCGCCGCCATTTTAAAGTGCATTCCAATTCATTAAGTGAACGAGGGAAGCTTACATGGACATACTCTCGACATACTCTCAGAGCCTATATGTCCCAGAATGCAACACAATTGTGACATCACAACAGTGTAGTTCCCAAGTGCTCAAAGGTTTAAGGCACTCAATTTAAACCCATTCAGATCCTCCACCAGTAGTGAACACTTGTGTGATGTAATCAATGAAGTACATCTAAGGGAACGAGACAGAGGGAACTTCAAGAGTTCACACTTAGCTGATGATTGATTATAAAGCTCATAAGATCCTCGAGCCTCGAGCCTCGAGGCTCCCTCCCGTTTGCAAGGCGAGAGGGGAGTTTGACCTCAGGTAGATCTCGAGAACTGCTCTGCTGTAGTAGCTAATGAACAGATAGTGATTGCTCTTAAGAGATAACTACTTACTAGGAGCATGTCTATGATGCTGATTATGGTGTCGATTAGTCAATTAACCTGAGTTTCATGTTTTTGGACGGTGGGAGGAGACCGGGGAACCCAGGAGAAACCCACATGAGCACGGGGAGAACGTGTAAACTCTGCACAGAAACATCAGCTGGCTTGGTAAGGACTAGAACCAGTGACGTTCTTGCGGTGAGGCAACAGTTCTAACCACTGGGTCACCTTGCCACCCATCTAGGAAAGGAGGAGGAGGAGGGGTGGAAGAGGGAATTCTTCAAAATGAAGATGGCTGTTATATGGAACTTAGGGTATTTATAGTGGCTTAGGAATCATTTGATTGGTGAATCACTAATTAAATAAAACGGGACCAGCCGCAAGCAATCATAAGCACGTGATCCTCTTGAAATTAGTTTATAAATAAACTTCACTTAGTAAGTGAAGGGAATAAAAAATTGGACTGAATTGCAGCCACTGTCTAACCAGTGTCCTGAATAGGGCTTACATCATGTGAAATGTTAGCGTTTGTCAACTGCTCTAACAAAAGATTGTCACTCCTGCTGAAAACTCCACCTTAAACCAGCCAAGGCTGGTTGGCTGGTTTTAGCCTGGAAAGGGCCAAAACCCCTCTAAAACCAGGCTGGTCAACCAGCTAAAATGAGCCAACCAGCCTAGGCTGGTTTAAGCAGTTTTTTTACAGTAGGGACTTGTGAATGTAGGCAGCTGCACTAATGTAAAATGCAAAGTTTTACTGCACAACGGCTGCTAAAATGGACACAAGGCGAACAAATTTTTTCTTTTTGTGTACATTTTATTGCAGTGTCATTATGGTCATGTGATAGTGGCTTGACGAATAAGGGAGCTTATATAACAATGTGGAGTTCACATTGACCACCACTTACAAACAAACTTGGCCTTTGCAGCATTATAAAAATGTTTCCATTTTCGGGGGTCGAAAACTCTGGGGTAGTGTGGATGGAAGGTGTAACCACAGCAAAAACTAAAATGCATTAGTGTAAACACGGTCTAAGCCCTGTCTGTGAAACCAGTCAATTATCATTTAAAACAAGGGTGGAGAACGTTGATACTGTAGGGTAGGTGTCCCTGCAGACCTTAGCTCCAAACTTAATCAAACACACCATTAAGAGCTAATCACACTTGTTGATTCAGGCAGTTGTTGTTTTTCAGGGTTGGAGCCAAGCTCTGCAGGACAGTGGCCCTCCATTATCACTAAATGGGTGTAGGATGGGGGATGGGGAAGTAAAAAAACAGTGCGTGTAATGGTCTTTTTTTACACTAAAATAGCCAATCTTACAGTACCACTTTTTGGGCACCTTTCATAAGTGTAACTAGCACAACAGTATGGTACCCAAAGGTGAAGCTAGACTAACTGTTGAATGCTATTGGTTTAAAGAGTATCGTCAACCAGTGCGTGGAACAAGTCAAAAGAACAACAAAACAGGATGCGCCATGATATGACACTTTAATGATACAATGATGGCGCAAAGCAACAAAACATATACATCAACATAAACAGAGCTTGTCATCTTCTTGTGACAAATAGACTTTTAGTGGAAACAAAGCACAAGGGCCCAGAGCAAAGAGAGGATTCTCTGTAAACCAATAGTTTTCAGCATTGTAGACTGTACATGACATTTTAGATCAACTGATTGCAATACATTTTTGCTAAATAAAAGTATTGATTTCTTTTTTAAAAAAAACTGTCATGGTACAAACTTTTGAAAGGTAACATTTTATAATTTCTTCATTTTATCTTTTGTGTATTTGTGCTTAGAATGATTAGATCCCTGCAGGACTCACATTGCAGATTGGAGCGATGGTTGTGCTCCAGTATGATGTAGGTCTGCAGAGTGAGTTGAGGAACGCTCTCCAGAAACGTCTCAAACATACGGAGCATGCTGAGATCTGCAGCCAGCCCAATGGCATAGTTCTTCTCTTCATCATCCATCTGACGTGAACAAAGGGCTTTAAATTTCTTCTTTAGGAATTGGAGATACCTTAAAGTGGCAGATAGACAAAAGTGTGAACTTAATTTGTAAATATTTGCATCTGTGAGAAGAAAAATGATAATATGTGAATCAATATCAATTTACTTCCAGCTTATTTAACCAACTTTTTAAACTTCCAGCTTATTTAGTTAATTTATAAGTCATGCCAAAAAAATTCTTATTTCTCACAATAAAAGCCAATTTTTTAGAATTATATTTTAAAAATGACACATTGATAACTTAAAAACATTGTAACTTGGAACTTTTAAGTTGATTTAACTTAATTGTAAGGATTTATAATTTTTTAGGCAACGGGTTAACTTTTTTAAGTAAAGTCAGTTAAGTCAACTATATTTTACAGTGTATGCTAAATGAAAGCAAATAAAAGCATTTTGAATATATACAGTTAGGTCCATAAATATTTGAACATAGATACAATTCTAACATTTTTAGCTCTATACACCAACACAATCGACTTGAAATGAAACGAACAAGATGTGCTTTAACAGCAGACTGTCAGCTTTAATTTGAGGGTAAATACATACAAATTAGGTGAGCCGTGTAGGAATTACAACTTGCATATGTGCCTCCCACTTGTTAAAGGTCCAAAAGTAATTGGAAAATTGGCTTCTAAGCTGTTCCATGGCCAGGTGTGTGTTATTCCCTCATTATCCCAATTGCAAACAGCGGACAAAAGGTCCAGAGTTCATTTCAAGTGTGCTATTTGTATTTGGAATCTGTTACTGTCAACTCTCAAGATGAGATCCAGAGAGCTGTCACTACCAGTCAAGCAAGCATTCATCAGGCTGAAAAAAAAAACCCCATCAGAGAGATAGCAAAAACTTTAGGCATGGCCAAAACAACTGTTTGGAACATTCTTAAAAAGAAAGAAGGCACCAGTGAGCTCATCAACACCAAAAATTCAATTCAATTCAATTCACCTTTATTTGTATAGCGCTTATACAATGTAGATTGTGTCAAAGTAGCTTCACATAAAAGGTCATAGTAAATTGGAACAGTGTAGTTCAGTTTTAGTGTTTAAATTCAGTTCAGTTTAGCTCAGTTCAGTGTGGTTTAAATCACTACTGAGAGTCCAAACACTGAAGAGCAAATCCAACGATGCGCAGCTCTACAGATCCTGAACCATGCAAGCCAGTGGCGACAGCGGAGAGGGAAAAAAAACTTCACTAACTAGCGAAAGTGAAGAAAAAAACCTTGAGAGAAACCAGACTCAGTTGGGTACGACCATTTTAATTTCTCCGCTGGCCAAACGTCTTGTGCAGAGCTGCAGTCCAGCGGTGGAGGCTGGAAGCTGGCCTCAGCGAAGACTCGTCTGTCTCTGGAGTGTCACAGGAATCAGTCTCATGTTCCACTCCTCCATGACCCCCACAGTAGCTGCTCAGGATACGGCCTGGTCCAGGATATGGAAACCTTGGGATCATCTCGTCGTTGGTCTTGGATCGAATCAGTGACTCTGCATAGTCTGAGGGCCTCGGGAAGAGTATCCCCAGGTGGAAATGGAGAATAAAGAGAATAATTAGCGTAGCTGCTGTTCATAGTGTATATAAACAAGATGCAGAACCTGTGTCGGAACCCGCTAAGTGGTGAATTGAGTGTATGCTTTACTAAACAGATAGGTCTTTAATCTAGTTTTGAATTGGGAGAGTGTGTCCGAGCCTCGGACGTTATCAGGAAGGCTATTCCAGAGTTTAGGAGCTATAATTGAGAAGGCTCGACCTCCTTTACTCGACTTAGCTATTCTGGGTACTACCAGAAGCCCTGAGTTTTGAGATCTTAAAGAGCGAGTTGGATTGTAGCGAGACAGAAGATTGGTTAGATAAACAGGAGCTAGATTATTTAAAGCTTTATATGTAAGAAGCAATATTTTAAATTCAATAGGAAACTTAACAGGCAGCAAGTGTAAGGAGAATAAAATTGGGGTGATGTGATCAAATTTTCTAGACCTGGAAAAATCTCTGGCAGCTGCATTTTGTACTAATTGAAGTTTGTTAATAGAGGATGCTGGGCAGCCAGCAAACAATGCATTACAGTAGTCCAGCCTAGAAGTCATAAAAGCATGGACTAGCTTTTCTGCATCTGAGATGGATAGCATACTTCGTAACTTAGCAATATTTCTCAGATGAAAGAAAGCAGTTTTTGTGACATGGGATGTATGATTTTCAAAAGTTAAATTGCTGTCTAATATGACACCCAGATCTTTTATAGTAGAGCTAACGCTAACTTTGTATCCCTCTAATTGTAGGTCGAGTTGTGAGATCTGCTGTGTACAGGATTTAGGCCCAATAAGTAATAATTCTGTTTTGTCTGAGTTTAAGAGAAGATAATTGTTGGTCGACCAGTCTTTAACATCTTTAATACACTCAGTTAGCTTGGACAGTTTAGACATCTCGTCAGGTTTAGTTGAAATATATAATTGAGTATCATCTGCATAGCAGTGAAAGCTGATCCCATGTCTTCTAATAATGTCTCCCAGGGGTAGCATGTATATTGTAAACAGCAAAGGGCCTAAAACTGATCCTTGAGGCACCCCGTACTTTACTGGGCTGACTTGTAAAGGTTATCCATTAATATTCACAAACTGGTAACGGTCAGCTAAGTATGACTTAAACCATTGTAGAGCCTGTCCCTGGACACCTGTAGACTTTAAGCGATTTATGAGGATACTGTGGTCAATGGTGTCAAATGCCGCACTAAGATCGAGTAAAACTAATAGCGAGATGCACCCTTGGTCAGCAGCTAGGAGTAAATCGTTGGTTATTTTCACTAATGCAGTTTCTGTACTGTGATGAGCTCTGAAACCTGACTGAAACACTTCAAAAACATTGCTCGTCTGCAGAAAGGAGCATAATTGAGCAGAAACAACTTTTTCTAGTATTTTAGACATAAATGGAAGATTTGAAATAGGCCTATAATTAGCTAAGTTGCTGGGGTCCAGTTGTGGTTTCTTAATAATAGGTTTAATAACAGCTAACTTGTAAGGATTTGGAACATGGCCTAAAGATAAAGAAGAGTTGATAACGTTAAGAGGTTCTCCTATAACAAGTAGCAATTCTTTCAGTAATTTTGTTGGAATTGGATCCAACATACACGTAGCTCGTTTAGAACTATTTATAATTTTATCTAGCTCTTCCTGTTCTATGATTTTGAAGCACTGTAGGTTATTTTGATTCGGTGGGATGTTTACTGGATCTGAAGTATAAGGCGGTGCAGAAAGTTTAATATCTCCTATTTTCTGTCTAAAGCCTTCTATTTTATCACTGAAAAAATTCATGAAGTCATCACTACTAATTTGCGGTGGAATGTTTTGTTCCAAAGATGACAGATTATTTGTTCATTTAGCAATGGTGTTAAATAAGAATCTAGGATTGTTATGAAAAAAGACCAAGAGGACCACGAAAAACATCCAGAAAACATCCTTCACAACAGTTGGCCAGATCAAGAACACACTCCAGGAGGGTAGGTGTATGTGTGTTAGAGTGAACAATCAAGAGAAGACTACCCCAGAGTGAATACAGAAGGTTTACCACAAGATGTAAACCATTGGTGAACCTCAAAAACAGGAAGGCCAGATTAGAGTTCTAAAAAAGCCTCCACAGTGCTTAAACAACCTATGGACAGATGAGATCATGATCAACTTGTATCAGAGTGATGGGAAGAGAAGAGATCAGAAAAGGAAAGGAATTGCTCATGATCCTAAGCAGTGAAACATGGTGTTAGTAGTGACATGGCGTGGGCATGTATGGCTGTCAAACTAACTGCTTCCCTTGTATTTATTGATGATGTGACAGCTGACAAAAGCAGCAGGATGAATTCTGAAGTGTTTCAGGCAATATTTTCTCCTGATATTAAGCCAAATACTTCAGAGCTCATTGAACGGCATTCACAGTGCAGATGGAGAATAAGCCAAAGCATACTGCAAAAGCAACCAAAGAGTTTTTGAAGGGAAAGAAGTGGAATGTGAAGGACGTCACTCACCGGATGCGTCGCTCAGTGCCGCGACCCGGCGTGCATATAACAGTTGAAAGTATCGCACACCAGATGCGCACATTCGAATGCTGATTAAAAGGAAACTTTGGTGATGGTGCTCTGTGGTGCAGCAGAAATATGAACAGTGTCCTGAGTCGTAGCTGGGCGCTGGTGTGCATTTTAAATTCTAAAGTGCATGGCACTGCATGTCGCTGCGTGGCGCGAGTCAATCACCTGGCCTGAATCCAACTAAGCTTACATTTCATTTGCTGAAGACAAAACTGAAGGGAAAATGCCCCAAGAACAAGCAGGAACTGAAGAGGCGTGGCAGAGCATCACCAGTAATGAAACCCAGCGCCTGACGGTGTCTTTGTGTTTTAGACTTCAGGCTGTAATTGACTGCAAAGGATTTGCAACCAAGTATTAAAAAGTGAAAGTTTGATTTCTGATTATTATTCTGTCCAAATACTTTTGGACCCTTAACAACCGGGAGGCACATATGCAATCTGTTTAATTCCTACAGCGTTCACCTGATTTGGATGTAAATACCCTCAATTTAAAGCTGACAGACTGCAGTTAAAGCAGTTAAAGTTTAATTTGAAATCCATTTTGTTGGTGTATAGAGTCAAGAATGTTAGAATTGTGTCGATGTCCAAATATTTATGGACCTAACTGTAAATAAAACAAATTCAATAAAAATATGCATAAATAATATATATATTGTAAAGCATTGTCAAAAATTAGATCCATTCTAAATTAAATTAAATTGATTTAATCTATACATTAGCATGATGTTACCTTGAGCAAATGCCAATCTGCAGTAAATGTATCCCGATCAGACAGCAAGTGGGATTACACTTGACATTTTTTTGACTCTCCTTGTTGTCGTCTTTGAACCACGCATAGCTAAATGTCTGTACGGTCACAGATGCGACCAGAACAAACGTCAGAGTCAGTGCAGCCCATGTGACATGTCCACTTCTAAAATACTGCACGGATAACAAAATGTCGGAACCAATGTCTCCTAAATAAAAAATGAATCCAAAAAGGGTGCACAGCCACCGAAATCCCTCTCCAAAAGCTGTCATGGTTGTGATTTATGGCATTTGAAGAACACTGATGGAGAATTGTGCCTGTTAAGGCTAAAAATGTAAACAGACGCTTGCTTCCTGTTGATGGAAAAAGCCGCTTTGTTCATTCTCTTCATGTTTTTGATAACCTGGTAAAACTGGTAACCTGTAAAAAAATGACAAGAGACAACAATCAGTCATCAGTACATTGCAAAATGGTTCACAGATCTGATCAAATATGCTGAAAAAATGATTCATTGGATTTACAAAATAAAAAAAATTAGGGCAAGTTGCAAACAATTTATATGAGCTGAATTTAAAACACATAAATTAAGTAGTGGTGGGACGTTATCGGCTTTAACATGCTGCATTGACGCGAGACTCTTATCGGGCGATAAAAAAATATATCGCCATTAATCTATTCTCAAAGTTGGGTTGGGAGCTGGGTCTATTCTACGCAAGCTATGATGACTTTTCCCTTGATATTTTAGCGTGGATGTACACCTGGCCGAATTGCACTGTAGGAGGCGAGAACGAGTCTTCGAACCTTTGTGTGTTCCTACTGTGAAATTATCACATCAAACCTGACATGCTAACATGGATGCAGTTCACTAGAGTGAATCTGATTAACGTTAGTTCCACAGCTAACTGTCAGGCACCTGTAGAGTTTATGCGTTCAAGTAAAACATATAAAAAGGAAATGGATCGGGTGCTTTTTAAAATGAATGACGGTGAATGAAAGTCAAACCGATGAGCTGTCTAACAAAAAAGTGCCCTTCTGAATCAAATCAGCAGGATGCCCTTCTGGATCTTTCACTTACTTCAAAGACACTACTGACTACGCTTATGGACATCTGTAATCTAATTATTTGCCTTAATAGACAATATGTGTTTATGTGAAGTGCTTTCATGTAAGAGTTTCCTGTAATTTTGGGTGACATTAACTGCAGTTGGGCAGTTGTACTTTCCCCCATGAACATTTCATTCATGCCCCCGTGACAAACTGTGGTAGCCTATTAGACGCAAATAAGGAGTAAGGATTGGTGAGAGTGTTATGGAATTTAATAATGCACAAAAGAAAAAACTTCCGGTCCTTTACTGACAGCCACGTGTGTGCATCTTGTTGGAAAATATGGATACTCCACATGTCTTAATTCCCTTTCTGTTTAGTTCAGTTATGACTTCAGTCGGATTATGTAGGCCTACAGTTCAAAATTCATGTTTAACTGAATAAACAGTTTGTAAACACAAGTACATCTTATTGAACATAATTCAGTTTCATCACCAATTTTCATAGTAGAACAGTTTCTCAAGCAGTTTGTGAAGCATTTTGGAAACAGGAGATGAGCCCCTGGTCTAATGCACCATCTGGCTCGAGAAACCCGTTCACAAAGACTTATATTTAGTCATTATTTGGGTAGGACACATATTCTGAAAAATTCATCTATGCCCACCTATAAAATTATGTTGAACATTACTAAATTTAATTAGTTTGTTTTGTAATTGAGCCCCTATAAACTGTAAGCAACCAGTTACCTTTTTGTGCAAATCCAACAAATCACTTTTTTCAATGTACTATTGCAATAATTCAACTCATCAATTCACAATATCTTCAGATTCTACAAATATTTTTAAACAAATAGATTGTGTTATTTGTTAATTAATAGCTGCAGTAAGTTACTGTGGCATTATTTTAGATGATTGCAAACATTCAGCTAAACATCATGAAAATTAACCATCGTTTTACTCGCCAACAATGTTATACCATATATAAACTATACACTCTATAACAGCGGTCCACAACCCTGTTCCTGGAGATCTACCTTCCTGCAGATTTCAGCTCCAACTTTGATCAAACACACCTGAACCCATTAATTAGGACCTGAACAGCACATGATAATTACAGGCAGGTGTGTTTGATATGGGTTGCAGCTAAAATCTGCAGGAAGGTAGATTTCCAGGAACAGGGTTGGTCACCCCTGCTCTATAAAATAGTGAGTTGTTTTAATAGGTTTATTTGGATGTTTGCAAACCTCTATATAAACAAAATGATGGCACTGACACTGACTGAAGCTAATTATTAACAAGTAACACAATATGTTTGATTAAGATTGTATAGTAAGAATAATGAACAAATGAAGAGTTCACATGCAAAAACCTCTAAATGCCATCTGAAATTTTCTTCAAAAGGTATCATTTATATCAGGCCCCTGTGAGTAGGTTCAATAATTTCACTTTCATGGCAAATAAATTCTTTTCATGGTCTTCCAAGTGAAATAACTCAACAAAAACAAACGAGGATGAGAATAATGCTCATTTTCTATGGACATTTTAGATGGCACTTAAACCCTTGAAATACTATCTTCGATGAATGATCTGAATTTTTGTAATAAATAGATTTTGTATTATCTCAGTCCTTTAAGAGTGTTTACACTTGATGGGTTTGGATCAAATGAGACTAACTGTGATTGCTTTGTTAGTTTGGTTTGTTTGAATAAGTGTGAATACTGCTGCCTAAATCCTGATGTACACCAAACAAACAAACGCCTGAAAAGATTACTGGAAAGGATGGCTCTCAATTCACTTTCAAACATTCTGGTGTAGTTTAACTATAAACTATAAAAAAAAAAAACCTGACAAAAGGCTTCTCTTCAACTCCACAAATACACACACTTTTTGTACAGTTTATGTTACTTTAAATGTGCTCCTGTCACCATGAGTAAATGAAGTCCCACCTTCAAACGGTGCTAGATAGTAGGTGCGTTTGAGTTCATGCAGCGCTGCGCAGATCAATCGAAATCTGTTTTAAAGCAGTGCATGCTGGTTAGAAACTTTGTCCAGATTGATGCTGTGCCTGATTGTGACTGTCACATGTGGCATCAAAGTACTACGACAGCGCTCCAAGATAAGAGCGACTGCATGAGCTCTGATGATGACACCGATATTACACGATTTGCCGAGTTCACTGCATGACACCAATCACGTGTGTTTCGGGTTTATTATTGGACAAATTCCATTCACAAATTTCAAAACAAACAATTCAATTTTCATACCATCTCTATCTTGTACACATCAGGCTTATTAAAAGACTAATATTTTACTGCAGTAATCATTTTTTTTTGTTAAATAATCTGGTTATAAAGGCTAGCTTGTTTGCACAGGTTTATTTTCTACCTTTTTATACAGACTTTTTACTGCATTCAGCTCCATTAATGATTTAAAATATATATTTTAGTAAATAACCTAAATATTAACTAAAATAAGTCTTACAGACTTTAAATAAAATAATTATCATCATTGATCCTGCCACCCTTAAGGTTTCTTAACAAATTAAGTTAAATAGATATTTTATTAAATAATTATGAAATGATTTTTATGTATATAAAATATATAAATTTTATTTCCACTCTAGCCGTTTATACCTGGTCTTTCTAGGAAACTTCTACTTAAAGTGTAGCTGTTTTAGGAATGTCCATTTGTTCAATGTTTTTGGATTAAAGTGCTTTTTTGAAAATGCGTTCATTATCCAAAATAATCTTAATCATAGTTTAAGACTTAATTAAAACCGTTTGTTTTGGGTTTTACATTAATACATATTGAAAATTTTATATCTATAAATGTAAATAAATATAAACCCCTTTTTAGCATATTCAAACAAGACGTATTAGCCTAGAGTAATGTTTAAACTCCTTGAATTTGTTCTTATTGCTTTGTATTTAATAGGCCTGTTCGTTTTTGTGTACATTACCCTCTCGTTTCCCCTTATTTCCCCCTTATTAGTAACCAGCAGTATGGATGCCATCTTTACTAACACTCTAAATACCGTGGCACCCATCAAACTAAAAAAGGCTAGAGAGAATAAAACTACACCATGGTATAATAGTCGTATTAAAACAGCAACCCGTGCCCTGGAACGTAAATGGAAAAAAACTAATTTAGAAGTCTTTAGAATTGCATACAAAGACAGTATGTCCAGCTATAGGAGGGCTTTAAAATCTGCCAGGGCTGAGCACCTCCGCAAACTGATAGAAAATAATCATAACAATCCTAGATTCTTATTTAACACCATTGCTAAATTAACAAATAATCGGTCATCTTTGGAACAAAACGTTCCACCGCAAATTAGTAGTGATGACTTCATGAATTTTTTCAGTGATAAAATAGAAGGCTTTAGACAGAAAATAGGAGAAATTAAACTTTCTGCACCGCCTTATACTTCAGATCCAGTAAACACGCCACTGAATCTAAATAACCTACAGTGCTTTAAAATCATAGAACAGGAAGAGCTAGACAAAATTATAAATAGCTCTAAATCAGCTACGTGTATATTGGACCCAATTCCAACAAAGTTACTGAAAGAATTGCTACCTGTTATAGGAGAACCTCTTCTTAACATTATCAACTCTTCATTATCTTTAGGCCATGTTCCAAATCCTTACAAGTTAGCTGTTATTAAACCTATTATTAAGAAACCACAACTGGACCCCAGCAACTTAGCTAATTATAGGCCTATTTCAAATATTCCATTTATATCTAAAATACTAGAAAAAGTTGTTTCTGTTCAATTATGCTCCTTTCTGCAGACGAACAATGTTTTTGAAGTGTTTCAGTCAGGTTTCAGAGCTCATCACAGTACAGAAACTGCATTAGTGAAAATAACCAACGATTTACTCTTAGCTGCTGACCAAGGGTGCATCTCGCTATTAGTTCTACTCGATCTTAGTGCGGCATTTGGTACCCTCATTAATCGCTTAAAGTCTACAGGTGTCCAGGGACAGGCCCTACAATGGTTTAAGTCATACTTATCTGACTGTTACCAGTTTGTGAATATTAATGGACAGCCTTCACAAATCAGCCCAGTAAAATACGGGGTGCCTCAAGGATCAGTTTTAGGCCCTTTGCTGTTTACAATATACATGCTACCCCTTGGAGACATTATTAGAAGACATGGGATCAGCTTTCACTGCTACGCAGATGATACTCAATTATATATTTCAACTAAACCTGACGAGACGTCAAAACTGTCCAAGCTAACTGAGTGTATTAAAGATGTTAAAGACTGGATGACCAACAATTATCTTCTCTTAAACTCAGACAAAACAGAATTATTACTTATTGGGCCTAAATCCTGTACACAGCAGATCTCACAACTCGACCTACAATTAGAGGGATACAAAGTTAGCGATAGCTCTACTATAAAAGATCTGGGTGTCATATTAGACAGCAAATTAACTTTTGAAAACCATATATCCCATATCACAAAAACTGCTTTCTTTCATCTGAGAAATATCGCTAAGTTACGAAGTATGCTATCCATCTCAGATGCAGAAAAGCTAGTCCATGCTTTTATTACTTCTAGGCTGGACTACTGTAATGCTCTGTTTGCTGGCTGCCCAGCATCCTCTATTAACAAACTTCAATTAGTACAAAATGCAGCTGCCAGAGTTCTTACCAGCTCTAGAAAATTTGATCACATCACACCAATTTTATCCTCCTTACACTGGCTGCCTGTTAAGTTTCGTATTGAATTTAAAATATTGCTTCTTACGTATAAAGCTTTAAATAATCTAGCTCCTGTTTATCTAACCAACCTTCTGTCTCGCTACAATCCAACTCGCTCTTTAAGGTCTCAAAACTCAGGGCTTCTGGTAGTACCTAGAATAGCAAAGTCGAGTAAAGGAGGTCAAGCCTTGTCATTTATAGCTCCTAAACTCTGGAATAGCCTTCCTGATAACGTCCGAGGCTCAGACACACTCTCCCAATTCAAAACTAGATTAAAGACCTATCTGTTCAGTAAAGCATACACTTAGTGCACCACTTAGGGGGCTTCCACACAGGTTATGCATCTTGTTGATATACACTGTGAACATCAGCTACGCTAATTATTTTCTTTATTCTCTATTTCCACCTGGGGATACTCATCTCGAGGCCCTCAGACTATGCAGAGTCACTGATTCGATCCAAGACCAACGACGAGATGATCCCAAGGTTTCCATATCCTGGACCAGGCCGAATCCTGAGCAGCTACTGTGGTGGTCATGGAGGAGTGGAGAACATGAGACTGATTCCTGTGACGCTCCAGAGACAGACGAGTCTTCGCTGAGGCCAGCTTCCAGCCTCCGCCGCTGAGACTGCAGCTCTGTACAAGACGTTTGGCCAGCGGAGAAATTAAAATGATCGTGCCCAACTGAGCCTGGTTTCTCTCAAGGTTTTTTTTCTTCACTTCCGCCATTAGTGAAGTTTTTTTTCCCTCTCCGCTGTCGCCTCTGGCTTGCATGGTTCGGGATCTGTAGAGCTGCGCATCGTTGGATTTGCCCTTCAATATTTGGACTCTCAGTAGTGATTATTAATCCACACTGAACTGAGCTCAACTGAACTGAACTTAAACACTACAAACTGAACTACACTGTTCCTATTTACTGTGACCTTTTATGTGAAGCTGCTTTGACACAATCTACATTGTATAAGCGCTATACAAATAAAGGTGAATTGAATTGAATTGAATTTCTCTCATGCGTAATATATTTAAATCATAATCCCCTTTTTGTTTAAAAATGAACTATAGTTTGTAGAGACTGTATTCTGTTTTATTTGTAAATCTTTTGATGTCATAAATAAAAATAATTTAAAAATTATGATGACGCCATGTGATCGGTCATCATCACTGCCGCAACTTTGAACCCCGAAGTGTCCGGCTTGACGGCTCCGTTTTCAACTCCGCCCCACCTGCGCTCTGCTATTCTCGTTGATCACCGGCTGCAGCTTATTTGATCCTACACAGATGTTTTATTGATACTTTTTCTAACATTTTAAGAAAACATAAACATAAGAAAACGTTCTTAGCACGAGCCACTCAGAAAACGTTTCCCTGAGGGAAACGCTGTGCTGTAGAGGGTTAAAAATGGTGAATTATTTATCAGATATGGAGGAATCATACTGTTGTGTTAAATATGGGGTTTGTACATATTGGCGTTTTTATCATATTTATCTGTATGTTTGTAAACTCCTATACAAGAAAATATCCAACTGACACGAGTTAGTTATTAACCAATTAACACAATCTATTTGAGTAATGAAGATTTTCTCCTTATACCTGTTGTAAGAATAAGGTCAGTTACAAACAAGTTGTGAGATTAACTGTTCTTTTATTTATTATTTATTCAGTTGACTAAAAGAAAACTAAATGAACCAGTTTTGTTTATACTTGATTTCATCAAGATGCTGTTATTGAGTGTGCAATTCGTCATATAGTACTGAGAAACTTTTGTAATTACCCTGTAAATTTTAGGGGAGTTTTAGAAAGTGGCGAATCGTGAAAAGAATCCTCTGCACACACACACAATCTGCTGCATAGAAATTTCTCATGACTTTATCTGGACAACATCATGACTTGTACGAGGCTTTTCTTGTGGACATCATGAGCTGTTTTTTATTTATTTTATTTTATTTAGGATTTATGCTTTTGGTCCTTTTTGAGTTTCAGCCAAACCAAACTGGTGGAAGTGAAAGTCTGTTTCAAGTAAATTTCACAAATAATTACAGAGAATTCACAAGTAACACACTGAATTCAATTTATAAAGTTACATTTTAGAAGAGAAAAGAGAACACAACTGTGCTCTGATCATCATTATTTACAATCACTATAGAAAATCGTGTTTACAGTGTACTTTCACATTATCTGAATGAGTTTCTGCTTGTGATCTGAACTTTGTCCAGTAGCTACAACTCACTTCTCAATGAGTTATGAATGGTTACATAATGTAATGTGTACAAAATGTGCTGCACACTTAATTATCACGTTTTTAAAAACATACTCTCACTTTATAATATTAGCCCAACATTATTACTTTATTAATTCCATTAAAAGAACATTTTCATAGAGAGCCTGAAAAGTCATACATTTACATGCTGATCAAAATCAACTTTAAACGTCTTTAAAAGTTTTTTTCTTTTGCTTTGTAATGCCTTTGAAAACCATAAGATTTCATAATATTCATAATATTCATTGTGTAAATTTGTGGTTTACCTATTAAAGGGATATTTCACCATAAAATTTTAATTCTGTCAACATTTACCCTTTTCTGGTTCCTTTTCTGGAAAACTTTAGCCATTGATTTCAATAGTATTTGCACTTTTATTTACTTCTATAGAAGTCATTTACAAAATATTGATTACAAAATCATTTGGTTTCAAAATATCTTCATTCGTGTTTAACAGAAGAACGGACCTAACAATGGTTTGGAAATACTTGAGGAAGTAAATATTGTGTATAGTATCATTTCTGGTGGAACTATCTCTTTAATTGCAACATTTGTCATGGACTATTTTTAATATATTCTAAGAAAACACAGATCAAGAACTTTCTGGTAACATGTAGTAACGTAAAATACTAAACATCGTTAACTCCAGGACAAAATTTATTTACTAAGCCTTGTTGCATATCAGTTAACAGTCTGTTGTGTTTAGATAAGTCTTAAAGCCTTAGACGGTCACTTTACAATGTTACTGAGCATAATCTTCAAGAGGTCTACATTTCCTATCATTTAATATCAAGATTTGTTGAAATTTTAAGAAGTAATGTTCACAACTTACCAGGTCTTCCATTCTTCTGCTTTTTCAGCTGCAGTCACATTGACTGGTTTTAGTTTGTCCCCATATGATTTCTCATAAACAGCTGACAGTTTTAGCCACACCTATATGAAGCAATCCACTAGAGACTGTGTGATGTCAGCATATCACACCCATCATACGTATTTACATATTTAGGGGATAGACCATTGGGTTAGAACAACACATATTCATTCACTGACTCTTTGAATACAAAACAAAAAGAAGAAATGCTTTCATTCTCTCCATTATATACCCTCAGCCTTAAGCAGGAAATACTTTGCACATTCTTTTCATTGCTTAGATCTTAATCTGAAATGTTACGTTGGCATGTGTTTATGTTTGTTTGCCTGTTGTTAATGTTAACAGAAATGGACAGAGAGGAAATGTCTGCTTTGGTATGTTGTTTTACATGTTTTACAGCATCAGACGCAGTTCCAGGTAACTGTACTTCATGCTATCATATTCTTGAGGTTATTGAGGTTATTGAATTCATTTATTTGCTTTGTGTTGTCATTTATTCATTAATTTTAGTCCCTTAGTCCCTTTATTCATCAAAGGTCGCCACAGCGGAATGAACCGCCAACTTATCCAGCATAGGTTTTACAAAGCGGATGCCCTTCTAGCCACAACCCAATTCACCTATAGCGCATGTTTTTGGACTGTGGAGGAAAGTGGAGCACCCAGAGGAAACCCATGCGAACACGGAGTGAACATGCAAACTCCACACAGTAATACCAACTGACTCAACCAGGACTTGAACCAGTGACCCTCTTGCTGTGAGGCAACAGTGCTAACCACTGAGCCACCATGTTAAAATATTGTTGTATAAAATATATTAATAAAAATATCTATATAAATATAAAAAGCTATGGAAAATATAATATAAGTGCTGTGGAAAAAACAAGAGATGACATGAAAATGGGACTGTTCGCTGGATTTTTAATTTATGTGTTTGAGCATTTTTTGTCCAAAATGCAAAGAGCTAATGACAATCTTCTAATCCAAAATAAAAAGATTCATTGATTTAATTGTTTTATTACAACTGTTTGTTTTGGTTTAACAACTATATACTTATCCTGTTCAGAAGTGTAATTTGGCAAAATTGGGTGAACTGAACTGTGAACAGACATTAAAATTATAACTTTTTATTCCCATTTCAGAAAATGAGTGTTTTTATTACATTAAAATGAGGAAATATTATGCCAAAAAATGTGAAAAATAAATATTCAAAGATGATTATTTGGATTTACTCTCTTTTTTAAGTTAAGTGGTTGCAAACAATTTATTTAGGCTGAATTTAAACAAACAAATTAAGCTAAACATTACTAAATGTAATTTGTTTGTTTAAAATCAACACATATAAATTGTTTGCTAAAATTTTGCAGAATTTTTTCAGTCTATTATCACACAAAGTACAGTGACATAAAATACTTTATATATCATTGAAATCTCTTATTTTATATAATAAATGGTGGAGTCACTTTTAGGTAACTACAATTTAACTACAATTATCCTGTTAGGAAGTGCAAGTTAGTATGAAGCAAAAATATTATTCAGATTTGATGAAATTAGTGTTTCGCTGACTTTTAAACATGGAAATGGATTGATATTGCATAAAAACACAAAGTGCAGTGTTTCAAATGATATAATAAATTTATCAAAACAGTGCGTCACGGTGGTGCAGTGAGCGGCACAATCGCCTCACAGCAAGAAGGTCGCTGGTTCGATTCCCGGCTGAGTCAGTTAGCATTTCAGTGTGGAGTTTGCATGTTTTCCTCATGCTTACGTGGGTTTCCTCCGAGTGCTCCGGTTTCCCCCACAGTCCAAAGAAATGCAGTATAGTTGAATTGAATAAGCTAAATTGACCATTGTATGTGTGTGAATGAGTGTGTATGGGTGTTTCCCTGTGTTGGAAGGGTATCCGCTGCGTAAAACATATGCTGGATAAGTTGGCGGTTCATTCAGCTTTGGTGAATGAATAAAGGGACTAAGCCGAAAAGAAAATGAATGAATTAAACAAAACAATAACCTACCATATGGACTCTTTTAAAAATAAATTATAGCTGGGTCCTTTTCACTGACTGCGAACTGTGACTGTGATGACAGACTGTGTACTATTTTCACGTTCAACACTTTGCTTATGATATTGACTTGACTTCTAACGTATGATTAAAGTCTGTAAAAAGGAGTTCACATGTTATAATTTATTAATAATAAATATGTGTCTTAGATGTGCATATTTTTATAGTTTTATTTCCCATGTAGGGCAGGGAAGCGTTGTCACCTCACAGCAAGAAGGTCGCTGGTTTAAGCCTCGGCTGGGTCAGTTGGCATTTCTGTGTGGAGTTTCCATGTTTGTCCCGTGTTCACGTGGGTTTCCTCTGGGTGCTCCGGTTTCCCCCACGGTCCAAAGACATGTGCTATAGGTGAATTGAATAAACTAAATTGGCAGTGAGTATGAGTGTGTGTGAATGAGTGTGTATGGGTGCTTACAGGTGATGGGTTGCAGCTGGAAGGGCATCCGCTGCTTAAAACATATGCTGGATAAGTTGGCGGTTCATTTCGCTGTGGCGACCACAGATTATAAAGGGACTAAGCCGAAAAGAAAATCATGAATGAATGAATTCCCCATGTAGTAAAGTTCCTTTCCCACATCTATCCACCCAGGGGCCTGAAAATTAACCATACTTTTCACTGTGACGTCACCAGCTCAATTAAGTGCACTGTCTTATTTTTTACTAAACATAGAATATAAAATCTTGTAGAGGTAACAAGTAACAAATCAAGAACAAAACATTCAGCATTAAAACTAGGGGGGTTCATATTAGAGGAAAGACAATTAAAATTTTAAATAAAAATTCATTCATTCATGATTTTCTTTTCGGCTTAGTCCCTTTATTAATCTGAGGTCACCACAGTGGAATGAACCGCCAACTTATCCAGCATATGTTTTACGCAGCGGATGCCCTTCCAGCTGCAACCCATCACTGGGAAACACCCATACACACTCATTCACACACATACACTACGGACAATTTAGCTCACCCAATTCACCTATAGCGCATGTCTTTGGGCTTGTGGGGAAAACCGTAGCACCTGGAGGAAACCCATGCAAACACGGGGAGAACATGCAAACTCCACACAGAAATGCCAACTGGCCCAGCCGAGGCTTAAACCAGCAACCTTCTTGCTGTGGGGTGATTGTGTTACCCACTGCGCCACTGTGACACTCTAAAATAAAATAAATAAACAAATAAAGCTCAAAATACAAGAAATTTATGAATGTCCGATGATATTTTTTGGACACAACAATTTTTAAGTAATTTCAGTGAGGAGTAATAGAGTTTAAGTTTGTTTTGGGAATGTTCAAAGCATGTAGGACACTTACAGCTGTGTATATGATATTTAGCAAGTAGGAAAACAATATTCACAAAGTCTGATATTAACTTGTCTAATCAATCAATATTAAAAAAATACATTGGATGTTAAAAACAGGGATCTTTGACATGTTTAATGCCAGACAAGTGCACCGAGTCTGTTATGCATTTTCTCCAGTCCGACAGATGGCGTGTCTCTCGTCACCCTGCAAACTGCATTAATATTTGAAAAAGGATGGAAGAAGAAATACAGAAGTAGGCGTTAAGACTGACGTGCCTGCCAGATAACAATAGTGAAGACGTGTTCCTCACTCACACTCACCAAAAGTTCTCTCAACATCCACCAAGATGGGCATCCGAAAAAAGACCAACAAGAACCCGCCGGTGCTCAGCCATGAGTTTGTAATCCAGAACCACGCGGATATTGTGTCCTGTGTCGCTATGGTGTTTCTCCTGGGTCTTATGTTTGAGGTAAGAGCACACTTTTACCAAATTCACTCACTTTTACACACGAAAGAGCAGCTCAGAGTCAACTCAGTGTTTATGTTTTGTTATTCTTTGTATTAAATCTAACGAATCTTGTTTGATGTTGTGTCAGTGTGTGGACGCATCTCGTTTCTTTCACTTCCTTTAACTGCAGATTAAACTGTTACTTTTTGGTTTTGCAACGTAAAATGAAGGCTTTTAGAATAAGTTGCATGATTCGGAATCGTATACTTAAGTTATTAGTATTTACTCTACCACTAATGTGCTAATTGGTTATTCCATTGAAATGCTTTTGATTCAGTGGACGTGATGCACGAGAAGAGAGAGAGAGCGAGAGAGAGCGATATGAATGCCCATTTAGGGAACTTTAAAACCCGCGAGATAATAAAAAAAAGCACGCGCGTAATTTTGTTCTGTAAGATATAGTGCTGAACGGAATTTCAGAAATGATTACTAAAATGATTACGTAACAATGTAGTTGCACTGATACTTTTACGCGCAAATGAAGTGTTACGTGGCAATCGGAGAATGACTGAGCGCTGTCATCGGTGCACTGCATAACGAGAATCACGATTTTTGGCTACCAAAATGTGTATTTTGTAACAAAGTTGACTATTTTTCCAGTTTGCGCATCAGTTTGCAACGCGAGTTTACTAAACCGTTAGATTTGAACGATTGTTTGCTGAATATCAGCGCTTGTGCTGTGGTGCATCGTGGGAAGTGGAGTTTACATCACATTAACAGATTTGGTGCTTGATTCATCCCCTATTGAAATTACTGTATTTTTGTATTGCACATCCGATTTACACTTAACACACGAAATCCATGCCATTTTTTAAATTTGCAAGTTAACTCACTCGAATAAGTTACAAGCCTGTATAGTCTCACTGTAATTATTTTTGGCAATGATTTACAGAACATCAGACACCCTATAAAATGCCATTTTGTTTAACAATAGTTTGTGTACCTTAAATATCAAACGTTGAAGTTGATATACTTCCTGGTATCCACTACCAGTTAAAAGTTTGGGGTCAGGTATTTTTTATTTTTTATTATTCTGCACTCTCAAAAAAAAAAAAAAGGTACGCGAGCTGTCACTGCGGTGGTACCTTATCAAAAGCTACACGTTTGTCCCTGAAGGGTCCATATTGGTACCTCAAAAGTGTAAAAGTACCTAACATTTTAAGAGGAACGCTCTTGTACCTTTTAGGTACTAATATGTACCCTTGAGGTAATAATATGGACCTTTTAGGTACAAAATTGTACCTTTCAAAAAGAGACTCCAGTCATTATTGCTTTTATTACTATTACAATTAAAAATAATAATCAATATTCGAGTGGTTTCTGAAGGATCATGTGACTGAAGACTGGAGTAATGAAGCTGAAATTTCATTATTAAAATCATTGGATTAAATTAAACACTACTTTTGAACAGTTATTTTACAATGCAATAACATTTTACTATTTGTACTGTATTTTTGACTGAATAAATGCAGCCTTGGTGAGCAGGATAAGCTTATTATAAACATCTTAAAATCCTACTGACCCCACTCTTTTGACCGGTAGTGTATTTTAATTCTCATCAGAATTATGGGTCTTTCATTTTGCAGTGAGGTGTTGATTTTTACTTATTAGTGTTTTTATTTGTGATGCTTTAATTACAGATGTTTTTATTTTGGGATGATTTTGCTTTATTTGTTTGTGTATTGACTTTCTATTTCTTTCCACATAGATTACATCAAAGGTAGCGGTTCTGTTCATAACTGTGCAATACAACGTCACGATTCCAGCAAATGGTAAGCATGTTGGGAATAAGATGTTTGCTTTAATGCTTTCTGGTAGGTTGTTATTTCTATTGTAGCATTTGAAACACCAAGTTAATCAGTATGCATTGTTTTTCAAAACCCTTGTCACTTGACATGGGCCGGTATAAGTTTCTAATGGTATGATAACCTTGGATAAAAATATCACGGTGTCATGGTATTGTGATTACAGCTCTAAAATATATTCTTATTAAATGTCTGGGTAAAAAAACTAAAACTTTACCCCCTTTGAACAAAATCAATTTTATTTTGAGGAACTTTTAAAATATTTTGGAGCAGTGAACATGTCAGGCTAAATAATAAATCATTCAAATGAATCATTAACTTCTGCTGTCTTAAATGGTTTCAAAAGCACAGATTTCTTTACCATTTAAAACGGCATCTTTGGAGATCTTTTTTTATTAAAAACATTAATAAAAAAACTTACACATATCTTAGGAACGGTATTACAGAAAATTTTGGTGGTTTTAAAACTGACTTTTCCAAACCACGACATACCTTAAACGCTTGTCGTCCCATTCCTGCTCGTCACTGTACCGATTTATCAGATGACACATTTGTTTGTTTAATCAAGATGTTCTGCTTTTATTCATTCAGAATTATGCTAAACTACAAAGGAGGGTCGTATAATATGTTAAAAGATCAGCTGTGTGGCCTGTGTCATTATCAATTCATAAATGTAATTATTTACTAAACAAATAAGAAAATTTTGTTCTGTTTATACTTGATCAAAAAGCTAACAATAGTTACCAATAACAATAGCATTAAGGTAATTTTGGGATGAACTTGCGACTGTCTTGTGTATTTCAGGAGGTCCAGAGGAAGCGACAGTGAATTACTTTCATTATGGTCTGAAAGATGTGGCCACCATTTTCTTCTACATGTTGGTGGCCATTATCATGCACGCCATTATTCAAGAATATGTGCTGGATGTAAGTATGTCTTTCTGGTTCAATGTATCCCACACTAAATGAAGTATAGCTGAAACTACTGCACTGAAGCTGGTTTCTGACACAGAATGATACATTTAAATGTGAATTGCAATTACACACAACTTAGTTTGCGTTTCTTAATTAAATGCATTTCTCAAAATTGCAAGTTTCTCACCATTCCAGGATTATATATCTTAATACATTTTTTTCTTCTTCTCATAATTCTTGCAATTGAACGTTTTAATGCCATCTCAAATCTGAATTTGATTCTCACAGCTTTCCCACAATTACAACAGTTTTAAATGTCTCATTCTGATTTTGGTTTAAATTTTATTTTATTTTGAGTTTTTTTTTGCTGTGCTTAACTTTCCCCCCTTTAGAATTCTAATTTTGGTTCTTTATATGATATCATTCACACACATTTATTTTAATGTTTCCAGTTGTTACACCCTCCATGTACTTAATATAGTAATCACTATTAATGATGCATAATAACATTCAGCTAACCCTAAACCTGACTCTCATTCTTATGCTAATTATATGGTAAGTACATGAAATTAATTAATATTACTCCATAGTTAAATTAGTAGTAACAAGGGCACCTTAAGCTAAAGTGTAACCATTTATATTTGCCAATTTTGAGTTTATATCTAGCAATTATTTCTTTTTTTGTATCTCTGATTTGGTTCAGAATACTAACTTTATATCTCACTCTTGCAATTTTTGTGGGCTCTTTTGTGATTCACAGTTTGTGTTGCTGTTGTTGTTGGTTCTTTTGCAGAATTAAAAATAATAAACTTAAAATCATGAGAATTTATTTTTATATTGGGAGTCAGTAAGTGACATAGTCAGATTCTGAAGAACAAATCCATAAATCTGAATGCACAATGTTAATTAACACTTTAAATTGTAAGCTAAAACATGCCAAATCAGCTTTTCTTATTTATCTAATGGCAGGAACAAGCTCCTATGTAAAGCAAAAGGGTATTAGTGCACAAATGAGCATGTCAGTTGCATTGTGGTGCAGCACTGTTAATACTAATACATGCTTTTCATTTGCAATTAATTCAAATACGTTCCGGTTCAGAAAATCAACAGGAAGATGCACTTCTCTAAAACCAAGCACAGCAAGTTCAATGAGTCGGGTCAGCTGAGTGCCTTCTACCTCTTCTCCTGCCTGTGGGGAGCCAGCATTCTTGTTTCTGTAAGTGCTTTGTGTTAATACGCCTTGTGGGCTGGTTTGTATTTCTAGCAGAATGTAAAAAGATTAATTTGACTTATTCTGCTCCCTCTGAAGGAAAACCTCCTGTCCAACCCTGTCAGCCTGTGGGACGGTTACCCACACACCCTAATGCAGTAAGTATCACTGTCTGTCCTGTTGGGAAATGTACAGTTTAGATTATAAAAAAAAGTTTAGTATGAGTGTCAAAGCCTGCAGGTTGTGATTTTATTTAAATATTTGAGACTAATTGAAGTAAATTATATTTAAAAATTGTTCAAATTTGGACTTTCTTTCCACTCTCAATATTGTTTGTCCTATTTATGTGTATATAGGCCGTCTTGCAATTTAAATTTTTTTTGGTGCTTTTTTTTTTTTTTTTTGGATGTTTTGCAATTTCTTTCCCTTGTCGGCATCAAAATAAACATTTGTTAGGTTGCTGTTCAAAAATGATGAGGTAAAAATATAATAAAAATATAAAACATTATTGTAAGTTTACATGAAAACATTTTTTTACTCCACAATAGTGCTATTAAAAATTTAGTTTTAATATTTGTAAGAATCACAAAATCATTTTAATTATTTTTATTGAATTCAAAAAAGTGTGAATGTGGTCAGCGATACTTAAAAAAAAAAAAAAAAGAAATATTTAAGAAACGTGTAAGTTTTTACAAAATTTTAGTTTTTTTTTTTACAACAAAGGCTCAAGATTGATTTTAATTTTAAATTTCACACAATTATAAGGAACTACAAAGTTACACATTCAATTAATACTTTGAAGAAGTACTTTAATTATTATTAGGGGTGTAATGGGTCACTGTTGAGCCATGATTCGTACAGATAACAACACATGGTTCGGAACACACGTGACCTGCGGATTTATACATTTAAAAAAAATATAAAAAATTCTTTACTAAATTTGTAACGATCGCAGAGAGCGATAACCTCTCGCATCATTCAAATCGCAAGTATAAAAGCATTTAGGCTTTCCTGTAAAATATAATAATGATGGATAAAGTTATTTGGGATGTGGAGGGTTTCTTAGGTTATTAAAGGTGTTTTCTGTCACTACTTGTTTAGCCTGCTTTAATGCATTCAGTGCTAGCTGCTTGATTAATCATTAAAAGATCAGGATCTCAACAACCATGCAACATAAATTCTAAATGATGATGAGTTGCATATGTTTATTAATCCTTTGAGTCGCTGCATTTAAATCTGTGTTTGAAAAACGCAAAAATCAAGAAAGAGATTTAGTCTTTAGTTTGCAAACAGTCAAATAACACAGTAGTACTGGGATAAGTTTATAGTTTAGTAAAAACCACTAATGTTTATGGTAAAGATTAAAATCACCATCATATGCATTTAACTTTGCTCAAATATGAAAGTTGTAGGCAGCAATTATGTTTATGTAACCAATAGGTGGCGACAACCAGCCATCGAAAATATGCCACTGAAAAATTCTTACAAAATGATCCATGTAGCAACTAAACATGAAGTTGTAAATGACTGAATCATTTATTGAAAATGAGGCTAAAAATAAACATGGGTTGTACAAATGATAATGTTAGATTTATATATTTTACCTTCATCAGCAACAGTAGTAACAGTGAATTTTACACAGTACTGAATATTTTATTTACAATTTATTTTTATTCAGTTGATTTCATTTATAAAATTACATGTTCTAGGTATTGTAGTTTTTGTAATGAATGGAAGCAAATTACATTTGTCTCCTCCCCTTTTTGGCTGATCCGAAAAATGGTCTGATCCGTGACTAAAAAACACAATGTAATCCAAACCGTGAGATTTGTAATCAGTTTCTTCTTATTGTACTATTGTTATTTTATTATTTTCATTTTGTGTGTTCAGAATAAAAAGCAGTTTTTAGATTTTATATAAAAAAACACCACATTCTCTCTAGTATAATGAATTATAGATAAATGTAACTTAAGTCATCTGGTGAAATAGTTTATTTTTATTTATAATAAAATATATTTCAATGTCATTTTCTTCCAATTTTGTCCAGCCCTAACTGTGATTTAATAAAGGGAAAGGTGGTGGTTTTCAGTGTGGGTTGTGAAATAATTAAGGTTCATATTCCATCACACGTCACCTTTGCAGATTGACTGTGTGAGTGATCAACTTGCATCTTCTTTTGTAAACTGATCTGATTCTCATGGAGGAGACTGTGTAAGAGCAGTCTCAAGGCTTCTGATTAAATTATCCTGCATTAGTCTACCTTCAGCTCTCTTTTCTGGCTTTTGCCGACCTACTGTATGTTTAACACACAGCTTGCAAATGTAATTATTATTGATGCCTTTTTTTCCGCAAGTTGAGAAGATGCTTAAGAAGCTCCTTGCTTTTGTTTTAGGTTCCAGATGAAGTTCTACTACATCTGTCAGCTCGGCTACTGGCTTCATGCAATCCCAGAACTATACTTTCAGAAGGCCAAGAAAGTAAGTAAACATGGATGTGCAACATTCACTGAAGACAATATTCATGCATCCTGTTATTGTGACGAGACCAGCTTCCTTCTCCAGAGGCTTCTGTGTTTACGAAACCTTTTACTTCACTGAAATTCAGAGAAGACATGACAATAGATACCTGCTGGAGCCATTTTAGGACATCAATATGCTGATTTAAAAAAAAATCTAATCGGCTAATTGAAATAACCCATTTTTTGGGTTTACATGCAAATGCATAACCCAGCAACGCGTTAAAGTTTATTGATAAATCAGTTAATTTGGTGCTGGTAGCTTTCAAAGACAATTAAGAACTGTTCACACAAGATTTTCAGCCAAAAATAGGAAACTTTTATGCGTTTTTGCTTTTTTTTTTTTTTTTTTGCGTTTACATAACTGCATTTCTGGGACTGAAAACTGTTATTTTATTTTTTGGGTGAATTAGCCAATTAATTAACGATTAAAAACTAAACAGCTTGTGTATACGATCCTCTCAAGATGCAGCATTTTCACTGTTAAACATTTACTTCTGCCGCACAAGATGACAACACATTTTTGTAATTCTTTGGATCAAGAAAGTGCCTTTGTTTGTGGTATATTTCCTCCTTCCTTATTACAGAACATTTGCTCTGTCTTAAATTTGCCTCCTCACACATGCGCACTTCAGTAAAGCAACAGAAAATGAGTTGATACATTTACATTCTTGGCTAAACCTTAATTTGGCTATTCCTTAATTTATGCTTAAGCTGACTTAAAGGAATAGTTTACCCAAAATTAAAATTTACTTTTCACTTATCTGGAACCAGTCTAAATTATTTGGTACACAGAAGACCAATGGCTTTCAAAAGCAGGTATGTTGAAGAAAACGAAAAAAACCTGTAACCGTTGGCATACTTGGTAGGAAAGCAAATGCAATAGGTTTTTCAGCTTTCTTTAAAATATCTGCTTTTGTTCAACAGAAGAAAGAATCTCAAATCATTTTGGAGCAAGTGTAGTGAAAAGTAAATGAAGACCGTACCTATCCCTTTAAAGAAAACGTCTCCGCGGGTTCTTAAAGTCTTAATGTCTTAAATCTTAAATAGGGTAGGGAAATGTCATTGTCCTTGAGTCGGGATTCGAACTTGGGACGCCCTGACATGCTACAGCACCATATGGCACCACTAGGCTATTGCGTCGACACATGGAGCACTTTTAAACAAATGTTATTGTATTTACTGCTGAGGACGCCCACCTAGACGGATTGTTGTGCAAAGATTTAGTTTATTATAGTTTTTAAAAACTCTTAAAACATTTGTTCATTATTTATTGTAAAGTTTATGTTGAAAAAAAAGTGTATGAATATAAGCAGTGCTTGTTTTTGCACAATATTTAAAATATTTAGCTAAGAAACATACAATACATTTTTTTTTAAATTTTTTAAAAAATATTTTAGATTACTAAATGTAGTAAATTATAATACTTTTTATTAAGGAAAACAAAAATCTATTCTTCCTGAACCATTTGATAAATTCCCTAGCATTAAGCACTTTATAAGTCTAAAATTTCATTCACAGTGGCCTTAATGTCTTAAATTTAACTGAGTGAAGCGTGCAGAAACCCTGGAAAAAAATAATTAACATTTATGCGACCATGTGCACTAAGTTCATTACATCGTTGCCCATTTTTGAGTCTAGGCTTGCTCAATTTAAATGAATCTAATTCTGGAACGCTTTTGAATATAATCCTAATTTCTCTTTTTAAAGATATTCACTTATTCATTAATTCATTCATTCATTTTCTTTTCAGCTTAGTACCTTTTATTAATCTGGGGTCGCCACAGCGGAATGAACCGGCAACTTATCCAGCACATGTTTTAATGCAGCGGATGCCCTTCCAGCTGCAACCCATCACTAGGAAACATCCATACACTCTCATTACTAAAAAAATATATAAATTAAAATTAGGTTCACCCTAAAATTAAATTAACTAAAAGCCATGGGTCTTCTGTTCCAAATATTTAGTTTAAATCACTCATAAAAAGAGGGTTTTTTGGGGGCTGATGTTTATGTGATTGAATTGGCTTTTCATAGAAAGGGCTACAACTCCAGGTGTATTAGTATTTTTATTTTTTGTCACAAATGAATAAATTGTCACTACAAAATTGTCACTACACAATTGTTTATTGTCACTACTATAAAAATAACACATTTACAATGTATAGTTTGTATATATATATATATATATATATATATATATATAAAAATAATATTTTTATTTATTTTATAAAAATAAATTTAGATATTTTATAAATAATATAAAAATTTTAATCATGCAATGGCTGTTCATAATCAGGTTAAGAATTGTGTATACACAGTGTATAAACATTTTGAGATGTTTAATAAGATATTTTATTACATATTGATTTTTTTTTTATTTTGTTTTGTCCCCTTTTCAGGAAGACATTCCTCGCCAGCTTGTTTATATAAGCCTTTACTTGGTACACATCGCTGGAGCCTACGCTCTGAAGTAAGCAATTGATTTGTTATGTTTATTAATCACCATAAACAGTTGTCAGGGTCACATTTTGTAGGAGAACATCAATTACACATGCTCACTCGAACGTGGATTTTGAAAATGGATATTGTCAACAAGCCCGTTATGGTTGTCTTACTGTTTTCTGATTTCTGCTCGTATGACTTTGTTTTTTGATTTATGAAGATTTTAAGTCCTCAAAGAAGAAAAGGAACACTGCTTGTATATAGTGGAGATATTTTCAGATGCTTATTGCATCCTGTGGACTGGAGAAGTGATGCTGAAAGTCCAGCTTTGCCAGCACAGGAATAAAATCACATTTAAAATGTATTTAAAAAAATAATAATAATTTTGTGATATTTTAGAGTATTGAGCTTTTTACTGAGATACGTAAAAATAATTGCAATCGATATGATGTTTCATTTTTGTTAAGGAAGTCAAAAAACGTAACATGGTCGATGACAACTAGTGATTTATTCAATTAGTGTTGAATATATTTTCGAGTGTTGAATATATTTTTGACATTCGAAAATATATTCAACACTAATTGCTGAAAAAAAAAAAAGTTTTAGGACTTTATATTAAACTATATAGTTAAAGGTGAATTTTGAAGTTTTTTTTTTTAACTGAATTTTTTTTTTACTAAATATATTTTTAAAAATATATAATTTACTTTGAAAATCTCTTAGACCTTCACTTAAAGTGTAAAAAAAAGGAATTTAAAAGAAATTGTACAAAGTGAAATGGAAATAAATCAAAAAACATTTCTATTTACAGGCACTTGCGGATTTGCTCATGTTTAAACCAATTATGTAATGTAACCAATGTGTAACCAATGTGTTTTCAGTCTGAACCGATTGGGCTTGGTTTTGCTGGTTCTACATTACTTTGTTGAGCTCATCTTCCATGTGTCCAGACTCATTTACTTCAGCAATGAGGAAAGGCAGAGCGGGTGAGTGTCAAATCATTGGACAGATAAGTCCAGTTAAAGAGTGCTATGCTTTTGTTTTTGTTTTTTTCAGCTGCAGCCAAAAATACATAATTTTCGTGTATGTCCCTTTAATGCAAATTAGTTACTGCTTCTGACTAAATGTCCAGAAAAGGATGGCATTTTTACAGGCTTGGTTGCTCTAGCATAAAAACACAAACATTTCTGTGTGTTAAGAAGAGAAGACAAAACAATTTTTTTTTTTTTTTTGTGCACAAAAGTGTTCCTGGAGCTTCATATTATAACACTAATAAAAGGCTGTATTCTTAGCAAATGGACAGCAGAATAGTGATGGGTCATTTTTTTTTTTAACTAATCTTGTGTATGACTCAAGAATGATGAGTCCTCTCAGGGAGTGATATGTTCATTTGCGCACGCACACATTTGTCCTTTTTCGAGTCTTCTGTCGGGTTTGAGTCATTCATTCATCATTTGAAAGTCCGAAGCCAATCGTGTGCAGTCAGAGCCAGAAAAAGATTTGTTCATCTCAATGAGCGAGACTCAAAGGTCTGAAAAGGGTCAGTTAAATTATCCTAACTTCCCATCACTAAAGCAGAATGGGATCAGTGCTAAGAGAAAAAGAGAAAGAATAAACTTTCTGAAATCCAGCCAGTAATGGGAAGTTGAACTTTTTAAAAAAAAAAAAAAACTCAATACATAATGAGATTTACACAAGATGCCATATCGGATAAAAGACCTCACTCATCAGGGTGTCCGTGAAGTCTTAATGTCTTAAATTTTCAAAACAACATTTTAGGCCTTAAAGTCTTAAATTCGCTGAAATATTGAGTTGTAGGTCTTCAATAACTTTAATCAGTCTTAAATTTCCTCACTTCAGGGAAAGCTACCCAATCGGCCGAGATCCATCCAATCACCAACAATCCGTCTCAATTTTTTTGTTTTAAGTTTATTGCAAAGAGATGCAGCAAATTCTCCAAATTAAAATTTCTAACCTAAAAACAGGTACACATTTACTCATGATGATAATAACAGAGTAACATATCTCTTTACATGATCTTCCATTTACACAAAAAACGTTTACAGAAGGGTAAGTGGACAATGTTTGTAAATAGACATGAAACTTAAGTTTTTATAACAGAAACGCATTAGGTTGACACATTAGTTATACTGAATCAATTTCAACCAACAAATACTGTATATGTTTTTGATTATTCATGTAATATGCTTTTAGCAATGTTAAACTTCTCATTAAAAAAAGCTAAATGTATGTTGAAAAATGTGTATACAACTAGAGTTTTCTTGTTTTGACATTTAAAATATGTGGCTGAAAAATAAATAAATAAATCTGTTGGGCCGTTATCAAAAGTCCTTAGGGTTTAGCCATGTATAAGTCTTAAATTTAACTTATAATTTCATTTATAAAGTCTTAGATTTGACTTGTTGAAACCTGTAGAAACTCTGCTCATGGACATTTAGAAGAAACTCCCCCAAAATGTTAAAATTGCAACAGAAACCAAACTGTTGAACATAAACTTGTGGAATGCCCTATTTTTTTAATGTTATCAGGTAATGATTTATATCTGGAGAGACCTTAAATGAAATATTTTCAAATGTGAATCCTTCCAAAACCCTTCCAATTTTTATCAAAAGTAATTTTTAAACTGTTTTAGGTTTTTATTTTTTTATATATATTTTAAGTATTTTATATTATGTATTATTTAGTGCTTATTGATGTCTTTTTTAATTATAATTTATTATTATTATTATTATTTTTTATTGATTGTGCATTTGGGTATTAGTAGACTGTCTTCTTAATATCTGTTGATACTGATATATAACTGACTATAAGAAACTTTGCAAGTACACGTCAACTTAAACTAACCCTAATCTAACAGTTTACTTTTAATCTGAGAATTAGTTGGCACGTAGATGCAATGTAACTTAAATTCAACAAACGGACCATCAAAAATAAAGTGTGACAGTTATATTTATAAAATGTTCTGGTTTTGCCATGAAATAGCCAGAGAAGCTGATATGGCAATTAATATTTCTTCCTCTTTCCATCTCACTTCATATTATAACAATTGAACCAATGAAGTCTGTCTAACATATAGACTCTTCTAAAGTCAATGTGAGCTGTGTGCGACTCATTATATCATGTAGAATAGGCCAATCAAACTCACAGCCAGCAGCATACATCTCAAGTGCACCAGCTTGAGAAATACTTCCTAATTTATTGACTGAAAATATTTTTTTCTTATCAGACTGATTATAACATTATATCTGTGGTCATATTAAAGGATAAATGCTTCATTTTACTGTGCATCACTATATGTTACTGATATTAAGAGTAACTTCATGTGGTTTGGGCTTTATTCGTGATTTTAAAGTGTAAAAAGCATATTATGACCACTTTTAGTAACGTTTTCGCTGTGCATGCACTGAAGCAGAAGGATGCTTGATGATCATGAAGGGTTTTGTGTATGTTAACAGGTTTACAGTGTGGGCTGTTCTGTTTGTGCTGGGCCGGCTGTTGACTCTGTCCCTGTCTGTCCTTACTGTGGGCTTTGGCCTTGCCGGAGCAGAGAAACAGGGTCTGAATCTTGCAGAGGGAAGCTTTAATGTCTTGTTTGTGCGGTAAGAAGGGCGATCTTCAACTTGTGTTATTCAGTGCACTTCAATACTATGAACCAAGAAATGGTTCACAACAATTCTGCAAATATTTTAAAGCCATTTCATTTAAGAAGTAATTTTAGCGCCTCATAAGCCAAGTGCCTTATTTTCATTCCTGTAGAGCTTTGAAGCAGGAAATTCTTGAATTTGAATGGGTTGCACTGTGCAGGTTTTATGGTATTTACGTTTTCAGGCTTAATCTGATTCACGGATGCATTGCACAATTTAGTTTTTGAGGGTTTGAATGTAAAACTACAGAAAGGATGATAGTGGTAAGGTATTCGTCTAGGTTTTTTTCAACATGGGCCTATAGAGAGCGCCAGGAAGTGTTTGGAGATGAGCATTTGAGAATTGGGTAAATGAAAGCATGAATTGTTTCATTAAATGGTACATTTTATTAACAACTAAAAACAAAAAGGATAACAGTGAAATAATTTTATTGAAAAAATTATAGTGTTTTATAAATGAATTAGCCAATATTTTGATAAATTAATGAAATAAAAAAAGACAAAAATAAAAATTTCGGTTTTAAAAACGGGTAAATAGATGTAATGAGTAGAGAAATGTAATGCAAGTTATTTACAGTAGTCAATGTTTGAAGAGGATCAAGAATGTGTATCAGGAATTATCTTAAGACAAAAAATATTATTTATTAATGTACGAAAAATTATTCAACATTTGAAAAATTAATGAAACCATTACTTACAAATGTGATATCAAAACATAGGTCTGTTCAAATATCAAAACAAATATCACAAGTTGGAGATTTTTAAAAGGGTGCATTACTTGATTTTAAAATAATTAAAGAAAACACACTACCTACTATCAATGAATATTTATTGAACATCAACATGACTGAAATGAAAACACATTGTCTAAAACCAACAGTCGCTTTTTTTACTTTTATAGTTGAAAATGAATAACTTGCACTTTTTTTTCAATGTTTTTTATTTTAAAAGTAAAAAATAGGCAGTATCTCTTCTAAAGCAAATAACTCTTTTAGGTCCTGTAAATAATAGCTTAAACATTGCATTTCTTGCATCATCTCTAAACAAATATTTTAATTTAAATAATAATTTCAATGTAATGGAAAATATGCCTTCTCAAGGCATCTCAACCATCGGTAATGAAGTTCAAAGTAACAGAGTGGGGTCACATGACTCCACACGCGGTAGGGAAACTAATTGGAAGAAAGAAAAAAAATCGGCCTAGAAAAATTTGATTGATTATAGGTTCTGAATGTCGATTTCAATTACTTTTCGATTAATTGCCCAGCCCTATTAAAATGAGTTCCACAATGTATATGGTAATGTAATGAGTAGAAAAATGTCATGTAAGTTATATACAGTAGTCAACATTTGAATTGGATGTTTAGTAGAATTCCAAGACAATGTTTTGATTGACTTTGATGAAAGGTTTTGATTCACTTCAAACCTTCACTACTGTAGATAGTAAATTATTTCCAAATAAATGTTTTATTTGCCTATTTTATGGTTCAATACAACAAACTGTATAATACAAAAAAAGTATTAATCTTTTATAAATTATCCAACCTTTGATACATTAATTAAACAAAATAAACAGACAAATTAAAGATGAAAAATGTGATTTTAAAATGAGTAAAGGTACACAGTAATGTAATGAGTAGAAACATGTAATGCAAGTTATATACAGTAGTCAACGTTTGAAGTGGGTTTTGATTGACTTTTTGATTGACTGTAGATTGTAAACTTTTCCAAATTGTTATTTTAATTAACCATTTTATAAATACTAAATACAATAAATACAAAATGTATATATAAAAATGTAATTGTGTATAATACAAAAAATATTATTTATTAATATTTAATAAATTACCCAACATTTGAAAAAGTAATGAAATAATTTATAACACATGTGATTTTTAAAATGAGTACATGGATGTATACAGTGATTAAAATTAGTAGAAACATGTAATGCAAGTTGTATACAGTAGTCAACGTTTGAAGTGGATCAAGAATATTTATCAAAATTCCCCTAAGACAAGAATGGGTGTTTTGATCGACTTTGAAAGGGTTTTGATCCACTTCAACCCTTCATTACTGAAGATTGTAAATGATTTCCAAATAATTGTTTTAATTAACTATTTTTTAACAACAAACTATATAAGAAATATTATTTCTTAACATTTGAAAATGAAATGATTAAAATAGATTTAATGTTTTAGATTAGAAAAGCAGCAACTGCCTTTAGCTTTATTATAGTTGGAGCTGTTTGTAATCACGTTCTGTCTCTCTCAGGGTGACTGTCCTGGCTGCCATATGCATCACTCAAGCCTTTATGATGTGGAAATTTATCAACTTCCAGTTGCGGCGATGGAGAGAACAAGCACAGACACAGACCTTAAAGAAGAAATCCTCCTCCTCTAAGAGCAAATCAAAGAAAGGTCAGTATTGCACACTTTAGATCAGTTCACACATTTATTGAAACGCCACATGCAACTCCACTTTTCCAGTTGGGGGTGGCTGAAATGGCCATTTAATATGAGTCATTGTTTTTTGCCCATGTATCGTTTTGACATCCTTTTTGAATATTTGCAGAGCACAAAATATTAATGAATATAAATGCAGTGTATTTATGGTTGGGCGAAACTTAACTTTTATTATTATGTTAACTTTAAGAAGGTCAAAGCAGTTGTCACAAAAAATAGGAAAGTATTGTCTGTTTTCTAATCTATTCTATACTGAAAGTGCTACGATTAATTGGCAACCAATTGTTAAGTTAGGGATAAAGTAAATCCAGAAGGTTTTTAATCACCCAACATGCTTATTGGCACCCTGATGTCCAGCAGAGGACTGTTGTGTAAGACTGAAAGGTTTTATTCTGTGAAACGACCATCCTGCGTGTACTTTCTATCACTTATTACACGGCTACTTGTTACAAAACAGTCAAAAACCACAGCGTGACATACAAGAAGAGGCACATGAATGTGCATGTATGAATATGGATGGTCCCAAAAATCTTACTCTGAGTATTCCTAAAAGGTGCTGTATGTAAGTATTTGATTCTTCTAAAGCATAACAATGCCATGATATGTTTGCAGATATTTTAAAAACATGCTGAGTGAACATTCTTGTTTATCTAAAAAACAATGCTAGAGTCAGATTTTCTGCTTTGAAAATGTGCATTTCGTGTCGGAACGTTTGTCTTTGTTTTGGTCATTTAACCCCCCAATGCAACGGGTTGCTTTTTAACAGCCTTCATGACTGAATGAATCATGAAAATGCGACCTCCGGTGGACAGTAGCAGCCTCCGAAATGAGACACAAATTCAGAGTTCCACATGATATTATTAAATAGCAATGAATATAAACATTCCAAACGTAAAGATTAGGTGAGCAGGTTACATTGTAACACTGTGTCCTAACAACACACTATGTGACTAGATCTACAGTGATGAGCAATTGGGCTGTTTGCACCAGGCCCAACATGACCGAAATGTAAATAGCCATTCAGAAGCACAAAATAGTGCACTTACTGCACTCCAATGAAATAAGGTTTATAATCGAATTAATACATATTAAACCTCTTTAAGATTATTAAATGTAAATGCTAAATCACTTATAGTGAGTCACGGTTCTAAAGTCCAATTTCAAATGGTTTATTTTCAAGATCTGGGGTGAACTATCTGCTGCTGCTTTCAGTAGTATGGCAATAAATGTCAAGTAAAATGCGATGCAAACTCGCATGATTAGCATTTAACACTGAATAAAGCACATGTTGTGTACCTGAGGTGATACTTTTCAGTTTTTTGTTCAGCTGCAAGAAATGGAAGCCTTCCTAAAACATACATTTCAGGTGTTTATTAGGACAAACTCCTTTTAATATATTCTTTCTATCGCATGCTGTTGTCTTTATTTAGAACACTACTTAAATCAACTTTTGGTTGCTCTCAACCTGCTTTTGTGCGTTTTGAACCAGGGATGCGATACCTAGTTCAACCACTGGGTGTCAAACTTACATACTGCACCTTTATTAAATGCAAATGTATACACGCACAAACACATTTAAGCATGAATGTAGAGGGGCTTGATTGCTTTATTTGTGACACTGCTTCATGGGTAATGTAGTTTTTCTGCGCAAATTCGGCTATTACCATTTGTTTATTAATTTAGCTGACACTTATCTAAACCATGACTCAAAGATTTTTTTTTTTTTTTTTTTTTAAGGCTTATTAATTATTCTTAAATCAATTTCTTCATGGAAAAAACAAATGTTTTTACTTCATGAACCCAATTGTATTTACTCACTCTTGAGTGGTTCCAAACATTCGTTTGTTTCTTTTCAACAAGAGAAGGTAGTTTAAAGAAAGCTGAAAACCAATAACCAATTACTTCCAGAGGAATTAAAATACTATTGAAGTCAGTGGTTACAGGTTTTCAGGTTTCTTCAAATTATGTTTTTTTTTTTGTGTGTGTGTTCAACAGAAGAAACTCAAATGGGTTTTGAATATGTGAAGGATGTGTAAATTGGCAGTTTTTTTTTCAGTTTTGAGTGAACTGTCCCTTTTAAGAAAGTGTCCTCAGCTGAGTTGCTTATGGCTTTAAAATATAGTGACTAATATGAAATAATCAGAAATCCAGACTATAAAATTAACTGTTAATCACGTCCTGTAATGCTTCTCTTCATTTGTGTTCGTCACAGCCAATGGTGTGAATGGATCTGTGGGAGCCAGCGGAGCAGATTCCCCCAGAGCGAGGAAGGAGAAGTCATCATAAACCTCCTGCATTCCCAGCTTCTCAAATCAGCCCCATCATTCCTCTGTGTTTTCCCTTTACACTCTTGTTTATCAGAAAGAATGAAAAAAAAAAAACTTGCAACTTCCTTATCCTGCTTCTTGATCCTGTAGGATGTCGAATGCCGTATTTTACAAAGCCATTATTGAGCGGCTTAAGGAAATGTGGCTTTGGGGGATTTTGAAGAGGGTCTTTTTATTCCCTGTGCATTCTGAGGTCCATTTGCTTTCTGGCTTTTTTTTTTTTTTGCTTAATGCTGCAATCCCAAGTCCAAAATCATGATCCAGCCATACCTGCAAAGAAAACATAAGAACTGTGGGGGGCGGGATAGAAAAGTAACTTATTTTTTTACAAGTGCCTAATCATACATCATTTTGACAGGTCAGAGAGGGATAATCCAATATTTTAGCTTGAGTACGAAATCAGGGTTGTATTTAAAGTTTTCTGAAGGCTCAGTTTTTTGCTGATTCTGTCCTATGCATTTGGAACCACGTCTACAGTCTCTCCATTTGTGTTGTGTAGAAGCATCGTCAGATTTCTAGAAAAAAAAGTTGGTCATTAGAAAAAGATCACAAGCAAAGACATTCATCTGATGCCTTATTTTAGACAAGTTCATGAATTGCGTTTGTTGCACTGTATTGTGTAATTTGGTCGAGTTAAGCAATTAGTGTAATGCTCCACAAATTGTTGATTTAGCAAAGGAACTAAAGCGACATGCTTTTGATTTGTCAATAGATTCTACCATTTAATCTTGGACTTTGCACTGCTGACTTTGCTGTTTGGTGTAGATAACACATGAAAATTTCAAATCACATTCCAGTGAGATTGTGAGACTGGTCAGAATCGAATGAAGTTCACCTAATTTCTCAGTTTTGGCTTTAGAACAGCCGTATGTAACAATGAAGACCGGAACAAGCATTGTTATCTCCCGTTACTTTCAAAATACAACCAAGTAGACCAACAAGCAGTGAATACGTTAATAAAATGCCGTTTTCACAGTTATTTGTTCCATTTCAGTGCATTGCTTATAAAAATGTTATCTGTTTCTGCATATTTTAGTGCTTTACTGAAAATCCAATTGTAAGCTTATGGAGTTTTGAAGAGTTTGAAATGCATCAAAACAAATGAAAGATGTCAAACTGTTTCACAGTGTTCATGAAAATTTTATGGAACGGTCTATTCCACACATTTAAAGTCAGGATCGGATACGGTTGCAGCCGGAAGTTAACGAGAATTATTTATTAAATTTACCATTTATTGAATTTTATTAACGTCAACCCCAACCCTAAACCCAACCATCACAGTAACATAAAAACAGGAGTTGTAGCGAGTATTTTTTGTTATCTATTAAATTACCCAATAAATTGCATTTTTTTTTAACGCCTACTACCCCGACCTCCACTCTAAACCCAACCATCACAGTAATGTAAAAACAGTAGTTGTAGCGAATATTATTTATGCTATCTATTAAATTACCCAATAAAGTGTATTTTCAAAGCCTTTACTCCAATCCCAACCGTCATGGTACAACTACTGTTTCTACATTACTGTGACGTTTGGGTCAGGGTAGGCTTCAGAAAATACACTTTATTGGGTAATTTAATAGATGGCATAAATAATACTCTGTACAACTACAGTTTTTACATTACCGAGTATTATTTATGCCATCTATCAAATTACCCAATAAATGTTTTTTAATGCCTACCCTGACCCCAACCCTAAACCCAGTTGTCAGTAATATAAAAACAAGGGGTGTACCAAGTAGTATTTATGCTATCTATCAAAATACCCAATAAACTGTTTTTTTTTTTTATGCCTACCCTAACCCCAACCCTAAACCCAACCGTCACAGTAACATAAAACAGGAGTTGTAGCGAGTATTATTTGTTATCTATTAAATTACCCAATAAATTGCATTTTTTAACGCCTACTATCCTGACCTCAACTCTAAACCCAATCATCACAGTAATGTAAAAACAGTAGTTGTACCGAGTATTATTTATGCTATCTATTAAATAACCCAATAAAGTGTATTTTCTAAAGCCTACCGTGACCCCAACCGTAATGGTACAACTACTGTTTCTACATTACTGTGACGGTTGGGTTTATGGTAGGCTTTAGAAAATACACTTTATTGGGTAGTTTAATAGATAGCATAAATAATACTCAGTAATGGAAAAACTGTAGTTGTACTGAGTATTATTTATGCTATCTATCAAATTACACAATAAATTGAATATTTTTTTTATGTCTAACCCTAAACCCAACTGTCACAGTAACATAAATCAGTAGTTGTACCGAGTATTATTTATGCCATCTATTAAATTACCCAATAAAGTGTATTTTTAACACCTAACCCGACCTCAACTCTAAACCCAACCATCACTGTAATGTAAAAACAGTAATTGTACCAAGTATTATTTATGCTATCTATTAATTTACCCAATAAAGTGTATTTTCTAAAGCCTACCGCGACCCCAAACCTAAATCCAATTGTCACGGTACAGCTACTGTTTTTACATTACTGTCACGGTTGGATTTATGGTATGGGTCGGGGTAGGCTTTAGAAAATACACTTTATTGGGTAGTTTAATAGATAGCATTAATAATACTCTGTACAACTACAGTTTTTACATTACTGAGTATTATTTATGTCATCTATCAAATTACCCAATAAATTGTATTGGTCACACTTTACAATAAGGTTCATTAGTTAATGTTAATTAATGCATTTACTAACATGAACAAACAATGAACAATACATTTACTACAGTATTTGTTCATGTTAGTTAATGAAAATACAGTTGTTCATTGTTAGTTCAAGTTAACTAATGGTGCATTAACTAATGTGAACGAGCATGGACTTGGATGTTAATAATGCATTAGTAAATCTTAAATTATGATTAATAAATGCTGTACAAGTGTTGTTCATATTAGTAAAGGCATTAACTAAGGAGCCTTATTGTAAAGTGTTACCATTATATTTTTTTTATGCCTACCCTGACCCCAACCCTAAACCCAACCGTCATAGGAACATAAAAACAGGAGTTGTAGCGAGTATTATTTATGCCTTTGGCTTTAAAATTACCTCTTTAAAAATTGGGTTAAAAAGTAGATGACAAACTAAATGTAAAACTATCAAATATGGAAGAGGGTGAATTCACAGCCATGCATACATTTTCAGTAAATTATGAATTGTTCTCATAGTGGCATTACATTCAAGCTTACATTAATTATAAGTAACAGACATTCTGCTTCAGTAAAAAAAAGTCAGGGAATATGATATTTGGCTTAGAGTCGTAACCCTGCACTGTAAAAAAAAATCCTAGAATTTCACGTTACTGTAATTTTTTTTCACAGTAAATTACATTTGAATCATTTTACAGGATTTAACTGAAAATAAGGCAGGCATCAAGATTACAGCAAGTTACTGTAAAAAAAGGGCTATATCTTTTGCACGTTAGTTATAGGAATTCCAACACTTTTTAGTTTATTAAACAGAAATTAATACACGTTAACTTTTTATGCTAGTACAGGCACTTTTTTATATTTAGAAATATTTACAGATTTGTTATGAACTACCTCAGTAATTTACTTTGAATTTACATACAGTAGCTTACAGTGAAAGTAATGCAATTATTAGCCATGAATTCACTGTAAACTTGGTTGAATATTTTACAGTTTGGTCCAAATAGTAACAAAGCACTAAAAGGTAAGCTTTTGAGTCTCCTGTACAAGTATTTTATATGTAAAACTATTAATCAGGGCTGCACAATATATCGTTCCAGCATCGATATCGCTATGTGTGCATCCGCAGTAGTCACATCGCAAAGATATGCAATCTCCAGTCTGAATTAGAGTTGACCAGGAGCTACAGAATTGTTGAATTGTTTTAATCACTGTATTTATATAAAATTTATATGATTTATGCAAAAAAACATTTCTTATGTAGAATTTATCTTGTTTCTAGTCAAAATATAATTATTTTTTTACTTGCCCCACAGGCAGATAATTTCCTTAAAACAAGCTAAAAACAAGCTTTTTTTTTTTTTTTTACTGACGGTAAAAACTAAACATTTTTACTTGGTCTAAGATTTTATTTTTTAGACATTTGAACTAGAAACAAGACAAAGAAACTTAATATGACAATATCACAGAAAAATTTTATATTTCAATATCAGATTTTTCCAATATCGTGCAGCCCTACTAATAATGTAAACAACAACATATAACATGCATAATATACACCCTGTTTATGCAATATGGAAAGGAAATGTAATTGAAAACATTTTGTTTTGCTTTAGTCATTCTCCTTAAGGGATTGTCATTTACTCATTCTTATTCCAAACAAGTTTTTCTTTAATTGAACACTTAAGATATTTTGAAAAATGTTTGAGACTGGAAGCCTCCGACTTCTGTAGAAATGTTTCGCATTATGGGTGTTCCTTTAAAATATAATTATATGATTTTTTGTTCAACAGAAGAAGAAAAAAGACAATATAAAGTTTGTAAATGTTGAGAACATTTAATTTTTAAAAAGCATTTTCTGTTAACCACGTGGTGGCGCTGTTCTCCGCGGTATTTCTTAAACAACGCACAGCGATATTTATTGGTTTTTGTAAAGCACTCTACGTGTATGTTAAGGCTATTTTCCTTAAGCAAATGTACAAGCTATAAACGCATTATAACAATATACGTCTGTGAACGCTGAACTAATAGTGTCTTTCGGGACGTTTCGTTGCGACAATCTCGTATTGTTTCACAATTGTTGTCAAGCGCGTGCCAGTCTGAAAGAGTGTGAACAGCAGAATATTGCATAAGTCACTGTTTGCAGATTTCCCTCTGAGAGAAGTTACACTCGATGTAGACCTTTGATCGACAGCGGCTGGAACTGCAGGATTCGTTTCGATACTTCATCTCGCTCGCGTTTACATGGAAGTATCTTCAAAAAGGAAATCAACCTGTCGCCGTGTGGGGTTTGTTTGGATACCTGACACATTTGGGGTTTATTGCTGTTGCTGAGTAATCACGGTAAGCTTTGGCTTTCTGACAATTGTACTCGACGAGCTTGTGGTCATCAGACGCTTGTTTTCTGGGGATATGGGGGAAAAGTGAGAAATGAATATGAATTTGAGAAGTCAATACTGTTGAGAGGCATGAACTATTGAATGTTGTAAGCCTTACTGCTTGTTCTCATTTTATTGGTCATATTTTACAGTAAGATTAGTTAACATGAAGTTACTCGGAGTGTAGCTACTTCTAAAGTATTTCTAAATTCTAATGTTAATGTATACATAGTTTAATGATGAAATGAAGTAGGTTAATAGTATTAGTATAATTGTCCCGAACTGATATGGACGTACCAGTGCAAGAATTACCAAATGTTAACATTTATTTATAAACATTGTAACAAATAAATTGCTTATTTTAGTTAACATTAGTTAATACACTGACTAAAGTAAGTTTATTGCAAACTGTTGCTGTTATTGATAGATGGTTAAAATACACACACACACAGTGCTCAGCATAATTGAGTACACCCCATTTTGAAAGTTAATATTTTGATCCATTTCTCAGTGAATATAGGCAATGTATTTTGTGCATTTAAATAAAACAGATATTTTTATTAAAATATTTTATTCACCAAACATATTTAGAAATTGAAAGATAATACAATAAAATTCGAGCAAATTATTGCAAAAAAACAAACAAAAAAAAAACAATTACAACCTACAAAACTTCAACAGAATTTTTCTGTTTTTTGCTTCTCTTGATTTTCTTGTTTTTAATTTATTTAATATTTTGCTATATCAGATAAATTTAGGTGTACCAGTTTTTGGACCGTTATCGTAAGTTATTTAGTTAGATAAGCTCCAGATTTGGGTTCAGGACTGACTAATCTAATGCATATGCACAAATATAATATTGAATAGCTTCCTATCAAACATGAATTTAAAAGATAGATTTATGAGGCTGAGCATTGTATTTTGTTATAATATAGGCTATTTCTCAATTTATGTTTTTCTTTTGTTTCTAAAGTAATAATTTCACAATTAAATAAAAAAAAATGTATACTTTTTCAGTAAAGACTTGGGTTTCATTTAAGGCAGTTAGGTCTTGAGGCTTGCTAATAAATTAATTTACTGTCTAGGTTACAAAATAGTCATGATGGATAGAATTCGATCTGACGATTTACTGTACTCAAATTAAATTACTTGGTTTTCATTCTATTTTACAGGTAAAATGGCTTAAATGTTTGTGATATGGACATGTTTTGTGATCAAGGCCGTACGTCTTGACTTAAATATAAGATTAGGCTTTTGAGAAAGTTCATATTACAGAATTGTATTTTTATATTATACCATATTTTATTTCTATAAATGTCCTGCGTTTTTTTTAGGCCACTTGGATTTGACTTGAATTCAGTACATTTTTAGATTAGCCAGACAATTAATTTATTTTCTAAAGTTAAAAAACACTGGTAAATTTGTACTTAAATAAGACTATTTCCTATTTTCAGACAAAACACTCGAACCTTTCCTTATATTGTTTCAGCTGCCACTGTTTTGTTTTCCTAAAAAGTTTCTATTTGATTAAAATAAGCAAAACAAACATTTGAAATGTACATTAACAGCCTTGAAGTGAATCATAACATGCAGGATGTGATGTTGATTTCCAGCGTGGCTCATCTAACTTGGTTTTCAATGAACCTGTTATGACATTGATAATAGAGTGCAGATTGCTTTGGCTTTGGAATAACAACAACAAGGGCTCGTAACCTGACCACTCTGGCACACTTTTTCTCCCACAGCAGCACTTTAAATGTGGCAAACTGCCTTTTCGACACAGCTTTGATTCCCCCTGCAATATTATGAAACATCCAGTTGCAGTTTAGAAAGCACAAAGCCTCGGAAAATGCAATCTAACTGGTGAGCCGTGTCCTTATGTTTGCTGTATCATCATTTTGCCCCGTTGCTCGCTGCAAGGTTGCTATGCAGGCTAGAGTAAACGAGTAGATACTAGTGCCCGTAGTATGTGGGGGAGGTTTTGCTGGCGAGATAAACAAGCAGCCAGCCATCGTTAGGCATACGGCAGCAGGAACATGGCGGCGGCAGTTAACTATAATGCTGTTTCACCAAGCCGAAGGTCAGAGCTGGACATAACGCACGGGATTTAGGAGGAAACCAAACACCGTAAGTTCGACATGGTTGCAAATCTTCTATGTTTGCCGGTGAATGGCGGTTTGGGGAGGCTTTGTAACGCGATTTTTTACACACTCGCTGCAGGATCCAATCACAGTTCCGCGGCGGCGGTATCCTGCATTAGCTTGCTAAACCAGCTACGCTCGCTATATCAGCCTGGTTACTTTGCAGAGTTGGGGAGTTTTGTTTTGCTTGTTGCCTCAGTGTAAACAAATCTCTTTGAGCGACCTTCAAGCGGAGGCATGGCAGTTATTGTTCAAACATTTAGGCTGTGTCGCTGATTTACTTGATTCGCCCGCGCTGCTTACATTTGAGCGATTAAGTTTAGCCAGCTCCCCCCTCTTTATTTGCCTGGCTAGCTTTAGCCTGCGAGCCTCCATTTGACTCGCGCTGGAGTCTACTGTGAACGTTATTCGTGGGCTTTTTAACTTTAGCGGGCGGAAAAAAGTGCTACATTGTAACGTGCTAATGGAGTTCCCCGGGAACGCTCGTGTTACATCGCGAGTTCCGAAGCTAGAGGCTGAAGGCAATAATGTAGCTATCGCTGTGCTTAAAGTAAATGCGCGGTGTTATTTGACAGTCTCTGCGAGGGCTGAGATTAGTGAGTCAGCTCTTTGCTTCTTTGCTCAACTACTGCACGCCACGGTTCGATTTTTCGGGAGCTCTACTCTGTGGAGAAAGGAAAAGTTGGGGCACCGGTGACTGGGATTGGGAATGCTGCTAATTAGCATTTTACCTCGTGATTTGCCTGGACTCCGCTATTATATGTGGAGCAGAGGCTGCCTTTGTCGTCCAGTACTCGAGGACATTTTTTACTTTGGTCGACTGAGTTCGTGGCCGCCGTGACCATGTTTTACGGTCGTCTGACGTCACGAGTCACGACGCCGGGTAGTTCAGTGGGTCTAGGTCATGTTTAGATGCACCTTAGCATTTAACTCATAACTCATCAGTTTAACACGAGGGAGATGCGCGAGTTTTCATTTGGTCATGCATGTCTGGTTTAGTGTTTGTTTTCATACAGTTTTGCTGGATTTTCTTTTTATAAACGTAGGTCATTGTTTTATTAATTTCCCATTTGAATTTGTGGGTTACGAGTAGGGATTGATAAGTTTGAATTCGATTTTATGTCCTGGATTTGGTTCTTTAATGGTTTCATTAACCGTTTGTTAATATGTACACTTTATGTAGCTTACGGTAATTGTCACAAAACTAACATTACTGGTGATTACCAAAATAGTTTTATGGTTTAGACTGAGTAGTATTTCTAAAGCTAAAGTAAAATGATTGCTATCCCTGAATTTACTGTTTTACAAAACAAAATGTGTGTCTATATATGTTAATGCTGCATGATATTGGAAAAATTTTACATCACTGTATATTTTATATTCTGCGATTATATATTGCAATGTGAATTTCACTAGATGTGTTGAATAACTATTTGGAAAGAATTTTCTAATTTTAGATTGATTGGGATGCTTTTGTAGGAGGGTCTATAAGCATAAAATATAAGAAACAATCTACAAGCATGGACTGTTTAATAAAGAAAAATATACTAGTTAAATGAACAGCGTTTAATTGTTTTCCAAGGAGTCAATCTGTATTCAGGTATACAGTAGTTGAATAATCAAATGTAAAATAATACTACATAGTTTTTGTTTTATAATGTATTTAATATTATTAATATCGTTATTGATTTGTCAAAGTTAAAAATGGTGCAATATCTTATGCCTGAGTTCTTTAAAAATCTTCACAGTCACAGTCCTGAAAAAAAACAAACAATAATTCAGAAAATATATATTGTAATTATAATCCAGACTTGCTCAACATTGTGTTTAATCTTGGTGTGACTATTGCGAGTGATCACGATGCTGAAATGATATATTGTGCAAATGAAAAAAAAGTGCTCACAAATATTTTAAGTCAATAATGTGGAACGTTTGCAACGTTTGTGAAACATCAAATGTCCTGTAAGTTTCATTTCTAAAAGTTTGAATGAAACAAAATTGGCATTTTTTCAGGTTGCCCAATTACTCTTCCTGTGTAGTCGATAATCTGGATTGTTGCATGTGCAAGAGACGTATCTCGGTAAATCAATCTGCGTTTTGCAGGGAATCTAGCTCCACCATTTACTACTGTACTGTTGTGCTAGTTACCCTTATGAAGGGACCCCAAAAAGTACTATGCGTTTGCTATTTTGGTACTTCTGACAGTGGATAAATCAGAAATAAATGCATACTATACTGTACTAAATCATACCGCTCAGTGGAAATGAGTCTTTTGTGAATGGCAGTGAAGTGATGAAACTTACAGTGATCACAAGATGACAACTAATGTACTATTACATTGAAACTATACACATTCATACCAGATTACTCTTGTGTTTGCGATATGTAAAAACACTAAACACATGCGGGCATTACTTCTTTCTTAACTGAACTAGTCTGCAGTAAGAAAAACAGAAGACGCATTAGAAACAAATAGATGGCCAACCAAAAAGTAACTCGGGGTTACACAAAGAGTGGCCAACACAAAATACATCCATTTCTGATATACGAGTCCCGTCTCACACTCAACACGCTACAATTATATATACCATGTAATTGTAGTGTGTTGAGTATAAATACAGCACTACAACATACAAGAGAGAGAGAGAGATCAACTTAGAACGTCACTTACCAGTTTTATAATGATTTGATCAGCTGTAGTTTGTAGTTTTGTGGGGAATTTTCTCCTCTAAGGGCTTATTATGCAGTCTTTGTCACCATATTGTGGATAGACAATGTCAACAGTCTTTGCTTTGCTACAAAACAGCTGCATTCTTGACTAAAAAAGCCTAAAAGTACATTTATGTTGTCTAACAGCTGAAATATGTCAAACTGTAGTCCTCTGCTTGCCACTCATTTGGGCGGAGTAATACACGAGTGAAGAGGCTGTACGAGTTCTGATATTGCAGAATATCACACTCTCTTTAATTACTCTCTGAACTGGCTGTGTGAAGTTAGGAATGCTTTACTTGAAAATGAAAGCGATGTAAGCCGCATGACAATGCATGAGACTTATAAGAACAGTACTACAAATTGGCCACCTTAAGCACCCACAATAGTTGTTTCCATGACTGTATGAACCCTCATAATAGTAATAATGATGAGAATAAATTAACTCTCTCTCTCCATCCTGCCTTGTGTGGGTTTAGTTTTCCTATATGCCCAAACCATCCTTCTACCATTTAACACAAACTTGATAAATGACTTGCGACTCACGTAAAAGGTAAGTTACCATACACTAAACTCCAGCAATACAACCTGCTCACTTGCTTTTAAGAGGAGAGAGCAGTAGCAATGAAATGATTATGCAGCCAACCACCAAAACGCTCAAAAAACGCATGTCGTCCTTATATGTTGTAGCAGTATGCAAATGCATAACAATTTATGCTGTTGCTTGAGTTAAGAGCAACACTTCACACAAAAAGCAAGTATAAGAAATAATCCTTGACAGGAAAAAAAATGCAGCAAACAGGTAGCTGTGCACATTCTGATTGAAATCACTGGCACATGTAAACATCACATCAGAAAAAAGATATGCCATAGATATGAGTGAGTGTGTTGACCTGAGAGGATGATAGAATGGTGGAGAGTGACTGGATGTGGAGTTAACGCAATCATCGAAGCATTCATTTTAAATATAATTATTTAAAAATGGTTGCAAAACATGTCAATTTCGTCATAGTCTGGAGCCCTGCACATCAATCCACAATATCACTATCTGAAAGCAGGACAACAGCAAAGGGTTGCTTTCACTTTCAGATTCACAAACAAGATATAAGCAGACTGCGATGTCAAGTTTATAATGTTTTTACTTCATAAAGTTTGAATTTACGAACATTTTAAATGAATAACAAATAAATATATCAATAATATGAGACATAATAGATTGTGATGGGATTTTTACAACCCTGTCTGACCTTTTGTTTATACGTTTAATGTTGAAATGGCAAAATCCATGCATGTAACAGTTTGTATATAGATTACCAAAAGTTTCCAGTGGTTTAAAACAATTTTTGTGGATGTGTTATTTTTGGAAGTTGCCTGTTGTGTTGCCTAAGCAAGGAATGACAAAAACACTTTTTTTTTGTTGCACCCATAGAAAATCGCAAATAAACATTTATTTTAGAGCAAATAGTGAAATGGGATACATTTTTTCTTTGAATACGTTTCTTCATTAGAACAGGTTCTTGGTTCCGGAATCCTTTTGGTTTCCTCCATTGGTGGTTTATAAGAAATTATCTGCTTGAATGGCCAATCTTGGAGCCCCTAGACTAACAGCCGGTGTTCACCTCAGATTTGCATCAGTGCTGCTCATAGCTGCAGTCGTGCAACTCAGCCTGTTGGACCAGTAGTTCAGTTCATGCTAGCTTTGTTACCCAGCTCTTACATCATGCTGACACATTCCACAGTAGGGCTTGTGTGGTGAGCAAACGCTCCCACAGCCCAATGTAAGAGTAATACAGCCATTACTTTTAATTAGTTCAGGTTGGAAACAATGCAGCACATTGGAGTTTTTATGTTAAATAATTCAAGAAAATGACTGCAGTTCTTATTGTTAAATAAAATAAAGACAAGTTAAAAAAATTAAATTTAAATAAAGTGAAATATATTTCATAAACTTTACAAAAAATAGACGTGAAAGAGTTCAATTGAAATAAAAAAAACTTCAGTATTATAACTATACACTCACTGGCCACTTTATTAGGTACACCTGTCCAACTGCTTGCTAAGCAAATTTCTAATCAGCCAATCACGTGGCAGAAACTCAATGCATTTAGGCGTGCAGACATAGTCAAGACAATCTTCTGCAGTTCAAACTGAGCATTAGAATGGGGAGGAAAGGTGACGAGCTGGTCTGAGTTAGAGCTGCACAATGAATCGAAAAAACATCACGATCTCGATTTGACCCCCTAGACGGTCTTAATCCAGCATTTCTACGATTCTGTCAATCATATTTTCAAGTTCAGGAGAGAAGCAAAGGAAGCTGCACGAGTCTTTTCATTGTTTCACATACATTGCTCAGCGACATGGACACCTCCAAAGGATGTTGAAAGAGTCACATACTGTATTTATAAGGTATAATTCACCTAAAAATGTAATTTTTGTCTTCATATAATGCTGTATTCGCAGCCGTGAAATCACACGTGACGTGAGCTGCTGACCGTAAGCTGTTACCACAGAGAGGGCCTTATTACTTAATAATAGACGCGCACGCGCCCTACTTAATGATAGATGCGCGCATGTCTACTTTAGTGAACAGAACGTGCATAGGCTATGAGTAACAGGTAATAAAGTTGTAAATAACATTCAGTTTGTGGCACAGAGTGATCGTTTGAGAGACACGCGCGAAGTATGAACAGCACTTAGCAATGAAAATAAAACAAAGCGTGATTAAATAATCATATCGTATTTTAGAGTAATGATTACAGCAAGCATTTCATATGGTTTTTCTTTCATAGCGAACACACAGTTGTTCATGAAAATAAATGTTTACAGTGTCAGTATAACTACTCTAGCCTATATAATGTTGAATTTACCAGTGAATAAAATGGTCGAATAATGTTGTCAATGACAGATTGCAAGCACAGGCCTATATCTCAAACATAATTCAACATCAGAATTATTATAAGTAGAATAGAATTATTTATAGAAACCAGTAAACCTGCACATAATATTATTGTTGTTTTACCATATGTTAGAGAAAAAACAATAATAATTGCCGACTCATATTAAGCTTTATTTTAGCTTCATTACAGAATCGTGAGAAAATCGTGATCTGTATTTTAAGCAAAAAATCGCGATTCTCTTTTTAGCCAGAATCGTGCAGCTCTAGTCAGAGTATTTTAGAAACTGCTGATCTACTAGGATTTTCACACACAACCATCTCTAGAGTTTACAGAGGATGGTCTGAAAAAGAAAATATCCAGTGAGCTGCAGTTCTGTGGGCGCAAATGCCAGAGGTCAGAGGAGAATGGCCCGACTGGTTCTAGCTGATAACTCAAATAACCACTTGTTACAACCGAGGTATGCAGAAGAGCATCTCTTAACGCACAACACATCAAATCTTAAAACGGATGGGCTACAGCAGCAGAAGACCAAACCAGGTGCTACTCCTGTCAGCTAAGAACAGGAAACTGAGGCTACAATTCGCACCGGCTCACCAAAATTGAACAATAGAAGATTGGAAAAACATTACCTGGTCTGATGAGTCTCGATTTCTGCTGCGGCATTCGGATGGTGGGGTCAGAATTTGGCGTCAACAACATGAAAGCATGGATAACATCCTGCCTTCTATCAACAATTCAGGCTATTGGGGGTGGTGTAATGGTGTGGGGGATGCTCAAATAAACCTTGTCGTCGTCTTGATGAACAACCACAAAGCCAAGTAGAAAAGCAGATTCTACCATGTGCCCCGTAGTTTTTTACGAGCCAGTCTAAAGTGCGAGCGGTTTCGCTTTAATGCTTGCGCGTGCGTCTATATTTGAAATAAACTTCTTGAGCTGATTATAATAACGTTCGCGTGCTTTTGAAACCTGATCTTTTCAGAAAATGACAAACGCAAGAGTGAAGCGCGAAAAAGCAAAGGAGAAGCCAGAAAAAAAGGAACTAATAATTTTTTTTCTGCAAACGTGAACAAACTGCCATGTTTAACTGTTATCATCACCTTTTGGACTATTATGAAATTGGAATGATGGAATTGCTTTCTAACAGAGGTTACATGTGCTGCCGAAGATTAAAGACACATATAAGAGATGTGCACAGACTGTGGGCTACATTTCGTGTTGTATTTGAACCCAAATAAGGACTAAATGTGTGCTGTATGTAGTTTTTCCTGTAATTGGCAACATATCGGAGACTGTAAGGGTCTGTATGTGTTCATATATGTTGCATTTATTTATTTATTTTCTATAATTGCAGACATTACAGTAGGCTATTTTGCACTGTCATTGATCTGCAGTTATAATGAAAGTATGTTCATAGAAGTGCTTCTCATATCATATGGAAGGACCCGTACAGCTTTATTGTAGACATTTTCTCGAGTGAAAATGACATTGACTGAAACTTTCTATCATACATTATGCCCACCAAAAGAGTACCATTGGTACCCTTTTAGCAGTGGAAATGCAAGCCTGATAAAGGTGACCCATACCGTACTGTACCACTCAGTGGAAACGAGCCTTTAGTACCAACTGAGCATCTTGTCAACACCATTGACAGTATTGTTGCCATCCCTTTATGATCACAGTGTTCCTATCTTATGATGGCTACTTCCAGCAGGATAACATGTCATAAAGCGCGAATCATCTCAGACTGGTTTCTTGAACATGACCATGTGTTCACTATACTCAAATGGCCTCCACAGTCACCAGATTTCAATTCAATAGAGCTCCTTTGGGATGTGGTGGAACGGAAGATTCGCATCATGGATGTGCAGCTGACAAATCTGCAGCAACGTCTTGATGCATATCATGTCAGTATGGAGCAAAATCTCTGAGGAATATTTCCAGTACCTTGTTGAATCTTTGCCATTAAGGATTAAGGCAGTTCTGAAGACTAAAGGGGGTCCAACCTAGTACTAGTAAGGTATACCTAATAAAGTGGCCGGTGAGAGTATATTCATATGAAAACAATTAGTTATGATGACTTATTACTTTACTAGAATTACTTTTTTACTAGAAAAAAAATAACACGAAAAAATAAATAAAAGGTAATTAACAAATAAAAACAAATATAATACTTATATAATACATTATACAAAATAATTACTGGCAATTTATTAAAACTAGCAATTTTAATAATTCAGTGCTAGCAAATTAGAAAAGCTATTGTTAATTTTTTTTACAAAATAAAAATATGTTGGAGTACTAAAATTACAAATAAATACATTCTAAATGGGAATAAAATATAAATAATAATAAAAATACAATTATTGAACTTAAAATTGTTAACATTTTAAACTCAAAAACAGATTTATATCAGATTTTAAAGGACATTTAATACAAGACATCAGTACATACTGCAGTAGTTTTAAATAACACTCCAAAGTTGTAAATAGGTCAAAAGTCTGCAGTATGGCATTAAAAAAATGGCAGTATCAAAATCTTCAGTATCACTCAGCACTTTTTTTGTCAAAAACCTTGTAGTTCCTTTTGTAGGAAAAGCTTTTATGATATTCAATAATAATAGAAGTCTAACTATTTAGCCAATGTTTTCTGTCAGCCAAAACTGGTAAAATGCAGTGATGTGGTAAGAGGTGTTCCTATAAAAACGGTGCTGTGTGGGTGTGCCTGTAAACCGGCAGGACTCACAGACCGAGCATGCGTGTCTAGGTCTCTGTGGCTTAGCGGCATTCACGCATGGCAATCTAAATATGGCATATCTACCAGTGGATGCCATAGTCACGTGACCTCCGTCTGTCGGCGGTGAGCTGGAGAGAGAGGAGCGTTAGTTCACACACACACACACACACACACACACACACACACACACACACACACACACACACACACACTCACTCACACATTCAACCCAGAAATCATGATTTCATCCCGGATCAGCTGACCTTCGGACTGCCTCCATTGATTGAGGTTTTTCATCACTGTGAATCACAGCCTGATTGTTGAACTTTGGTCTTCCTGCAAAGTGTGTTTGGTTTCGCCACGGTCGCAGGGCAGCCCGACTGTCACGCATGTTCAACAGAAGCTTGAAATGAAGAGAAATTTGTCACGAGGCTGTTTGATTTTCACGCCACCATGACAAGATGCAGTCTGTCAGTTAGAGGGATGATCATATGAGCCACTATCAAATCACATCAGTGTCAAATGGCATCGGATTGACAAGCAGTGGAAATACAAGCGCTAAAAATCATTGGCTGCAACAAATAAATAAATAAATCACGGAGATACTAACGTGAAACACCAATTTCGTAAGTGTATTTTATCATGGACACGGTAGCTGGGCCTGTAAGGATTACTGTAACTAAATTAGGCCTAATTAGGAGAAAGCTGGAAAATGATGACCTTGTCTGGCTTGATTAGGTTAGACGGCGGCCGAATGGGAACATGCCTGCTCTCGCTTTCTCTCTACCTTTCATTCAGTTCTGCTCGGGTCCTTTTTTTCAGTCGCGGCTCAAATTACACTAGGAGCAAAGGGCATGGAGGAAACCAGGTCTGCCTAAATGACATTGCTGCTCACATTCAACAGTAATGCACTTCTGTGAGGGACGCTGTTTGTACGATGTATCAGCTGGATTTTGTCTGAAGGGTTTAGTTAAAACCAATGAGAACAGACTTGAGTTGGAAAATAGCTCTTTATGATAGTAGGGGTGGGGGTTATGATCATAACTGATATTTCACAGTGTGAGTGATATTATTTCATGGTAAAGCTATATTTCACAATATAGTTATTTTTAATAGGTAGTTATTACAGAAAAGCAACAGAAAGGAAAGACATTTTCTTTTCTGAAGTATTTAAGTTTATTTGGAGCTTGTTAAATATAGTAGGGATGCACATTATTGAACTGTCTGATGTTTTTTTATATTACTTTTAGCTGAGCTCAAAGTTATATCTTTGCTTTTTTGTGTTTTTTTGAGATGTTTATTCTCAGGTTAATTTAGCGAGTTGGTTTTGAGATTTTTATTCCTGTAAGTTAAAGCTGGGCAGATAAATGATGTCATATCGAATCGCAATAAAATTGAGGTCAATAACAATAATAACTTTTGGCGTTTTTACTCCATATTGATCTAGGAGCCAATCACACAGCAGAAATATGCATCAATGGAAATCTCATGCTGCGTTCACACCAGATGGGTAAGAAGCATCAAGTGCGAGTTATTTACATGTTAAGTTAATGCAAAGACACGAATAGACATCCTGTGACGTGATTAACGCGATTCGTGTGAATGAAGCTGCATGAGTTGAGCGTTTTGCGCGATGTGCGCGCTTAACGTGCGTATCGCATGAATGGCTTGATTTGGAAAATCTTCAGTGGACTTCAGCGGACATAAGCACCACGTTAACCAATCAGGAGCTTTCTCTTTAGGGGTGTGATTATGACATAGAGCCTGTTGTTGGTGTCCTGGGGGAAAATCCTCTGCCGACACTGGACAACAGTTCATCAAACTGAACTCAGCTCAGTCAGAAGCACCACTGAATGGTTCCATCATCCAGATATAGTTTCTGGAGGAGTTGATAAACTCACAGAGCTGGGTGCACCTCAGAATGGATCTAGTGGACTCAGACATGGGTCCAAATGAATCGACGCTGTTATTCAGCCTTCATAAAGCACATTAACATAGCTATTTTCATAATAAAATCCATGTTAGCAATTTAGCAAAGAAGCTAGAGTCACCAGGCAGACAGAAGCCCTGCCCATGATGCGAATCCACGTCTATTGTGAATCGGATTTGACACGTGAACGAAGCAGATTTGACACGCGAATAAAGCAAGTAAACTTAAAATGTTCATGCGTCTATTTACACGTGAATAGTGTGATTTATTCACACGTTGTGTGTGCAGTATAAACACACTTTGATGCGTCAATTGTACAAAACGCTCAAGTCATTAAATTTATTCACACGTATCGCACCACAGGATATCTATTTGTGTCTTTGCATTGACTTAACATGTAAATCACTCATGCTTGATGCTTCATCCGCATAGTGTGAACGCAGAGAGATTAGAGATTAATCTGAAGAGATTTAAATCTGAAAGCATTAACAATTTATATTGAAATACATATCCTTATCGTTCAATATGGAATAAAATTATCAAAATTGCATCATAATTGCATTATAATTGTATGACCCCAATTGATTTTTTGCTTCTAGATTGAACAAACATTGTTTTCCCTAAGTTTATATATTAGTGTAACAGAGCAGCCCTTAAATAAGTTTCTCATGTGACAGTTACTCCCTTTGGGAGGCTGTGATATTGTAAAGAAAAAGGATTAATAGAGCAGATACTGTATGATTGGAGTCACAGTCAATAGGTCAATAACATTATTTATATATTGTTACCAATATATCAAACAAGACTAAGCATTTTATAACAAAACTTCATATTATTTATGCATTTTGCTTTCATTTTCCTATTCTTATGTGAATCGGTCATGTTAATGGGTGGACATTAGGACCTAGGGGCTGCTGTTGATCGGTAGAGGCTGTAATGCTACACAAGTGACTGTTGAACTTACTGAGGGATATTGATATTGTACACGGAGTTATTCTGTACCCTCATTCACCGTTTCAAGCCGGTAATCCAAAACTCTTTATCTAAGGTAAAAGGTTCATCTTTACAGGTAAAAGTTCACCTCAGATTGCTGACCTGAACTTACTTCAAGCTCACCAGTCAGCGCTTACCTCAGCCTCACTGGCAACATTTAGATCAGGCTCATGCAAACTGCATGTGAGTTAACCATGCCTACTTATTCACATGTCACAGTATACATTGAATTTAAAAAATCTGATATGGTTGACAATTTATTCTGCAGTAACAAATCATGATCTATACCATTACATCACCAAGCTCTAGATTGATTATTAAGGTTGTCAGTGTATTAAATTCAAGTAATAATTCACCCCCTAATAATTTACTCCTCCTCAATGCCATGTGAGCTGAAACTGGTCTTCGGTGATTCATATAATGCAAATCAATGCCTTCCAGCACTTTGAGAGTCAAATAAAACATATACGGGGAAAACATAATTAATACCCTATGGCTAATCACAATATATTGAGGTTTAATGAAGTGAAATTATCAGTCTGTGCAGGAAAAAGATTATTTATACCATTATTACCATGTTGCACCTCTTTTATATCTTTTTCAAGATTTAAGATAAGTCTTTAGTGTCTCCAGAATCTGTCTGTAAAGTTTTTGCTCAAAACACCCATCAGATTATTTATTATACCTTTCAGAATATTGGAATTTTCTGCTGTGAACACAATGTAGCTGTTTGTGTTGCCTGTGCCTTTAATGCTAGTTCTCCCTGCCCACCGTTCCCATGTCCCCACCATTTCCCTGTGTAAGAGAAACAGCACAGTGACAGACATAAAGGAAGCATATCTCATGTAACGTTTGTGAGAAAAACAACAGTAATCCCGATGATTATTTGATGTAGTTTTTGTGGAGTTAATTCAAGCCTTTCTGCAACAATGAGTCACACACAATGTCGCTGCAAAGTTCACACACACATACACAGCACACACGTTTAACTTTGCACTGTTTTTGCATGCCAAATGCGACAGGATACACGTTAATATACATTGCTGTATGGATATTCGTTATGTTAATGTACAAAAAAACCTGATTTAACATCCACAAACCAGATTTGAAGCATCTTCTTTTATAATTGTACTGACATGCGGCTGTAGTGATGGATTACAGCGATTTTTACTGTTTTAAAAATGTTTTAAACTTGTAAGACTCACATTTGATGATGATTGATGATCACAGCGGGCCAAACAGATCTTTTAATCCCAGTTGCTTTGCGCACATCCTTTCTTGTTGATATGATTTTACGCATTACTACGGAGACAAGTTAATACGTGGCTGTCAATCAAATCAGTGTGCGGGTAAACCGCACTCCTAAACGTCATGTTGCGATGGGCCTCAAAATGGGAGGAATTTGGATCCTATTTTAACATCAGGAAATTTAAAAAAAGGAGACTTATTGTGTTTACATCACCCCAGTATGGCTGTGGACACACTATACCTACACACAGTTTTGTCCAAACAGCTTCCAAAAGATGATTTTCATCATAGGTGCCCTTTAATGATCCGCAAATGGGAGCAAACTCGCAGATTTCATACAGAGTAGTCCGCATATGAAGTACAACAAAAAAGTTTTTCAAGACAAGAATGGGTGTTTTTCAATAGTTTTAGAACCTTTATTAACTTTGAAGATCCACTTCACATATTGACTACTGTATATGATTGATATATCATGAATGCATCGAGTGTTTGCGAGGCTGTGGGTTAAATGTATTAATTAGGGTTGTGATGGTGACAATTTTCCCACCATTATTCAATGTGTGACAACACTGGTAATAGCATTATCATTGGGGATGGGGCACTTTTAAATAGCTTCTAAATTTGCCACACTATTTAATTACTTTCACTTTCGAATTAGCAACAATTGGGCATCAGTTGCTTGTATCAACAGCAACAAAAGAGTACAGTAACAAACGTACTTGTATTATCATGACTTTATGATTATTTCTTTTGTTCTGATGCTCCTAGTGGAGGTTCTTAATTTTATTTTATTTTTTTATTTTATTATTATTATTTTTTTCCCTAAACAGCCTGTCACACACTTACTCTATCTTGGTGGTAGAGATGTGGACAGCAAGTGATAAGTGTTGCGGGTTAATACCAATAATACATACTATAGCACCATGCCTAGTAATAATGTTGTAAATAATGTTCTTTTTTTGCACAGACCCTATAGTAGGGGTGTGCAAACTCAGTCCTAGAAGGCCGGTGTCCTGCATAGACTAGCTCCAACTTCCTTTAACACACCAACCTGGAAGTTTCTAGAACACCTAGAAAGAGCTTGATTAGCTGGTTCATGTGTGTCTAATTGGGGTTGCAACTAAAATATACTGGACACCGGCCCTCCAGGACCGAGTTTGGGCACCCCTTCCCAATAGTTTCACTTTAATGCATCACCAAGAGTCACAGGTATTCAATTTGTTTCACCTGTATGCTTTTCTTTACATTCACTGACTTACATTTTAGTTAATTGGTTAAACTACATTTTTAACAACTCTTATATCCCTTTCATTGTTAATACTATTATTTCTTTTGCATGATTAAGCTGTTTTTTGTATCCTCTCCACATGCGTCTAATTTAGAGCAAAACAAAAAGGATTTCAGCGAGTGTGTCTGTTACTCCTGAACTGATGCTGAATGTGAGTTTAGGAGCATGTTGCCAGGGTAACAGCGGGTAGACGGGCCTGAGGCCTCGCAGTGACGAATGAGCTGAGTTATAATGGCTGGGTTCATTCCACTCACCGCTTCCTCTCTCAGACATACCGTCCTTGCACAGAGTCTGACCCAGGATTGCTGCACACATCTCTCTCAACTCCCCACTTCTGCCTAATGAGCCCGCTGTGTGTGTGTGTCCATGATGGCTCTCAGACTGTTCCAAATGCGCTGTCTTTCTGTTGCACATTAGTTTAGTCCAAATAGCTTGGAGTATTTGAAAATATTGTCTATTAGAACATTGAAAATGGCTTAGGTTGTGTTGCTTTGTAGCAGTTCTTTTTGCCTAGTTTTCTTCTTTGAAATAATTAGTTTTAACGTGAGCCACAGTTTGTAATGCACCATTGAAATAATGATTACACACAAAAAGTGAATACATAAAAAAAGTATAAATTATAAAAAACATAAAGAAAATTGTCATAATTCACTCATCCTTCACTTTTCAATGTTTCAATGCTGTTTGAAGTTGGAAACCTGTAACCTGTCACTTCAATAGTACTATATATTTTTTTTTAATGTTTCCCAGTAGTGGGTTGCAGCTGGAAGAGCATCCTCTGTGTAAAACATATATGCTGGATAAGTTGGCGGTTCATTCCGCTGTGACAACCCCTGATAAATAAAGGCACTAAACCTATGAATGTATTTATTTTACCTATACTCTAAATGTCGATGGTTACAGACTTCCTACATTCTTCAGTATATTGTTGGAAAAAAAAAACTCAAACTGGCATGGAGCTAAGTAAGTGGTAAGTAATTGACCTGTTCTTTAAAAAATTATAACAATTGATTGTTTTATTTGAAAGTAAATGCACAAATTATAGCTGTGTGAAAACCGGAGTTCAGAATTCATCTGACAATGTTTTTTTTTTTTTTTTTGGATATGTTCACACAATCTCTGCAGTTCAATACTGCTGTCAAGTGACCTTTGTTTTGTTTACATAATAGATTGCTTGTTAGCATATTTGTAGATTTCAGGTATCAAAAATGTTTTGTGCAGTGTCTGCCTCTTTAAATATGAATTATAAATTAATACTAATATAATAGTATTAACTTAATACTACTTCCAATATGAAGTAGGTTTCCAGCATGTTGATGTTTTTAATTTTATCTGTCCTTGATGGACGAAGCCATAGAAAAGAATAACTGGACACAATTTCTATGTCAAAGAAGGTGGTGAATGACACTACATTAAAAAACTCATTTGACATTTATTAGGTAACATGACCTATCAATGTTGTAACAATTATATAGCTCAGTAGTAACTTACTATTAGCTAATTAATAATAATAGTATTTTTGTTACATTTTGATCTTGTCCCATTTTGTTCCAAGTCAGTTATTCTAATCACCAAGCATGCAAAAGTTCACTTTAGGAATAAACAAAGTAGAGTTAAAATAGTTTAAAGTTAAAACAAAACTAAGGGAAAAGGGCTATCTGTAACATACAAAGTTTATTCAAGGCAGAAAAATACATTTATTCTGAAATCCATTTAGGCCAACTCTATAAGTCAATATGCACAATAACAATGACTTGTACAAATAAAATATAATTTAATGAAATCTAGTGTTTTTACAATTACCAATTTCAAGGTAAACCACAGTACATTTTCTCACAGTTAAAATTACTGTTTCAAATTATCATTATCCACGATTGATTATCATGATTTTAAAAACTCATGGCAAATCCTGTAACATTGCAATATTTTCAGATGTGCCGCCCATGCAGTGCCATGCATTTTAGAATTCTAAGCATAGATTTCTATCAGGGTATGCACACTGGCACCGCAAGTCAGCAGCTGTCTACAGCTCCCAGCTACAACTCGGGACATAGTTCATATTTATGCTGCACCACAGAGCGGCATCTGAATAGTTTCTTATTAAATAACATTCGAATTTGAGCGTCTGCTGTGCGATACTTCCAACTGTCATGTGTACGTCGCCAAGCGGCGCATCCGTTGTGCGACCCCCTTTAAGCGTGTGACATTTATTTTTGAAAACATTTTGGTCATTTAACAAAACCGTAAAATTGATAACCACAGTGAAATTGGTCACTATATTCGAGATATGACATTTTCATATCATTACATCTCTAATAAAACACAAGGACATACAAATACAGAAACTTGCGGACATGGCAATGCATGTAAAATAACACGAACAATACAATGTTTTAAAATAAGACTTGAAAATGGAACATAAAAGAACTGCATACTGATCTGACTTCTGTTGCTATCCTTTATCTCTTGTTATTTAGAGATGCTTTGACTTAAAACTGTAGTGTCTGTTTTTTCCAGTTGAACTACACTGGTTTCATTTCTAAAGGGAAATATACAGATGCAAACCGACAAGGTTTGGTATAGAACTAACCTAATTTTACATCAGTTTGCTCTTATATAAATACATTGATTTCCTTAAGGACTCTACTAACAACTTAAAGGGTTTAAGCTCTAAATACGCCAAATGTGTTGTGTCTGAACCGTAGAAGTGGTTTGAGAGGCACTTTGCCAGACCTCAGCTGCGATTACATTCACTTTTAAATCGAAGGAAGGTTTAAGGGCAGGCGAAAGGTGTGTTACTGATCCCTGTGCTGAATACGTTGGTCTGCACTTACAAGCGAGACGCTCTTTCTCCACTCAAGTACGTATTGATTTGACTTTGGCTGGTGACATTATGTTATTGCCACAGATTTACTGTGAAGGTTGTCATACTCAAACTGCCTCACTACTAAGATAATAGAGGTCACGTAGGCTCTGCAAAGAGCAAATATACTGTAGCTGAAGGTTGGATACAAGTTAAGCCTGATCTACAGCATCTGTGGCTTACCATTGATTAGCTCAAAATAATTTAGACTTCTTAAAAAAAATTGAAGAGGTGAGAAACTTACAATGCAAGTGTCAGTGAATTTCGCAGGATGTGAAGCGTCTACTTTAGTAAAATTACTTGCATTAGTTTATTAAACCTTCCATATCATAAGAGCTGTTTAAAGGGCACCTATTATGCAAAAATGACTTTTACAAGTGGTTTAAGCACAGTTGTGTAGACAGTGTGTTACTATAATGGTAAAAATGAAATAATTCCTTTTTTTTTTAATCACTCTTCATAAAAACTGTCTGTAGAAACACTTTGATTGACATTCTCCCTTTGTACATGTCAACAAAGGGGGGAAGTTCTGCCCATTAGTATTAGTCTTTCCCTCATTAGCATAGACAGCCCTGAGTGAGAAGCAGCCGTCCACCATTAGTGTTTTCAGATCATACCTGCTGAAGATAGTCAGCGACAAAGAGGATTATAAATGTGGAGTTTTATGCTGTGTTTACACCAGACATGGCACACGTGGATAAATCGCGCTATTCATGCGTAAACAGACGTGTACTCAACTTGATTCGCGTGTCAAATCCAATTAATTCGCGCATCAAATTCATCTCACAATAGGTGCAGATTTGCGTCATGGGCAGGGATTCTGTCTGCCCGCTGACTTTGTTGCTAAATGGCTAAGATAGATTCTATTCAGAGAGTAGCTGTGTTTATGCGCTTTATGGAGGCTGAAAAACAGCGTCGATTCGTTTGGAGCTGTGTCTGATTCCACTAGATCCTTTCAGAGGTGCACCCAGCTCTGTGAGTTTATCAACTCTTGCAGAAACTTAAAGTGGATGAGCTTTCAGCTGTGTTTCCGACTGAGCCGAGCCCAGTTTAATAAACTGTTGTCCGGTGTTGGCAGGAGGATTTCCCCGCCGGACACCAACAACAGGCGCTACGTCATAAGCATGCCCCTACAAGAGGAAGTTCCTGATTCTTTAACGTGGCGTGAATGTATGCTGAAGTTCATGTTTTCCAATTCGAGCGATACGCGCGTTAAGGACATCAATCGTGTCAATCGCGCAAAACGCTCAACTCAAGCCACTTCATTTATGTGAATCACGTCATTCGCACCGCCTCATTCGCGCGTATTGCACCGCAGAATGTCTATTCGTGCCTTTGCCTTGACTTAACATGTAAATCACTTGTGATTGATGCTTCCACGTCTGGTGTGAACGCAGTATTAAGGTTATGGCACACTGAATCAGAAATTTTCATCAGTTTTTTTTCGCACACAAAAAAAAATGTCAACCTCATGTTTTGTCAATTCTGTTGACACACTGCCTCCAAAACTTTCGTCCGTCATAATTTTTTTTTTTCATATTTCGCATTCAAAAAAGCACAATATACATATACATATATATATATATATATATATATATATATATATATATATATATATATATATATATATATATATATATATATATATATATATACATATATATACATATACATATATATATATATACATATATATATATATATATATATATATATATATATATATATATATATATATATATATATATACATATACATATACATATATACATATATATATATATTGAGTGTACAGGATCTGCAATGTTGAGTTGGGATTATAGTTGACCAGGAGCCACAGTTCAGAGCACGTATGATTTGTGGAGTCGCTGCAAAGATTGACCATAATACAGTCAGCGTTTATTACTTGCATGTGTTTTTATGGCCTGCGACTTTGTAAGCATGGGTTTAAAGCATTCAGGTTGAAGAAATTGCAACGTTTTTAGCTTGAATTATTTGTTTAATGAAGACAGTGTTATTTTACATTTTATTATTGAATATTTGTACCTGAATACAAATACCATGGCACTGTTTATTTCACTTTTATATTTGTCCTGTAGTATTTATTTATGCTTGTAATTTGTTTATTGCATTTTTTTGCATGATTCACTCACCAATAAATCATCTTATTCCATCTAAATTATTACTATTTTTCCCAAAAAGCGCCATTCAATTCCTCACTGGAAGTTGTATTCATATCGCAATATATATCCCAGAAAAACAAAATATCGCAATATCTGATTTTTTTGTTCAATAACACGCAGCCCTAGCTCAACTTATAGTTTAAATTAACTACAGACTGAACAGACTGTCAAAGGAGCAACAGAAATCTCTCAGATTCTGTTGAAAATACATATTTCTCCATTGGTGTTCTAATGAAATGATTCCTTTGGATGTGGAACTGCATGAAAGAGGGAGTGAGTAAATGATCAAATTAAAATTATAAACTAATTTCAGCACCCATTGTGTACATTATGTGGCTGTACTACTGGAGCAAGTCCATTTTAACATTTTTAACAACCAATTGACCCTATTCACTTTCATTTAAAGCGCCTCTTCATAACCCAGATTTTTCTTTTCCTGCAAAGTTTTTACAACTAACTAGGTAGTGCTGTACACATTCTAGACCACATTAAGTTAATTATGTTCCCTTTTCCTGCTCCATTTGTTCACCAGTGGATTGTGACCCAGTCAGACTCTACTTATTCCATAAGGAATGGCCTTTTGCCACAAGAACATGAATTGATCATGCGCAAGCAACCCACAAGTAGTTCACCCACTTTGAAGCACTTCCTAGATGCCCAGCATGGTATCGGCAAGATCTCGGTGATGGAATGCAGCAGGTTTTTCCACGTTACTAACGGGATCTGACTGGTTTCACGCTGCTGGGGGCTCTTAACCCAATTAATGAACCTGATAAATGAAAGTTAGCAGTGCCTCCTCCCTACCAATGAAGCGAATCTCAAGGTCCCGGTGTCGTCAGAGGATATCGATGTGCTTTGAGTGAGTGTGTGTGTGTGGAGAGAGGATGGTGTTCTTTTCACCGCTGTCTGGAGGTCTCTGTTCGCTGGAGCCCAGCGTGTGCCTGGCAGCAGACCCAGAGTGTAATCCTTGGCATTGAGTGTGGCCTGGCACCAGTTCAGAAAGCCATAGTTAGAGTGGTGGGGGGGCCCTACTTTAAGAAATGCCAAGTCGAAGGAAGGAAACAATGATCACAGGGCAGGTTAACCCAGGGTGGCCACAAGTTGAGCTTGAGGTTAACGCTGCCAAGAGACGCGGCGCGGCTTCGCTTTCGCTTCATTAAAGAGATGTATGCGAGGCCTTCCTGTCCACGTTGTAATGTCAGGTCAAGCAGTGGCCAACTACACATTACTGTACTGTTTAAAAAAGACCGCAGAGACCCCTGCTCAGATTTTAAGCACTTCAAGATTGCTTCCTGTTCGCTCATGGAGACCTTTGACCAAACACGTCAATCTGTGTTAAAGACCAGATTGAGATCTGTTTTTTTAGCTTAGTGTGTGGTTTTGTATTGTTTTTTGAAAGTAAAGGCTACGTTTCGGTTTTTGTAAGATGTGATCTTAAACGGATATTTAGTAATTCAACATATTGTGCTAATGAGCATCCACAATATTGATATCATCATGGACACTTCAAAAAACTGTGAATAGTTATGCATTATTAAAATTTGTAGACTGCTTTTTTTACGATTATTAATGTTGTATTTGCAGTGATGTGATGGAGACTTGGTTTGCTAGCATAATAGTTCCATGTTCACCACAACAGACAATACATGCTGAAAAATAGGTTGAAAATTCTGTGACCACTTATAAGGCTATTGTACATTAAAACTGCAATAACCCACAGTGTAAAGTAACGAATTACAAATACTCAAACTACTGTAATTGAGTTGTTTTTCCCAGGGATTGTAATTTACTAAGTAATTTTATAAATGTGTACTTTCCCTTGAGTACATTTTCATTGCAGTATCGGTACTTTTGCTCCACTACTTTCCTTCAACCTGCAGTCACTACTTTATTATCTCCTGTCTATGGGAATTAGTAAAATCAGTCCTGGGATTTCTGTCCAATCAAATCGCACATAGAAGGTAAATCGCATCATCTTAAGACATGTGTGCTTTATAATTGCAGCAAAATGTTTGGAAGCATTAATAGTGTCCAAGAAGACACACGCATTGACCCAGAGACGGTTTAGATGCATGTCACTGATGAGAAGATGACAAATGTTTACTTTATGATGACCGAAATGGCCTTAAACACCCAGCAGGCACAAGACGTCAACATGACGTCAGATTGACATTTTAGCCCATTGTCGTGGGGACGTTGCATTTTGTTTGGAAATGAAGATTGGGTTTACATCAGAACCCAATGTCAGGCCGACGTCAATGTCCAACGGCCAACCTAAAATCAACCAAATATCAACGTCTAATGATGTTACAACTTGACGTTGTAAGGACGTTACCTGACATCCTAACCTAAATCTAACCTAATATTAATGTCTTATGACTTTGTGTGCCTGCTGGGCAATGGCTAAATGCACTACGGAATATTACGTTTACACACATCCACAAATGACATGTAAATGCATCAGCTTTTTACAATGTAATACACACTACTCACTACTCTTGAGTACTTTTAAAAGGGCTACTTTTTATTCATACTTTGAGTAATATTTACAACAGATACTTTTACACTACTTGCACTACATTTTTACTCAAGTAATAGTACTTAAGTGTGATTTTTCAGTACTCTTTTCGCCACTGATAACCCAGCAAGGAATTTTGTGTTTAATAGATGTCTAATAAACATCTAAACGTAGACAACTTGGCTAAAACAAGGTTAAACTTGGGCTGTCAGTGAAAATCAATAGACATCAGCGTTCACACCAACGACCGTGAGAGCGTCAAAGTATGTTCTGGCTGCCCTGCCCCTGTGGTCGGAATCAAAGTTTACAGTGACTGTGTTCTCTGGACTCCTCTTAAGTGGTGGACGTCTACATTTCGACTGGTTGTCGCCGAACCGTGTCATAGCTCATTATCATAAAGTTGACTTGATTTCAGCTCTCCTCAACGCCCACACCAACGAACACACGCCGCTGCTTGAAGCTTATCAACACCGGGTCCCATTGAAAATGAATTACTTCTGGCTACTTTGACGCTCTCGTCGATTCTGGTGTGAACGCACAGTAAGAATAGCCCAAAACTAGACTAGTCGTCACATAGACAGATTAAACAGGCTTTATATGTGTAGTCATTAATTTCTGTTTATTTGAGGACTATTCTTAGACATCTATTACATTTTCACTGACAGCCCAAATTTAGCCTTGAGTTTCATATAACAGCCATCTTCTTTTTGAAGAATCCCCCCATCCACCCCTACTTCTCCTCCTTTCCTAGATGGGTGGCACGGTGGCCCAGTGGCCACACAGCAAGAAAGTCACTGGTTCTGGTCCTTACCAAGCCAGCCAACGTCTCTGTGCGGAGTTTACATGTTCTCCCCATACTCACGTGAGTTTCCCCCGGGTTCCCCTGTTTCCTCCCACCATTCAAAAACATGCAACTTAAGTTAAATGACTAATCCAAATCGGCACCATAGCCATGCTCTTAGTAAGTAGTTATCTCGTAAGAGCAATCACTATCTGTTCAGTAGCTACTAGAGCAGGGAGTTCTCAAGATCTACCTGAGCTCAAACTCCCCTCTCGCCTTGCAAACGGGAGGGAGCCCCAGGCTCGAGGATCTTATGAGCTAAGGGCTCTCTCCTGGGACAGTATGCCAAAAACCTTTATAATCAATCATCAGCTAAGTGTGAACTCTTGAAATCTAGTGTATTATAATCTTTAATATGCTGATTTGATGCATTTCTTATTTTTGCTTAATGTTTTCCTGAAACCACGCCACTGTGTTCAAAGGAAGCAGCATTTTTTTTAAATAATCTTTTGTGACATTTATAAATCTCTGTTGTTGGTTTTGATCAATTTAATATGTCTGAATTTTATGTCTACACTTCTGAGAGTGAATGCTGGAGAATTGATTTCCAAGTGTTATCCATCTTTATTAATAGAGTTGTTAAAAGTGAAGTCAGAATTGCAGCCAGATTCAGGCTAATTTCTTATATCCTCATTTCTCTTAGTATTGCAGCTCTTTATTATAATAATAATATTATACTAAATCATTAAGCATTGATATGCTTGATTCTGCCTCATCTAAACACGTCTCAGTCATAAGGAGATAAAGACTGAATTTGTTTATCTGTTCTGAATCTGCGCAAATCTGACTGCTTTGATTGTTTCGGATTCTTCAAGATCTGTCATTGACTGATGAGGACTCTAATGGGGTCATCACATGCAGACAATATCTCAATAAACACTTGTCAGTCTTTCAGTTCTAACACTAAATCACCGGTGTCACCGAGGTCTTCCTCTCACATACAAACACCCTTAGGTTGTTTTTTTTTTGTTGAAAGAAGGTTCCAGCAGATCTTCCAGATGGCATAGGCCTTATTCTCCCACAGAGCGTTTGCTGCTGTAAAATCGACTGGGTTTACTATCTATCGGCCAGCTTCGCAAACTGGGCCACAGATCTAATTGCTCTTTCATGCAGTGCGAATTCAGGGGGGAAAAGACTTCTGCGGATGCTTGCCTACAGCATGCAGGAATGAACATGGTGGCAAAGATACAGCTTCCGCTTGCAAAATCAAAAATGCAGCTCTAGCAGAAGAAGTCATCTTTACAAAAAAGAGACAAAATGCATCGCTTGCTAAAGGCCTGACACGGCTGCCCGCACAGTCCGGAAAAGTGCAAACCAATGACTGTGCATGGCCAAAGACAAGTCATCAACAGCAAAACGACTCTGGATGAAAACAATGCGGTGAAGGATGCAGTGCACTACTGTGTTAGCAGTTGATGTCCTACTCTGCACAATTGAGTTATCATTTTCCTTCGGCTTAGTCTCTATTTCAGAGGTCACCACAGCGGAATCAACGTTCAACTATTCCAGCATATGTTTTATGCAGCGGATGCCCTTTCAGCTACAACCCAGTTCTGGGAAAGACCCATACACACTCATACACTATGGGTAATTTAGTTTATTCAATTCACTTATAGCACAGGTTTTTGGACTGTGGGGGAAACCGGAGCACCTGGAGGAAACCCACGCAAACATGGTGAGAACATGCAAACTCCACCCAGAAACGCCAACTGGCCCAGCCAGGACTCAAGCCAGCGACATTCTTGCTGTGAGCCGACGGTGCTAACCACTGAGCCACTGTGCCGTCCAATTGAGTAAAATTTTCATAGATTTTTTTGCTTTTGTTTCTAAATCATTGTTGCTTTTTGTTTTCTGAGTACTGCTGTCCATTACGTTGTCATTCCTAGCTGGTCACATATGTACCACTTTTTCACATATACCACGGTTTTCCAGTCATGTGCCCTGAACATACTCACCGTAGAAAAAAGGAGGTTTTGGGTTAATAATCTCAGTTTACATTGAGCCCTCAAACATTTTTGGTCTTTAAAGGAAAACACTCGAGTTTTAAATTTTTTTTTATTTTTTTTTATTTTTTAAATCCATTCAGCTGATCTTTGTGTCTGGATGGAGCACTTTTAGCTTAGCTTAGCATAGATATTTGAATCCGATTAGACTCCTCTATAACATTGTGTCTGCTGTAGCCATGGTACAGCAGCAAAGTTTCTTGATTATTACGCCAGAATGAGAGTATAGTTTCTAGCCATATCGACCTACAAAATAGCAACCTTTCATTTTCAGTCAGCTTTAGGACACAATTTAACTGCTAGGGGTTTCAAAATTAATTGTTTATTCGATGCACCCTGATGCAGTCGCAAACAATTTGGTAGCGGTTCAGTCATAATAACAACCGGTTATGTACTGCCGACATTCATCACATATGCATTATATGGCGGTTGCTTACTGGTAAGGGAGGAGACTGCGAGAAATCAAAACGCTCCAACTACTTAAAAAGCAGATAACTGTCCACAATTCCCTGCTTGTGAGTTTGCTGGACAGTCTTTCACTGACAGTAAAGTACATCAGAACCCAACTAGGAAAAAATGAAAGCTCTCTCTCTCTCTCTCTCTCTCTCTCTCTCTCTCTCTCTCTCTCCTCTCTCTCTCTCTCTCTCTCTCTCTCTCTGTCTCTCTCTCACTCTATGTGGCCTCTTTGATCTGCTGGTGTATTTGTGAGGTAACGTTTTTCATCTCTTCTCTCAGCTGTTACAACAATAACGTTGCTTGTGGATCCAGACACAATCGTGTCTGCAGAGCTAGATTTCTCCATCGTGTCACCGTCTATAATGGATCAGCTGATCACCACTGGCATTAAACATCAGTGTCCGTGTTACTGTTTGCTGAATGGCGCCAGAGCCGCGCTGACTGTTAGAGCCAATCGTAGCTTTTTCTGTTGAGCGCGTGATCAATCATAGGCGTTTAAGAACTTGCTCAACAACGCTCTACAAGCAAACGGGATAATATATACATTCGTTTATGTGCTATAAATGCTCATGTTGTTCTGTGCATGCACTTTAGTTTTGATTTATACCTTCAAAGAGAGTTTTCTTTGAGCGGGTCAAATTAAAGGTACAGTTCATATATCTGACTGCTTGTATTAAAGGACAAAATGGTATTACAAATAAAAATATATTTAGAAATTAAATGTTTTAATAGTAGAATTCTTGTTCTGTGGAGTAAATTCTAAAATTGTGTATGGAAAGTATTTTCAATGCATCGTGAATGTCATGAAATCGATATAAAATATGTCACACAATCTAAATGTAAAGGTTTTATATATCTATATATAAGGTATTATATATAATTTATTAAATTGAATTTAAAACACTAGTTGTTTTCTTAATTTTTCAACTTTATTGGAAAAAGTGCTATTAAATAAACAGAAGCATAGTGTAGCGTGATCATGTTTTGTCTTTCTTTGGTGCTATTCAAACCACCACATCAAAACTTATTACTCCGGAATGAAAGTATAGTTTCTAGCTATATCGACCTACAAAATAGCAACCTTTCATTTTCTGTCGGCAGATTAACTACAGAATCTTCAAATAGGAAAATTATTTTTAATAATAATAATAATATATGATAATAATATAATTAATGAGCAGGATGCTAATGGTCTATTCTGATTTAATGATTTTATCTAAGCTAAGCTAAAAGTGCTGCCAACATACCCAGGGATAAGCTGAAAGTATTCAGAAATGGTGAACTCTTAACTCTACATTCTCAGAAATAAAGGTACATGAACTGTCACTGGGGTGGTACTTTTTCAAAACGTACACATTTCTACTTAAAGGGTCTATATTGGTGTCTCAAAAGTGTATATTAGTACCTACAAATTTTATGAGGAAGACATTTGTACTTTTTAGGTACTAATATGTTTCCTTAAGTTATTAATATGGACCTTTTAGGTACAAATTTGTACCTTTTGTAAAGGTTACCACCCCAGTGACAGCTCACGTACATTTATTTCTGAGAGTGTAGTGGAGTTGAAAAATGCACTGAATTTTCAGCCACCAAAAATAATCAGCAGAGAATGTAGTTTTCTTTGTAGTTTACTTCTTCCTGCTGCTTGCAATAGTGCTCCTGTGCTATAACACGGCAATCCGGTAATGCTTTAATAATTTTCAAGGACTACACAATTATAAAAAAACTAAAACACTTGACAGATCTGAAAATATTGACCTTTTTTACCTCCAAAAGTTGATTTCATTTCATAATGTTCATTAAACATGCAGATGGTGTGAGCACAACATCAGATGAAGTGAGTCATGCTGTTTTTATTCACTTTTAAATGCAATATTTGGTTCGTCCATCTTTTGCAGCAGTTACAGCAGCACATCTAGTGGCATACTGTTAGTATATTTCCTGAAAACTTTAACGCTAATGTTATCCCATGCCTGACATTGATTACACAAGTAATTTGGCTTCTTCTGTGAAGAAACATGATTGTGTGACATTGACGGTAAAATAGGCCTAGCTTGTTTTTAGGAAGGAAAATGGCCTAAATCTGTTTATTAGGGCTCTGTTCTATGGCTTGAAAAGTATAATGATGACTTTTTGTAGATATTTAATTTGTAATGGGGTTTGTTTAAAGAAAAGGACAAATGGGGGTGCAGTTTATGCAAACTACCTGTGATCGAATCACTCTGTGAGCAGCAAAACTGCCTGCAGAAACAACAAGATGTGCAATGTTTGCAGTCTGGATTTATTTGAATAGACAACATAGCAACATGGAAATGCATGGCCAGTTTGTGACAGGTTTGTTCACCTGGCCAAGAATGGATCTAGAATTAGCTTTGGTGCCGGAACGAGAATCAACAGAGTGGGAAAGATTTAACGGATGTTTTATCACTTTGGGGGCAATTTTTAACACACCGCATGGTAACCTTTAAACAGGTAGTTTACTCAAAAATGAAAATTAGTTGTTAATTGACTCACTCTCCAGCGATTCAAGGTGTAGAGTAATCTTTCTTCAATAGAACATTAAAGAACTTTTTTTTGTGCTTAATCCATAGTCCTTTCTGATTCATATAATTCAAGTCAATAGTTAACATTAATACATGTCTTACCTATTTGAAACATTTGGTCTGAGCAATATTTGTACAATATTTTTAGCATTAATCCATAGCCTGGGCAAAAACTTCTCTGCACATGAACAAGTGTCGTAGGCGTGAGCTTTAGGTCGCTTGAAAATGCATGCACGGGTGCGTACTTGGATGTGAATTAATTTACCAATGCCTTATTTGTGCATGATCTTTTTTGTGTGTGTAGCAGTTGATTTGGCAGAAGATTTTGTCAAAAAACATACATTCTAGTGAAAATATCGTAAAGTATAGTTGTAAGCTTTCACTCACTACACTCATATACGTGTCTAAAAGTGCTTTCCAGGCTGTAGATTTAAGCTAATAATATTGTAAATGTTGAGTTTCTTGCATTGACCAATGGTTTCACTTTTTAAGGTCTCAGTTAGGGCTGCACGATATTGGAAAAATCGGACATTGCGATATTTAGTTTTTCTCTGATATGTATTGCGATATGAATACAATTTCAACAGTTGGCTTTAATGGTTTTGTTTGGGAAAAAAAATCTTGAATTTAGATTGATTGGGGTCATTTTTTTGAGGTGTGTGTAATGCATAAATGTAATAAACACCTTGCAAGCAATAATTACAGTAGAACAAAAAGGAAAGTAAGAGACACTGTTTCCGGAGAGTCAAACAGTATTCAGGTACAGAAATTGAGCAATGAAATGTAAAAATCACACTGTATACACTATACTACTGTATTGTAGTAATTCCGTAATTCAAATGTTGTACTTTTTTTTTCTGCCAGAATGCTTTAAACTCCATTAAAATGTCTTTAAAACACATGCAAATTATGAAGTTTTATGCCACAAATCTTATATGAATAGGGTACATGCACAGCTAGTGTTTTTCAACCAACGGTAAACTTCCGGTGAAAGCCTAATGTGATTATTTTCAGTTTTATAAGGTTCATTTTCCATGTTGTAATTTAATTATACATTCTGTTAAATAGACTTAAGCATTCATTTTGTTGTTGCGCCGAAACTTTATTGCAAATACTGGGGTAAAATAAACCATCATATTTTAAAGACATGGGGAAAATGAAATTTAATGCAGTGCTTCTTGTCTGGTTTGAGACGAATGTTATATCGTATATATCTATCAGGCAGTGAAGATCACTGATTTTTAAAGAAATCAGACTTTAAACATGGCAATTTTATAATGGAACAACAGTTCACTGGAAGCGTTGAGGCTGGCTGGCTAAAATTAAAAGTCTATATACCCCATTCCCTGTTATTGATCAACTATAATCCCAGCTCAACATTGCATATCCTGTGATGTGACTATTGCAGACACACACATTGCGATATCGATGCTGAAACGATATATTGTGCAGCCCCAATTTTAGTATATCATCATGAGCCAAAGGTATTAATTTTGTATGTATTTTTTATTTTAAAAAGGTAACTATTGACTTGCATTACTAAGGACGTCAAATTCAGCTAAGGAAATCTTCTTTAATCTTCTAATGAAGAAAAAGGTACATCTTAGATGAATATATCAACAGCAAATCTTTATTTTTGGGTGAACAGTACCTTTAAGCATGGTTTTCAAATTGCTCCAAAAAAGAGATTAATTTAAACTGGAAAAGTTGGTGTTTGCCATTGAGCAATTCCATGCAAATGTCAAACTTTCCATAACAACAAAAAAAAAAGTTTTCACCAAAATAGCAAAAGGTTTTTATAAAAATTTTTTTTGTAAAAATACTCAAAAATGTCTCTGTCAATGTTTTCAAACTATTATATTTGATTTACCAAAGATGCACAAGTGCTTATTTCACATCTGTCACATCCATAACGGAGAGATGTCACATCCATAATAAAGCTTTTCCCTCATAAATGCAAAAATGCAAAATAAAAACTGTAATTTTTGTTCAATAAAGAGCAAACTCTTATTCTTTTGATAAACACTGTGGAAATTCTGCGAATTAAATTGCACAGCTCAAAAGCAACAAAGTATGTTGTATACTGTAAACTTTTATTGGTCACATCCATAACGCATGTTTATTTCCCTAAATTAAAATGCACTGTAAAAAATGGCCATGATTTCAACGGTAAAAAACTGTAAAAATGCTACCGTAAAAATCCGTAACCTGGTTAACAGTGTTTCCTTAATATATACGGCAAATAACCGTAAATTGACTTTCCCAGAATTCCCTGCATGACATCACTTTTTATGCTTTTTGTTGACATTATTATGGAGCTTTTTAGTTGTTTCCCCCCTTCCATTATGTACAGTAGAGATTTATGTTACATCTAATGTTGATAAGCAATGTTTATTTCATGACTTTAATTTTGTGCGTGTTACCATACTGGTGTAAAATATGTTCCCAGATTGCTATTTTTCTGATCCCATAACACTAGTTAGATGTTTTGGAAAATATAAACAGATGTTTCAATATAATGGTAGCATATACTTTCTATGTGAATTTAAGTTTAGATTTTTTTTTTTTTTTTTTTTACCGCAAATGTTACCTCAGTAATGCTGGAATTGCTCCATTTTGTTGCAGTACTGAGATTTAGGTAGAGATTAGCCAAAATGTTGGTATCAAACCAAAACTGATAGTGACTTTTGTAATAATATTTTTGTGTTATCTTATAAAATATCTATGACTTTAATCTAATGGATGCACGTTTAAAGTTGTTGAGAAGTGGTTAAGTTTATCATAGGTCATAATAAGGCTTATGTAATCTATATATAAAAACAATATCTATGTTCACTGATGCCTGTAAAGAATGAAATGCGTCAGTGTGATGTATAAGTCCGAAAAAAATTAAAGGAGTTTCCTGTGTGCTTAAAAATGATGGCAAACACCCAGTACATTAAAAAGTGACATCAAGGGATCCTTACCAAATGTCTATATCAGATGAGTTGGCAGTGAGCAAGTTTTGCACTGTAATTCATAGCCAGCAGTAAAAATTTTATGTTTAAACCAATACCTGCTGCTCTTATTAGTACCCCCTTAACTGAATCAATTGCTCCTTCAAATTAGCGTATCAGAAGCAGTAAAGTTACTCCATAATTCTCGTTTCAAGCAAGATCACTCCAGCGTTAGACAGAGACTTGGCAGCTGCTGTCACTGGAGGTTGCTAAGCAGCTTGATTCACTCGCCAGCCAGCTCATCTGTCGTCAAAATACATTGCATTGGCTGTCATTCGCCTGCTACAAAACATGCGCGCACCTTCGTGCCTTGATGCTATTTCCGTACACATGGCCAAAGAATACAGAGAAGTCCTTAATCTGATTGAGTGTTGGCTGTGTTTGGAAGGGACATTTTTTTTGTAGACAATTCACAGAGGTAATGGTCTTGATGTTGGTGAGATTATGTTGCTTTGGCTTCTTTTAGGTTTTATACTGAGCCTGACAAAGGTTTTTTTTTTTTTCTCCCTTCAGCACTAGAGATAACTACTGGTCATAGGTTAAAGAAATAGACTGTAAGCAGCCCTTAAAGCCTCTATAATCAGTCTGTGTCTGTCTGTTACAGATATCTGTGGCTTTGGCACCTGGAATTGTGGGTTGTCAAAACAAATCTTCTCATGTTACACCTGAGGAGACAATTACACATACACACCCACGTACCACGCAGGCAGTGGAGAAAACCATTATCTTTGCATCTTAAACAGTTAACAATTACTGCTGAGGAGGTTTAATGTATGCACAGCATATTTTGAGGTGTGAATTGGCGTTGGACATTAATTTGATTCAAAAGACTGCAAACACGGTCTTTATTTATTACTAAAACAATGAAACTAAAGTCATTTTGGTAACTTGAAATTAAAATAAATTGTTGTAAGGTATCATTATTTTGTCATTAGTTTTCTGTGGAAGCTTGTTTCCAAGGTAATTGCAGATTTTTTTAATCTTGTTTTTCTCGAATTGAGAGGTTCATCATTTCTCATAATTGTGTAACATAAACCTACAATTATGAAAAAAAAAAAGTTCAAATCTTTTGACTTTCTTACACACTAGTGATATTATTACATACTTAACTCGCATTTGATATTTTATACACTACCTGACAAAAGTCTTGTCGTCTATTCAGGTTTTAGGAACAACAAATAATAACTTCAATTCTAGTTGATCATTTGGTATCAGAAATGGATTATATGAAAGGCAAATGCCTCTAGATTACGCTTATTTTACCAAAATAAAATATGATCATGATTTTTAGATATTTAATTAGGACAGTAAGGTCTGACTTTGCTTAGATAAAAGTCTTGTCACTTAACAGAAATAATGTACAGTATAGAATACAAAGTCATGGTGCAGTGGAAAAAGAATTAATGTTTGACTTCCATGAGCTTGGATGACTGCATCCATACATCTCAGCAATGACTCAAATAACTTATTAGTAAAGTCATCTGGAATGGCAAAGAAAGCGTTCTTGCAGCAGTTCATCAAGATTCTTTGGATTCCTTTTCAATGCCTCCTTCATCTTACCCCAGACATGCTCAATAATGTTCATGTCTGGTGACTGGGCTTGACCTTCTTTGCTTTCAGGAACTTTGATGTGGAGACTGCCCGCTCCTGTGCTTTGTAATGTAACAGGCAGCACAAATGTTTTGATACCTCAGGCTGTTGATGTTGCCATTTACTCTTGCATGCCCCATACTAAATGTAACCCCAAACCATGTTTTTTTTTCTTTGCCAAATTTGACTGATTTCTGTGAGAATCTTAGGTCTATGCTGGTTCGAATAGGTCTTCAGCAGTATTTTTGATGATTGAGATGCAGTTCAATAGATGATTCATCAGAAAAATCTACCTTCTGCCACTTTTCCAAATGATCAATTAGAAATCAAGTTATTATTTGTGGCTTTTACAACTGGCATCGACAACAAGACCTTTGTCAAGTGGTGTATATTTTTTAGTTCAGTGACAGTTATGAATGTGGGATTTAATCATTTTCGCTTATCTTATAATCTTAAAGTGTTTTGAAGTTGGAAGTTAGATGAAGGCAAATATGATGTAAATCTGTCATTATCAATTAAATAACCAATATTGGCTGATTTAAGTGTTAAAAATATTCAATATTAGCTGATATTTGCCATATCCAACAATTCCTGATTTTCTGTTTTACTTGTACAATATAAAATCACTGTTTTATCATCAGGAATGATTTGGATTATGAAGAGCGGCTTCTATTGTGTTGTGATGTTTGGCAATAGAAGAGGAATTTAACGATTCAGTTACAATAAAAACAGCCATTCATGATTTTGTTGTAACACATAAACTTTATTGACTCCACGGGGTAAATTGTAGAATAGTCCGCCAAAGTGTTGCATAAAATATAAAACCGTTTTCGCGACCTGGTGCTGATGTTTTTTTTGACTCTCAAGCAGAAAAGTTATTTCACTGCAAACTGTCTTCGGCAACAATGCATGCTTAGTCTTTACAGCCTAGCAAGTTGCTCTGCGTATTTTTGTTTCCAAAGTCATCTTACAGTAAATGGCCTGGAGTTACAATCATGACATTATGGTTTATTTCGAAAGCCTTTAACTTGAGTGGCCAAAGCAGTAATTTTGGATAATCATGGTATTTGACAACCGGAAGCTGTAATGCAATTTTACGGCATTGATGTTGACTGGTAGAGCAGCGTGTGCTGCGTTTTCTGTGTCCTCTGAGAGTTTTTTTCACTGCTGCCTTTTACTTTTCCCCTGTCTTGTCCAATTATGTGTCCTTCTGAAAAACCTACAGTATTCCTAATCAGGTAATGATGGATTTGCAGATGCAGGATTTGCCTCATTGAAACTAAGAATGTTTGTTTTAATATGGCATAAAATTATGTGTTTCATTCCAAGACAGCATCAGAGCATCAGGTCCTTGGTCTTAGTCCAAGTTTTGGCTGATTAGCATGATCTTGTTTGGATTTTATTGGCTTTACTAAAAGTAAAAGGTGATTGTTTCAAAGTTGTAATCTTGTAAATAATCATTGAAGTGTGTTGTTCGAGAAATACTTCTATCTAAAAGTTGTGTAGTTCTTCGTTTTACCTTTTTTCTGTATGTGATTATATAATAGCAGTCTGGTAGCATCTGTTTATTGTGTAATTTTACCTGAGCATTAGTTAGTTTATTGGTTCTGTTTATATTAGTGTTGTCAAAATATTGAGTTTGGTACAAAAATTTAAAAAAACATCCATTTCCCGCTAACATTTGAGCGCAGTTGAGCATGTTCACATTCAACAGAAATGACTGTGATTGGCCGGTAAGGTCATGGAGGAGCATGTGAACACAATGGCCCACCAGCTGTGTTTAAGTACACGCTTAACAGTGCTCAAATGGACGTTTAAAATTTCAGTACCGAAATTTGGGTAATTTTTGGTACTGATCGGTAACAAAATTTCAGTACGTGACAACAGTTTTTTAACTTTTTTTTTGTGGAATATAGATGGTTGAAACCTGCCAATATAGACAGTGTTTCCCTTTTCACAGACAACACACAGTTTCCTTGCTTTGTCATGAGCCAGAGTCATGTTTTCACATGATGTCATTGATGATGCGCAAAATGGAGGGCAGGAAGTGATTCTCCTACATAGGAATTACTATCAGAAGATGAAAATGTTAATGTTTTATGTTGTTTATAATTGTTTAATTTGGCCAAAAGGATAAATGCCAAACAGCTTTTATGGACTACCAAAGGTTTTTGTTCATAAAGGGGAAAAGGTCAAGAAATTTGCTTAAAAACAGAAGAAAAGGTGGCACGTAATAAACATTCATTCAATATATTCATGTGTAAAAACTTTTTTGAAAGCGATAATTCGTTTGACAGCACTACTTGTTATATGCAGGCCTAGCTTTGTGTATAATGTTAATGTGTTATATAAAAACAAATACAAACACCACCACACTTGTACAAAATCCAGCAGAATATAAATAACGCACCCTGCCATGCAATTGCTACAATGAGTTCTACGTCTTGTTATGCAATAATCGATGTCTTTATTGGCATTTCGGCAGAATAAACAACCGTAACGTGAACATTTGGATGTGCAGCAGCGTTTATGTTGGTTAGTTCATCAACCGAACAAAAAAGAAATGCTACCGTTGCAAGCACTTGATGGATTTTATTGTGGAGCCCTGTTTACAATACACTAAAAATATATAAAAAATGATAATAATAATAATGTAAACTATGCATATACACACTTATGTGCTTTCATCTGTTTTTTCGTGTATGTCTGGAAGATATAACCTTTTCTGCATGGAAAAAACTATAGTAATTTAAGTTTTAAGTTTTTGAACCACACTATGGTAAAGTGTACAATGTATAGTACAGTTTTTTGATAATTAATGCCACAGAATACAATAGTATAGTAAACTGAAACTGTAATAAATACTGTAATGTTAGTGTTAACCGTGGTGCATTGTGATGGTGTCTAATTCTAAAAATGTAGCCTATTGGATAATTTGTTTAATACTACAGTTCTTTTTTACCATAACCATATAATTACAACAACAGTTTAATTCAAGTATGCTTCAAAACACTATATTACTTGTAATAGCTTACAGTAGCTATCTACTGCCTTGATGACAGGCACATATATTTTAGTTTAGTAGAAAACTCGGCCATCTTCGTGATTTAAGCATCATGTCCAACATATGTGGTTATTTTCAATTTATATCTTTTTTTGAAATATGGTATAACTTTCCTCTATATTTCCCATTCATTTTTTTTTACTTTCTGCCCTCCATCTGAATTTCGCGTGTCACCAGAACCACGTGATTGAAAACAACCTATAATATATGATTGAAAAACCACACACCCAAAGAATTATTTGATTTCCCAATCTGTAGTTTTCCTCATTGAAGATTATTTTATGGCAGATATGTATTTTTAAAGGCATTGAAAATATAGAAATCAAGTTGAATGGGAATGCTAACGGAGGGCATTCTTTAGTACAGATCTCCCTAGCCTCGGCAACCACTTCTGAGTCACGAATTGTTAAATAAAGTAGTTAAATTTACAGTACTTACAATTTAGGAAAACAAAGCCGCCTTAGTGAGTCTGCTCATTGTGTAGATGGCTCCAATCCAAAAAAAGAGTTAGCGTGGGCTCCCAGCTGGAGAGAGGAGATGAATGGTAATCACATGTGGAATTGGAGCTGACAACATATTCACTAAACGGAAACCGATCACTGATATCTGAGCTTTTTCTAGAGTGGAGCAGAAAGAGTTTTAGGCTGGATTCCTTTAGAAAAACCTTGCATGTACACTGAGAGAATTTCAGAATTATATTTATATATATTTTTTTTGTTGCTCTTGAATGCGACTGGGTTGATGTCCCGGCAATAGCATTTGTCATTGGATTCATTAAAGCCCTAATTTACTTGAAGCAAAATTAAGGGGTAAGCAAAAATCAGCAGAAGCAAAAATTAGCTTGTGTTTGAACTCATTTTGAACAAATCTTGTCAAAACAAAGTTTGTTTAGAATTTGAAGTCAAGTTTTACTTCGGCGTTGAGTGATAACCCATGGTGTAATCAACGACATTGTGAGCATTTAAACGTTAGCGTTCTGTCTGTGTGTTTATCCACTGTGTTTAGTTTCTTTTGCTGTGTTTTGAGCTCACACCAGGAATAAGTGGGGTGCTAGAACAGAACAGAAGTTCAAAGTTACACTCACTCTGGGAAAAAAAGTGATGACAACTGCTGAACATTCAACAACTTTAATCATACAAAAAACACAAATGAAAAGTCTCTGCTTTCTCGTGGAGAACATTTTTGCCAGGTTGCCTTGGAAGAACAAACTCGGGAGATCGCGAGAACACAGATCGCATGACCACACACATGACCTTTACGTATTTTTAACGAATAATTTCTGGGACTTCTTTAGTGAGATTTGGGCTAAAGTTTGCATCAATGAACACTTTTTTCCATTGTTGCGGTCTTGAGTTTTGGAACTGAACTTTGACGGTTGATGATGACGTTACGCGAGAACACAAGGACGCAAGCTCGCAGAAGAACTCATATTGCGAAACAGCCTCTATTTGAGACTTGTTAAACTTTCCCATGACTGGATTTGACCCCACCCACAGTCATCACTGCTACCAAGCTGGCCAATCACAGAATGGAGAATGTTTCACATAGTTTTAATGTGAAGGAAAACATTTTGCGAGAGGTACATCAGACTATGGTGGACCTACCCTGTAAACTCTATCCGGACGTATAAATTGGGCTTTTCAGGAGCTTGAAGTGTTGTGCCAACGTGTTTTTGAATGTGTGTTTGAGAGCTTGCTCGAGTCTGTTTGTAGTAATTGCATAATCAATGTGTGTGGCATTGAGGCTCCACCCTCTCTTAAGGGAAAATCTTCAGTTTTTGTTCAGTCTGTTGAGGTTAGGCATGAGTGAAAACACAGTGTAGCATGTACTTGCATATTTGCACATTTCTAAAGTTGTGTGCATATACTTCTTTTGTGACACTATTAGATAATGTGATCTTTTTATTATATACATTTTGGGAAATTTTATATTAAAAAAAGTTATGGGGATCAGGTTTTGCTTAATAAAATGCAAAACTTTAAAGCTCACTATTAGGCATGGGATGATAAAAGTTTACCCTTGTTTGGAAAGGTCAAGGTTTTAAAACTGCCAGAATATTTTGTTATACTTTTCCTATGTACAGTTTTTTAAGTGTTTTTTGTGACTATTTCTATTTAGTTTTTTAAGGCAACAGTGTCTCCTGCAGAAAAGGACCCTCCACATCAAAACCTAGTTACACAATATTTTAAATGTTTCTTAAAATAAAATATATTGTGTTCAATAGGGTTATTTTTTTTTTACCCAGACATTTAAAAAGAACATATTTTAGAACAGTAAATACCGTAAAACTGATATTTTTATCCAAGGTTATCATACTGTCAGAATCTAATACCGCCCTATGCCTACTCAGTATATCTCAGATGTTCAAAATACAGATACAACCTTGTAATTAGTTCTGGGCGATATGGCAAAAATGCAATCTTGATAATTATTTTCCATATTGATTGATAACGATATATATTTCAATATAAGTTGTTAATGCTTCCAGATTTAAAAGAGTATCTCAACAATAACTGAATCCACAAAAATTAGAGGGTCCATTAAATGGCATGTGTCATTCAGCTGATAAAAGTTCAAAAATACGATACATCTCTAATATCAACACACTTTTAGATTCCGGTTGTACCACATTTCTGCTGTGTGATTGGCTCATAGATGAATATAGAGTAAAAAAAGTCCAGAGCTTATTATTGGTAATGACATAAATTTTATCGTGATTCGATGTAGAATCGTTTGTTTTATTTGTTTTGTTTTTGTTTTATTATATTTAAAATTAAATCTATTTTATAAATCTTATAAATCTTATAATTTTTATAAATTTTATAAATCTATTTTATGACATGCAAAAATTAACCAACACTGAAAAAAATGATATCTGCAAAATTGTTGCAAACTATTTATATGTTGATTTTAAACAAACAAATTAAATGTAGTAATGTTCAACTTAATTTGTTTGTTTAAATTCAGCCCAAATAAATTGTTTACAACCACTTTTAAAAAAATTGTAAATCCAAGGAATCATCTTTTGAATTATTTTATTTCAGTGTATGCAATATGTTTGTCCCTACTTAACTCAGAATAAAATCCTCTAAAATTCAGTGACATGTGGCCAAATGTGCTCCAATTTTTGACTGTACCTAAGCAGCTGAGGGAAGAATGCTGCCTCATGGGATAGAAGCTAATCTTGGGGCTTTCACACTGCACACAGGTAAAGATGAAGAAAATTATTCTTTATATATGTACATATGCGGTGCTTTTGTTACATCTACTTGAGTAAAAATGTATTTTATATTTGATTTATTGGTGGTTTTTGTCTTATATTTCCTTTTTTTCAGTATGCTTTCACTTCTTGAGAGATTTGTCATGTGTTCACATGTGAAGGTAGTCACAAGCTACCTCTTTCAGCATACAGAAAGGGGAATGCACATGATTATATTATTGAGATTAGGCGATTTTAGAATTGTAGCATGTTTAAGGGAAAGATGATTACAATGTTGAAATCACTATGCTGTGGAATTCACAGCTTAAAGGAACTCGCAACTCTTTCACAACTCCACTTGAGTTAAAGAGTTAAGTTTTACTATGTTTTAATACATTCAGTTTAGGGCTGCAAAATATTTATTTTATCATCCATATTGTGTTCAATGTTGAGTTTATATGTTGGGATTATAGATGAGCAAGTGCCACAGTTCAGAAAACACGAGAGTCACTGTAGATTTTAACCAATATAAAGTTAAAGTTTGTCATTTACATGTGTTTTCAAGGCCTTATGTCTGTGAATCTCCAGCATCTGTGTTCAGATGGAGCACGGTTTACCTCACAGAGCCATAGTTCTTTGTCCATATATCATATGTTATATCATCACTTGATAGTTAAATTGCAAATAATCATTCTGTGACAGCTGTTTGCCTAGCTCCTTAGTAGACTACGGCCCTTTGTAGTAAATGTTGCTAGTGGTAAACCTAAAAGCATGTGCAAACACACACGATTTTAATCAACCCACTTCATAGCTTAAGTAGTCCTTTTGTGAAGTAATGCATGCAACACATTTCATAATAGCATTCTAAGCAGTTACAAAGATGCGGCATCGTTACATATTTATTATCAGAAAAATTATTAGAAGAAGAACTCAAATGAAACATATGTTGTTTATTAATCCTGTTGAATCAAATGCAGGCAGCTTAATCTTCTGTTTATCCAACAAACACTATAAGGATTTCCCATAGACTGATATTTCCTGAGTTTCTTTGGGGAAAGTCATGAGGAGACTTACTACTCATCACATCACTGTGCTTTCTTCTCACACTGAGTAAAATAAATTCTGCTAAGTTGTTGCAAACAATTTATGTGTTGAATTTAAATGTACTAATGTTCAACTTAGTTTGTTTGTTTAAATTCAGCCCAAATAAATTGTTTACAACCACTTAACATAAAAAAATGTGTAAATCCAAGGAATCATCTTTGAATAATTTTTAGTGCATGTGTTAATGTGATTTTTAGTCGATTTAGTTTTACTGCCCAAATTATATATACAATGAAAATTATGCAGTGTTATTTTACGTTTGATTATTGAATTTATGAATCTGAGTAACTTCCTTTGGAAACCATAAAGCACTGTATATTTCACTTTCATCTTTGCTCTCTTGTATTCATCTATGCTTGTAATTTGTTTATTATATTTTATGCATGATTCACTTCACTACAGAATCCCCCCCATCAGTCTAAATTCAATTCTTTAAATTCTTTCCAAATTGAGCTTATTCAAGCTATATTTGGCGAAATCGTGTTGAAATCGCAATATACAGTTGAAGTCAGAATTATTAGCCCCACTTTTGATTTTCTTTTTATATATTTCCCAAATGATGTTTAACAGAGCAAGGGATTTTTTACAGTATTTCCTATAATATTTTTTCTTCTTATTTGTTTTATTTCGGCTAGAATAAAAGCAGTTTTTAATTTTTAAAAACCATTTAAGGTCAAAATTATTAGCCTCTTTAAGCTATTTTTTTCTCCCCAATAGTCACAACGATAGTAACGATAGAACAAACCATCGTTATACAATAACTTACCTAATTACCCTATCTTGCCTAGTTGACCTAATTAATCTAGTTAAGCCTTTAAATGTCACTTTAAGCTCCTCTTGAAAAATATCTATTAAAATATTATGTACTGTCATCATGGCAAAGATAAAATAAAGCAGTTATTATAAATGAGTTACTAAAACTATTATGTTTAGAAATGTGTTGAAAAAATGAACAAGGAGCTAATAATTCTGATTTCAACTGTATATTGCAGGTAAAATAAATATTGCTATGTCATGTTCTTCCAAAATCATGCAGTCATATCTCCAGGTCTGGTGGGAGCACTTTTTGTTTAGCTTAGCTTAGATCATTGAATCAAATTGTACCCTTAGCATCACACCAAAGAATTACCAAAGAATTGTTGCAGTACCATGGTGGCAGCAGATGCAATGATTGTGCCTGCGGGTGCCATGGTATGGCAGCAAAGTTTCTTGATTATTATTATGCAGAAGTGAGATTATATTTCACAGACATACCGGCCTAGAAAATAGCAGCTTATTTTCAATCGATCTTAGTACAAAATGTAACTACAGAAGAGTTAAGCTTTAAATAAAAATAAAAAAATAGTCCATATTTGTCAACTCTCCTGTTTTTTCCAGGATTCTCCCTTATTTTACAATTCTATCCTGTTATCATCCCGTAAAAGCATTTCCCCTGTATTTCTATTTTTAATCTTGGTTAAAAGGGTGGCAATAAACAATAAATAAGGGGGGCTTATATTTACATATGCCCTATTTTCACATCCCAATGTTGACAGGTATGCTTTGGTCATTTTTGGGGTGCGACGCTAATGGTCTAAATCAGGAGTGTCAAACTCAATTCCAGGAGGGCCGCAGCCCTGCAAAGCTTAGTTCCAGCCCTGCTTCAACACACCTAGCTGTAGGTATCAAACAAGCCTAAAGCACTCAATTAGTTTGATCAGGTGTGTTTAATTAGGGTTGGAACTAAACTGTGCAGAGCTGTGGCCCTTCAGGAACTGAGTTTGACACCTGTGGTCTAAATTATCTATGCTAAGCTAAGATAAAGTGATCCCGCAAGACCCGGAGATCGGCTAATTGGATTCAAAAATGGTAAAACTTAGCTGTTAACATTAGGAGAGTTGTAAAATGAGCCTATTTCTGAGTGTTTCTTTAACAATGCAATAACCTACTTGAAACATTAACACCCAGGTTGGTGAGCCAATTGTATACTGCTAGCTTCATGTCTTTAACTCCGCAGATAAGACTTCTGAATTTGTAGACATCTTGTTATATACGTTCTAAATCTACAGAGCAACAATCTTCAAAGGAGAAAGTTTATCAGCATTGTTTAGTGGCTTTGCTTTTGCAGAGAATTGGCTTTTTTATGTGGTATTGAGTTTTGCACAAGCACGCAACATAGAAATTCAAAAGAAAATGTAAAAATCTAGTTAAGTATATGTAATTGGATTGGCTCCGGTGGCCTGTTCAGTGTGGCCATGTTATTTACTTAGTTGAGGCATTAAATCTTTGTCTGCCTAATACAATCAAGAGGCTGATGGATTGCCAGCGAAAATGTTGACATGGAAGGTTAACTTTGTGTTTGGCCTCCGCGTCTGGCCCATTGTGGTCAGTTTTGAGTGAGTAAAAGAATCTGCACAGCCAATCTAATCTTTAGCCCTTGAGTGGTACGATTAGCTGGCTGCTTTCTCCTGACATAAGCCTTTAGTGACATCCCTACTGAGATGACTTGCACCTGCTTCAGGCCAGGAGGAAACAGAGAGGATCATGGGGAAGAGAGCAGGATCACTTACCCTCAAACATAGGGTTTAGACAGTCCCGCTCACATCTAGTCAAAGAGCCACTAAGTGAACCTGACTGAATACGTGAGACTCCTCCAAAAGTATGAAGAGCTGTAAGGTTTTTAAATGCCATCAGAACTTTTGGATTTCTATTTGAGTGGTGGTATTCTGTGAATTTCATGCTTTTTTTATTTAAAGTTTCTTTTTTCTTGAGGTGCACATAAAATTTTAATGATTTTTGTAGTCCCAGAAATAGTTTCTTTGTTACCTGCTTTCTTTTAATACATCTGTGTACAGTAAATAACATGTGCAATTTATAACGTTATTGTAGGTTTACTGTAGTATGAGATAGGAATGCACAGAAATGAAAATTCTGAGCCAAAATCGAGAATTCTTATTGCACTTTGCCAAAAACCAATAATAATTTTTGGTATTTGGCTTAAGGGAGGATGTGATTTAGCATATCCTTCTATTACAGCTCATATTTTTGGCTGCTTTTTGCCAATAAAATAAAATGCCATTTGCAGCAAATCCATTTTGCCATCTAAAAATTCAGTGCCTAGTATGAACACTTCGATCTGTCAGTAATGCTGCTTTAGTAAGGCTAGTTATGGCTCACTTTTGGGGGAGACTTTTTACCACTGTGTACAGTACCTAGTATCTGGTTATTGATTTTTCAGATCTCTTTACAAAAGTTATGCCAATGTGTGAGCGACCAGATTTTTACTTATTTATTTAGTTTCTTTGTTAAAAAAAGGTTTTATGTAAACCTTAGAATAATATGCAGGGCGGTAGGTGTCAAACAAAAGAAACATCACAGTTTCTTTCCCACATTTAACACAACTTCTAAACTAGGTCGGATGTTTTCAATCCCCAGTTTACTGTGTGTTTTCATAACACAATCCCATATCTCAACGGATGAAGGCTAATTTGATTTGTCATGAATGACACATCCTCTCAGTTTCTCATGTGGAGGTGAGGCATCTCTACTCGACTCCAATGGGAAATCTGTCTCTAAAGTGACATTATGAAGGAGAAAAGTCAGTCATTTCTTTGTGGCCATTTGGTGAGAGGATGGGGAATAAGGTCTGTGGTGTTACACATACAACTGCAACACTTGAATGAACTTTTGACCCAGACTGTAGATGGAGAGAGATAGTGTGGGTATGGGGAAGGGAATGCAGGACATCCCACTACATAACACCATAGGAATAGATCTATTGCCAGTGAGTATGTGTGTGTGTGTATTCCTGCTTTCAGATCTTCCAGACACTTTGCTGAGTGTTTATTGAATGGTGAGGAGCAGTGATTATGAAACCAGGTTAGAAGTTTATCAGTAATGGTGACCATGTGATTTCAGTTGAGATACAACAGTGGCCAGAATCAGTGTTTCCCAGAGTATGTTTGCACAGTTCCTTTTAAGAACCCAACATGTTTGATCAAACCATCACTATCAGAGTTGCATGGTATATTGGAAAGACAAAAAATCCTCACTAGGGATGCACAAAATATCGGTGGCAATATCATTATCGGCCAACAAATACTATGTTTAATGTTATTGTTATCGGTCTGATGTCAAAATCAGGCAGATATTTTTAAGCCAATAGATTATTTAATTGTACCTGTTCAGACTCGTCAGTGCACTAAAGCTTTCCTCACATGTTTATTCAATGTCCGTCCTTTCTTTTTGTGGCATTGCTGTGCATTAATAACTGAGTAAGTAATCACATTTATCGTTGTAGATGTTTGACAGTGTCATAGTGTATTTTGGTTTAAATCCCCTCAGGAAAAATATTACATGTGTAAACATAATAGCAGCGATGCACACGTGCTAAACAACTCGTTGGGTTTTTCTAAAGTAATACTATCTGTATTTAACTTTTCGCTTGTACGGTGGCTCAAAACACCTCTCAAAATGCTTTTTCAGACATTACATATTTCTACATATGTACATTGCTTTAACACGTTTTATTCAAGAACATTTGAGCTGGTTTCAGTTCTTAGTTCTGTAATTTTCATTTTATTTAAAATATATTTCTTTTACTTGTTGTTTAAATCTAATTTTGTTGTTTGATCTGTTATTTTTTTACGCAACAGTCATGTTGCATGTTAATTTGCAATGCAAAAAAATACATTTATTTTTGGCATGCTGATTTATATGAAATCATGAATATATTCAATTAATCTTTATTTGTATAGCGCTTTTACAATGTAGATTGTGTCAAAGCAGCTTCACATAGCAGATTATAGATAATATATCTATATAATCACCTTGCAGTTTTTAAATTTTAGCTTTTTTGCTTTTAGAAGGCTATTCAATTCATAAGATTAGTTTTATGAAGTTTTTAAAATAAAATCAGTTGTTTACTGTATAAAACTATAACAATTAGAAATTTATAGTTATCGGTTAATATATCGGTTATCTGAGTTATCGATTATCGATATCGGCCAAAAACATCCATATCGGTGCAACCTTAGTCCTTACAGATTTTTTTTTCTATTTATTTTGTCGTGGTCATTTTGACTGTGTAAATGCAAACATCGTAAATGTTTTACAGTTTTAATATTTCAGCCTGTAAAAAAAATTTTTGAATGTGCAAAAAATACTTGCACTCTTTTTAAGACAAAAAATATCCCTATTGCAATTTGCAACCCATTAAATCAACAGTATTTTATCCCAGTGCCATTTAAGAGAAAAGTCCATTTTGTTGCTAGAGGCTAAAAATTATAACTAGTGTAAGAACATATATACTACTACTGGTAAATTTGTGTATCAGTGGTAGTATTTTTTTTTTTACGTGACACTGCACACAAAAGTACAATGCACCAAAATAAAATGATTGCAAAAGAAATAAAAAAATGTAAAAGATCACGATATTATGTTTCATGTCATTCGGTATCAATAATTATGGAATATTTTTTAAGAATACACTTAGGAATACCAGGATTTTTTAACCACTTTATTTTAATTTACCAACATTACTAAGGCAAATAGTTTTAATAGTCAAAAACAGAAATATTTAAACAACATATCTGATCTCTTTATGAATAAACTTAAGTGTTAAAGAGACTCTTTAACTTGATAAATAAAATGTTACAAAGTGTGTGCAATGCTAAAGGTAGATCAACATCTGTAATGTGTCAATAATAATGATACAGTAAAGCTCAAACACTGTCAACAATACAAATTATGATAATCAAATCTGAACATCCAGTTAAAGGAACTAACCATAATTATTCAAATACATATTGCAACATTACAAATTGTGAAGTTGAATGACTATATTACCCCTATGCTAAAAAAAATCTTTCAGATGGGGAGCTAGTGGCTGGGATGTACAGGAAAAAAAAACCAAAAAGCTACTCTGATGACATCCTTACATCCTTTTTTATGTACAATCTTCTCACGGCTGCTATACAGCAAGTTTATTTGCATTCCTTCCAGGTGCACGCTCGGCAGCCACATTTTAATAATCTATAGCCTTCATACCAAAACTTCATACCAAACTTTTTTTATCGTTATTGACGATGTTGTACGGTCAATAAATACTGATACCGATTTTATCGCCTAGCCCTAATTTAATATATGTAATATATATACATTTAATATATATAACATAATTGATAAAAGCATCATGTAAACGACCTGTACTTTAAAGGTTTATAATTTGTAAAGAATGCATTTCTGGTAGTTTTCATCAGGACTGATGCTTCTAAAGCTTCTATCTCAGTGAGAGGCTAATAAAATATTAAAATGTGATGCTTTTATGATTTTTTTTATTCCATTCGCTATGGATCTATGTTAGTTAAACATATTTTTTGGGGAAAAGGCAAAATATGTTTTATCACAGCATATGGGTTTATTTTATTTATTCTAGGCTTTTTTATTCTTTCATTATGTAGAAAATGAAAAACTAAAGAAGTTCACATGAAGTAAATGGACTGCAATATAAACAGAGGGGCTATTCTCCTGTGTATTACTCAATAAGCACATTTCCTCTGTTGTCACAATTGAAATGGCATATACAAGTTTTACACACCAAAACAACACTACAACAACACTAAAAGCAACATGCTGAGAAAATCTACATCAGCATTTCATCAGTATTTATGAATCAGGGGCAGAGAGATCATATTTGGCCACTACAGTAGATGCTGTAGAAAAACTTGTGACTTTCTGCAATTTGAAAGACGTTTCCACACAAACAAAAAGAGTCTCTTGTTTGGCGTTTGACAGTTGAATCAGCCGGTTGACTGATTTAGCACGGTTGAGGGGTCTCTTAACTACAGTGACCAATCGGGTTAAGATCTGCTGTGGGCTTGAACAAACATGTGACACACGAAACTGAGGGAAATTCCTGCAGCCTTTAGAAAAGACTCTTCTTTACTTCCCCTTGACCAATAAAAAGATAAATGAGGTCTTTCAGAATATACCCCCCTCCCCTTTTTTTTTTGAGTTTAGCCCAAAAATGACTTCCAATCATCTTCAGAATTAAAATTAAGATATTATTTAATAAAACTTGCAATAAATTATAAATCCATGTAAAACAGCGGTTTAAACTACTTTTTTGTAAGACACACAATTGCTTATTATGATGAGCAGGTTTATTTTGGGCTTTTATACTAGTAAACATTGATCGTACCTGCTTAACCTCAATGGTTCATGATGGCATGACGCAAGTTTATAGATTCTTGTGTAAAGCAGGTGCGCATTTCAATGACGTAAGCATTGTTTATTGATCTGTTTACATGAGAAAAATGTGAAAACCATTAATATTATGAAGATTTATTGAAATATATGTATTGTTTTACCTAGTGACGCATGACACAAGAGAGGTCATATTGGCATTAGCCAATAAAAGCTTATTTTTTTTAAACCTTTGATGCTTATGAACTCATCAGTGTGACTAAAACACTTAGCAGGTCACACGATTAGCTGCTAAATTAAATTCTGCTTTCATGCGATGGTTTGTAATGTTTATTTTAGGTTTCAGACATTTAAATACATATACGTTTCAGAAAACTTAACATTTATGGTTTGTAAAATACATATTGATGTCTGTGGAGATGGAAATAATAACTATATTTTTAAACATAATCAGGCAATGTGCTTTATTCACATCAGGTTCACACTGTTTAGGTTCCTACAGCATTCACTCTATTCCTCTCTCAGTTAAACAGCCACTTACTTTCATGTATTTTGGGAGAAGTTGATGAGTTAACATGTTGTACATCCAGCAGCTCTGATCTTGCCACTGCAGCGCAGAATAATATTGGTGCACCCATCAGCAATAATGATTATAAAATCATTAGCCCCTTTCACACAGGCATACCGGTAAATATCTGAAAAATATCCGGAACGACTTTACCGATATATTAACAAAAGACTGTTCGCACAGGAAAGGACGTTCTGGATGTTTTCCGGAAAAGACCATTTACACATCCATTCCAAAATACAGATAAATTCTGACATCATTGACCAGAGATGACCTCTAAACGGCTGTGCTTGTATTTGTAAACATAGAAGGGGTCGGGCTTTTGTTGATGGTTTCACTTTTATTTAAAGCTTTAGCGTTCATGTATCTGCTTTGGTCCCAGAAACATCCAAAGGCAGAAGCGCAAACTGCAGCTAAATGTTTACACATTTGACGACAATAGAAATTCTGTGGATGAATAAGTATTGTAAACAACTTCAATGAAAACATGTGGAGAAACACTTTCACATGTCAAGATGTACATAATGTGTGTGCCGCTCACTGAAGCACTTTATGTGCACACGCGTCAAGCAACTGAAGCAGAGCTTGCAGATAAACAAATAGAGGTTTGTCATAAGCATTTCATAGATAATTTTTTGTACAGTTGGCATTCAGAAGAAACATAGAAACATTATCTGACTAACATCTAACAGCTAAATGTGTCTGGAAAAATATTCAAAGGCTTTTATTTTCATAAACAGTGTGAATGTGAGTGCATCTGAATGTTCTGAATGGCTGGAGTAGACGTCTCACGTCTCACGTTCTAAGCATGAACACGCTCTTTCCGGCATTTTCCTTCTGCATTCACAGAGATCAGCATTATGCCAAATTACCGTATCCCTATATTAAAACTAACAAACAAATATAGCTTTTAACATAATTATTTTTGATGACTTTGCAAGTGTCACAGTTTTAAATTAATAAACGTATAATTGAGCGACAGAAATATCTAAAAAATTCGTTTGTTACTGTAAACCGTTAAGGGTTTGGAACAAAATTCGGGTGAGGATATTTTGAGGTTATTTAGCCCATTAAAGTCACTCTCAGCCTTGTGTAACTATGTAGTGAAACAGATCTTATTTAACTATTATTTATAGAAACACCTGCCCAGAGCGCTCTTATTATTTAATGTACCCATCAGAAATGCAGCGGCAGGTCTTTTGTTCTCCTTTGTGTTGTTGTCAGTGTGCGCGTGGAGTTTTAGCAGGGCAGCTGCTGTGAAACTACATGTAGCAATATCTGGTCAGCACATGACATCATGTGACAGCTCGGCGAATGAGTGCCCTCCCCTCAGGTATTTGTTCACAAGCTCCCAGGAGAGCATCTGCATAAGTCAACAAGCCCTTTAAAGGCATTTGCTCACAATGGGAAGTTCTGGCTGTTTCTCTATGCACTTTCAACTTTGTTGAATGATACTTGCTGCAGCAAGTCATTTTTTCACATTTTTTTTTTCTTCTCAGAGGCTAATTCTGGGATCGGGGAGATGATTTAAACCCTTTTTTTCTACTAATTACTTGCTGAACATAATTAAAAAGGCGTACTTCATGTTACTATCTAATAAGCTTGAAACGATTCCCTCGTGGAACCAGAGGCCCTGAAGACGTGTGTAACACTATTAAATCTTTACCAACCTGATGATGATTGTCATTTTTTTCTTCTCTTCTCTTCCTGTTATATTTTTTTTTTCGCAATTTTTCTCCCTCTTCTAATGATGTTGAGCTCATTTTCCGTCCCTTAATAGTCTTCAGAAAAGTTTGTGATGATTGCTTTATGTCATTTTGGGGATTCCAACGCCATTACCGTTAACCCTTGCCATTTGGGCTTCTGGAAGCTGTAGATTTTTCTGGGCTGCTTATGTCTTATACGTCCTCATTAGAAATGCTTTTGATAAGATAGATGTACAGCAAGAATGTTGCTGGTTTAGGTTCCAGCTGGACCAGTTGGCATTTCTGTGTGGAGTTTGCGTGTTCTCCCTGTGTTGGCGTGGGTTTCCTCTGGGTGATCTGGTTTCCCCCACAGTCCAAAGACATACTCTATAGGTGAATTGAATAAACTAAATTGGCTTTAGTGTGTGGATGTTTCCCAGTACTGGGTTGCAGCTGGAAGGGTGTCTGCTGTGTAAAGCATATGCTGAATAAGTTGGAGGTTCATTCTGCTGTTGCGACCCCATATGAAGGGACTATATGTCCGCTGCACAATTTGTCGTTTCACCATTGATATCACAATGTGCGCATGCGCAATAGTCACATAACACGATATGCAATGTTGAGTCTGGATTTTAGTTGACCAGGAGCTACAGAAGAGTTTAATTACTGTATTTATGCAATCGTAAGCTATTTATGAAAAAAAAAACTTATAATAATAAGTTTCTAATCCAAATATCTACATTTTAAAGCGAAAGCAAGACTTTTTTTTTATTTTACTTCCCCCATTGGCAGATCATTTAGCTTGTTTTAAGGGAAAAGTCATAATTTAGTTTATTTCTTCTGAAGTTGAAAACTAAACAATATTTTAAGAATTTTTAGACATTTGGACTAGAAATGAGACAAAGCAAACCAAGAAAAGTGTTTTTCACATTGTGATTATTTAATTTCTGTTCCTGAATACTGTTAGTCTCATCGGAAAACCATCAAATAGTGCTATTCAAACTTACTTGTGAAACTCTATTAATATTGCAATATTTATCACAGAAAATAAAATATCGCAATATCAGATTTTTTCCAATGTTGTACAGCCCTAATGCTAATTCTTTTTTTTTCTTACATAAACAGTCCTGGTTAGAAAAAAAAGAACATTATTTGGGCCGCACAATATTTTGATTCAGCATCGACATCGCAATGTGATCATTCCCAATAGTCACATCGCTAGATATGCAATGTTTGGGTTTATACATTATAGTATTATATGTCATAATTGATCATTTGCATGTATTTATGAAGCCTGTGACTGTATAATAATTTTAAAATCATTAAAAGAATAAGAATATATAACAATAAGAATATTGTACCATTTGTAACATTAATAATGATTAATTTTATTGAATTATTTAATTTTTATTATGCAATTACCTGAATACTGTTAGACTCGGAAAACGATAAAACATTGTTTATTTTAATTGTATCTTTATCTCATTGATCCATGCTTGTAGATGGTTTATTATATTTTATATGCACTTCTTTATAGAATCATCCCATCATCAATCTAAAATGATTAATTCTTTCCAAATAGAGATATTCATGTCATCTGGTAAAATTGTATTTATATTGTAATATTTATTGCAGAATAACAAAACATCGCAATGTTAGATTTTTCCAATATCGGGCAGCCCTAGTTATTACTGATCATACAAAAACACAAAACAGATCATACTGACCTCAGGCATTTGCAAGTCATAGATGAAAAAGGGCTTAAGGTAACCAAGATGTACTTGACTTTTTCTTTTCTTCAGTAGAGCATTAAATAAGGTTTTTGTCTCAATCTGTGGTTCTTAGTGATAAGTAGAATCCAAATGCAGCTACCAAAATTTAGAGAGTCAAAAAAACATATAAATAAAATGAGTGCTCGTGGCTTCTTTTGCTCAAGACTGCTCTGCATGTAATGCATAGATTACAGGTAAAGGTTAATGTTCAGAAAAGTATTGATTCTCTTGCAAAGACCAGCTTTATGCAAGTCTTTGGCCATTTTTAAGAAGCAACTATAGATTCAACTGTTTTGTCGACATTAATCCTCCAACAATAGCACTCCACAATTTATTCTTTATCTATCTGTTTGTTCTTCATCTCTTGAGTTTGTTCATTAATGAAAAAGAAGAGTGTTCCATGCTTAAACTAACCCAGGCTTTTCACTGCGTTTATATATTGTTGCTTTTATGTAAATATATAATTTATATATATATATATATATATATATGTAAATGTATGTATATGTATGTATGTATGTATGTATGTATGTATGTATGTATATATATATAATATATATATATATATATATATATATATATATATATATATATATATATATATATATATATATATATATACTCCCAGCTACTCCTTCTGCAGCAAATTCCATTTTTACTGTTTATATATTTGCCGCCAGTTAATCAGGAAGTGGCAATTTAGTTCTCTTTGACTTATTGGATGGAAACTGTGCTTTATTCGCACGTCTTTTATGCGATATTCCAGTTTTGCATATTTGGATGGAAATATAGCTATAGATCTTGTTCCTCTTTTTTGGAAAGAACACTGTATACTGTATAAATGTTGGTTAACTTTATACTGTCCACCCTATACACAACAACTTAACTTTTCTGATTTTGTTTTTAATGTAGTAATGTGCACATTTTGTAAAGCTGCTTTGTAACAGTGATCATTGTGAAAAGCGCTATACAAGTATTGAATTGAATTGCATCTTTGGATTTTTGCTAAATGTCCTCTACTCTTGAAAACCCAATGGTTTGTTTTTCCTCATATTGGCTCTTGAGCTCACTTGAGGTGTTGTGTATCAGCTGACCTTTATGTCCTAATTAAAATTTAGAATAAATTTTTTTGCATTCAAATTGTCTGAACTTTTTAAGAGACCCTATATGATTATGAAGAGTATTATGGAACTATATTTCCCTTTCCAATTAAATCTTTCCCCTTTTCATTTTTTGAGAAAGCCAGAACGGAGATGACTGATTAAACCTAACTAGCCAACTGTGCTTCTTTTTCACCATTTGCAGAGACGAATCTCTCTCGTATGGTAGTTCACTTAAGATAATTGGCTGAAAAACATGACCGCTCCATAAGGTCTCATCATGTTTTACTAACTATAGCAGAACTATCCATCTTCAGCAATTCCCGAGCTGTCATAAAAAACATTTTCTGAAAGAATGTTAATTTGAAAAGTGCGCATATGGTGAACCACTAGCAACCGCATCTTGATTTGGAGGTGAACTGTTCACTCTGTATTTCAATTGATCGTCATTATCTTTTTTCCACTCTGGATTTTAAACATTGGGTCGCTCTTTTGATCTGGGGAACATCTGTTTGAAACAAACCGACAGAAATCCTTTTAAATAATGTTGTTGTTAAAAACTGAGCGAGAAGTCTATTTGTCTGTTTATCCATCATACAAAAAAACACCGGGTACAATTTATTTGACTATTTTTTTTTTATAACATGACATTAATCTCACAAGCATATCTGTGGTCAGATTATCTTGATCAGCTCTTGCAATTCTATCAGATTTGAGATTGGCTCTGTATTTATGGTACTTTCACTTTTCATATAAGGAATAAAATAAGGGGGAAATATGGGAAAATCAACATGATAGCAGGCAAAAACGGGAGGGTTGACAGGTATGTTATGATAATTGTTAATGGCGTTATCAATCATCGCTTGGATACAGCAAAATAATAATCTTTATCGTAACATTACATCTGTCTTTGTTTTTCTTCCTCTTCTTTTCTTTTTTTGCCTCCCCTGCGCTGCGCACTAGACAGTTGGGGCATTTTGACATGTTGAGCTTGTTGACCAATCAAAAAAACGAACACCGTGTAGCAGATAAAATCTAATTATTCGAATTGGGAGGAGGTTGTCTTAGGTGATTAGGCTATATTTTCATTATTTAATACTACTACTACTTAGTAGGCTTTGCGCTATGCAGTTAAATTAATATGGGCGTATTATTTTATTAGTCATATTACCAACTAGTTTTAAGAATAGTGAAAGTTACACTTCCTGGCGCCCCCCTGGATGTACAGCGCCCTTAGCATTTGCCTATACTGCCTATGCCACGGGCCGGCCCTGGTATATTGAGATTCATCAATTTCTCTGTTGATTTCATCACTACAATGCTGAAGTCATAAAATGTCAAAAGACCCCAAACATGACAAAGTTATATAAAGGAAGATCACATTAAAATGCACTCTAAAAGCTTAAATAATCATTCATGATAAGTAGGCTCACACAGAATCTGCGCGCGCAGAATTGCGCAGATTTTCTGCAGATTTTCATAGATTCCCAGCCCATCAATTCTGCTTATTTACTTGAGTAAATGTGTGTAAATCTATATTCATTCAGTTTTTAAATTAATTACAGTAATATTATTGACTTATATGAAACCGTTCATCTGATTTATTTACTATAAAGTTTGTACAGTAATATTTCCTGTCTTTTAGTAGATGTATGAGACTTGCTTTGTTTACCAAATGAAGTGATTCTAATTGGATTTGCATTTTAAACATTAAATAAAAGTTAAAAAGATATTATTTTTTATTTCATATATTAAGATTTTAGTTATGATACTCCCAAAATAATTCCGCAGAAATCCGCAGATTTTTACCAAAATTCTCTGCAGAAATAGCAAAAAGCTTCCGCAGATTCCGTTTGGCCCTAATGATAAGTCCCCACAATATTAATATTGTGTATGTTCATAATAACAATATACATGTAATTATTGAAAATTGGCATATGTCTACTTCCATAGTTTAAAAAAAAAAAGCATCATAGGACAAAGGAAAAAAGCATGGACTTCTCCAAATGGGTCTGAAGGACAAGGGCTCTGGATGCCATCGAATCATTGACCTCTGTGTGTCTTGTCGGTGTGGTTGGTCCTCTCGGTGCCGTTTTTAAGAATAGCCACACTCTTCCTGACAGGTCTGGGAAAACTCAGCTGTCTCTTCAGCTTTCTGATAGCTCTCTGATAGAGGACAGCTCAAGTGTTGCACTCACAGCTGACGGGACTCAGGGAAGTGATGTCATACAAACCCTACTGTTTACTTCCAGTGAGGTCAAGCGAAGGTGTGACCTTAAAACAGTAGAAACGTACATAAGCAGTTGAATCTGACAGAATGGCTTAAGATCAGGTCCAGGTCATCTTTCAACTTTTTAAAATCAATGTTAAAAAAAGATTTATTTAGCATTTTTTTCTGTTGTAAGACCATACGATATGAATGTGTGATAATAATGCTAAATCACTATAAATAAAAACAGAAATGCTTAAGAATATGCAAAGAAATTCATTATTGTTCCATTTTTTTTCTTCATTTGCATTTTATTGTGAGCAGTGTATTAAGCAACCCCTCATGGATTTCGTAGGGCATTTTTTTATATATACTTTTGCTGCCTTTTTGTAAAACATATAGTATTATTTGGTGGTATTTATTTATTTATTGTGTCCCCCTGAATTATTAGCTGGCCTGTTTGTTTATTTTTTCCCCAATTTACATTAAACTTTCCGAGAAGATTTTTTTCAACACATCTCTAAACATAATGGTTTTAATGCCATAATATTTGACTAGATATTTTTCAAGACACTAGTATTCAGTTTAAAGTGACATTATAAGGCTTAACTATGCAGGTTATAGGGTAATTAGGCAAGTTATTGTATAATGATACAGTATATATATTTTAAAATGTTTTTTTGAAAAATTAAAAACTGCTTATATTCTAGCCGAAATAAAGCAAATAAGACTTTCTCCAGAAGAAAAAAATATTATCAGACATACTGTGAAAATTTCCTTGCTCTGTTAAACATCATTTGGGAAATATTTGAATAAGAAAAAAAAATCAAAGGGGGTGATTTCAACTGTACATAACTTTTTATATATATAATTTACTTTTTAAATATAATTTAGTATTGCAATTCAAAAATTTGTTATATCCTCTGCATAGAAAATATTTAATGATATCAAAAATAAATTATTATTATTATTATTATTATTATTATTATTATTATTATTATTATTATTATTATTATTATTATTATTTTATTTACATAAATATTTTTATTACCAGCATCATCATTTGAGCAGTGGATTTAGTCTCAATTTAATTTAAAAAACATATACATTTTTAAAAATAAATAATGACCAGTTTTTGATTTGTTTTTATTTATATGTCTGTTTTTTCTTTTATTAAAATATATATTTATATTATAATTTTGTGGTTGTTTGAGTAGTAGATTTAATGTCATTATTTAAATGATATAAATTAAAATTCAGTAAGAAGAAATTGTTAAATATAATGTAAAGTAAATAATTGTTCTATTTATTTATTAAAAAATATTGGTGTTTATTCGTTTATTTTATTTCATCTGTTTATTTTTTAACAGATCAATATTTTTTTATAGTTTTTTACTTATTTTTAAATATTTTAATTTATTCATTAAATGTTTTATTTATTTATTTATTTATTTATTTATTTATTTGATAATTTTGTGGTTTGTTCAATTCAATTCATGTTTATTTCTATGGCGCTTTTACAATATAGATCGTGTTAAAGCAGCTTAACATAGAAGTTCTAGTTAATAGAAACTGTGTCCGTCTAGTTTTCAGAGTTGAAGTTCAGTTTAGTTCAGTTCAGTGTGGTATAAATTCACTGCCGAAAGTCCAAAAACTGAAGAGTAAATCCATTGATGCACAGCTCCACAAGTCCAAAAACCAAGCAAGCCAGTGGCGAGCAACAAACGTCACATTATTATATTTAATGCAGAGGCACTTTTCTACAGAATCATCCCAACCAGTCTAAAATGAATAATTCTTTTCAAATAGAGCTATTCAAGTCATCTGGTGAAATTGTATTTATATTGTAATATATATCGCAGAATAACAAAATATCGCAATGTTTGATTTTTTTTTCAATATCATCCAGCTCTAATACTTACCGGATCTCGCCGTTTTGAATTACTGTTTGTACATCTTTTGCTATCTTTTATGTAGACATTCGGCAATACTTTTTTGTTGTTGTTATTGTTGTTCCTCAAAGAACCTTGAACTTTGCATTCGTTTGATGTGCGAATTTGCTTTGTCTTTGTGATTTTTTTTTTTTTTTTTTTTTCTTTTTTTTCTTTAGTCTTTAAATCCAACTATATTTTTATTCTTCAGGTTTTTGACTTTTTGTATCGGTCAATCATTCTTTCTTTGGCACAAATACTATTGCACAAATTGCACCACTTTGCTCTAAAACAAGCAATAACAATAAGGTTTTGCTGCATAATATATCACATTGCTTGTGTTTTAGCTTCTCAAAGTTTGCATCGACTCTTTGTTGAGATCTTAACTGCGTGGTTCTTGTGTCTTGACAGATTGAGGGAAGAGAATAATGCCCAAAGATTTCCAGTGGAGCCGCTGCTGCAGAAATGCCCTGAGGCCCGGTCTGGACTGAAGCCAAGGTGAGCTTTAAAAACCACTCACTTTCCTCCAGCAGACTGTTGGTTAATACACTGATGTGTGCTTCTGAAAGTACATGGTGAGGAGATGAAGAAAACACTGCTGTGATATACTGCAAAACAAATGAAAGTGTGAGTTGGTGTGTGGTTTGTGTGGGAGGCGTGACATCATTTCCTCTCTGTATTTGGTTTGAGTAGCAAAAAAAAAAAGGAAGCTTGTTTTCACTCTTGTTGAATCCTTGAGATCACTTCCATTTTTCCTTTTCTTTTATATGGTCGAAAGAGGGGTTTAATAGATCAAGAGTTTAAACTATGTAACTTCACATTGTGTGTGTTTTTTATTATTAGAAAAAGTAGAAAGAATCGTCACACTGTGACTGCCACTTCAGCTCTCAAAAGATAATTTAAGTGGACAATGTTTAGGCCTTACAAGGTCTTCGAGTCTTGATTAAGCACCTGCCTTTAAGATTTTCTTAGATGTGCACACACTGATGTTTTTCTTTCTGTTTATTATTATAAAAAAGTTTAATCATTGAAATAAGCCAAGAATTCATATACCGCAAAAATTATTATTATTATTATTATTTTTTTAATAAGACACTTACAAAACAGAAATATGTTTATTTATGGATTATGCCTATTTTATCTTTTAAAATATATAAATATGTATGTGTTTATATTTTATAAAAATGCATATTTTTGTTTATATAAAATTCTTAATTCTAATTAAATATGTGTAAATACAAAATTTATATAATGGTTAAATATATGTTTATAATTGTTCCTTTTCCTTTATAGTATTAATAATGTGTGTGTGTGTGTTTGCATTCGATACAGTACACATATTAACTAGAATATAACACTTTGCCCCTTTAGATTAGAATGGCTCCATCACTATATATTTTTAAATCACTCCTAAAAACGTACCTATTCAGCTTGACCTTTTAGTATTATTTTAATAGTCTTTTACTACTGCTTCATTGTTTAATTTATTCAGTTGTTTCTGTTAGCTTATTTGTGATTTTATCATTTGTCTTTTTATTTTACTTTGTCTCATGTACATCACTTTAATCAGTCTTGTGACTGTTTTTAAATGTGCTTTATAAATAAATGAACTTGAACTTACATATATGACAAATTGAATAAACATAATTGACAAATAATATAATATAATATAATATAATATAATATAATATAATATAATATAATATAATATAATATAATATAATATAATATAATATAAGATAATATAATATAATATAATATAATACAAGTTATGAAAGTTATGATACAAACGTTTGAAATTTTGTGATTTACAAAATAAAAATGACAAATACAGTTATTCTTATATGCAATAATATCGATATACAAAAATCTAATTTGTTTTTGTGAAGATCAATATTTATATTTTATACATCCATTTATAATTGATATGCATAAAAATATATGCATTGAAAATTTTTTTTTATAACTGACACATTATACATACAATACTACATATTATATTATATTATATTATATTATATTATATTATATTATATTATATTATATTATATTATATTATATTATATTATATTATATTATATTATATTATATTATATTATATTATATTATATTATATTATATTATATTATATTATATTCCTTGAATGAACCACCAACTTATCCAGCATATGTTTTACATAGCGGTTGCCAGCACTGAGAAACACCCATACACTCTCACATACACTACGGCCAATTATAGTTTATTCAATACACCTATACCGCATGTCTTTGGACACCAACTGACTGAGCCGGTACTCGAATCAGCAACCTTCTTGCTATGAGGCGACAGTGCTAACCACTGAGGCTCCATGCCGCTATTATATTATATTATATTATATTATATTATATTATATTATATTATATTATATTATATTATATTATATTATATTATATTATATTATATTATATTATATTATATTATTAAAATCACAAATACACATTTTAAATGGCAAAATATTGTGTCAATATATTTGTTTATATAAAGACATCATTAAAAGACAAGTTAAAGGTCCTGTGAAGTGCTTTGAAATTTGCATTTTTTTATTTAATGTTTGACTTAATCTAAACGGAAAAAGGAAAAGAGGGTGCGACCAGAGTAGCTCCTCCCCCTTAAAAAAATAGCCAATGGGGTATACACAGACTTTGCAGTTTAGCTGTCTTTCCATTATAAAACTGCGACGTTTAAGGTCTGATTTCTTTACAAATCAGTGATCTTCCTTGCCTGATAGATAAACACTATAAAGTGGGTCTCAGACTGGACAAGAAGCACTGCATTAAATTTAATTTTCCCCCGCCATGTCTTTAAAATATAACAGTTTATTTTAACCCAGTATTTTCAGTTGACTTTCGGTGCTAGAGTTATTATTTATTTATTTATTTATTTATTTATTTATTTATTTATCTATCTAATTTAAGTACTAATAGACATAATAATCCCTAACATAATTAACACAAGTATTCCTGAAATTAATTAGCAGTCATTGAGTGTTTCTCCAGCTCCAGTAAGTGTCACTCAGAACAGCATGTGTGTTTGTCACACTCACCACCTGCTCTACTTGAACCATTGCTCTCTGCCAGTCCTGTGACCGAAGCGCCTTGACCATCAGAGAGCAGGAATTGAGGCCGTGGATCGGTGACTGTATGTAGTGGTGGGACAGCTTGATTGTCCCGTGCGGTGAGGAGAAGGAGGGTGAGGGCCGGCTGGGGGTTGGGCTACTGGAGCCGCTCAGATGGGATTTGCATTAGTAGTTTGTCAGCTGTCATTAGGAGCAGATGACAGTGAGGATAAGCTGTTTGCACACGGCTCTCATTCGGCCCTCCTCCACAAAACTAACCGTTCGCACACCTTACACAAAAAAAAAACCTAGAGCTGAGAGATTCATGCCGTTGTAGGAGAGAAGGGTGTGAAATTTCTGCTGACGGTTAATTGGCACGCGTGTTCATTTAGATTAACAGTTTAATCGTGTGTTTTGTTTTGTCTTGTCACTTTCTTGAGAGATTAATATGCATGTTGACCAGGTGTTCTTTTTATTTATGTAGTCTTAATTAATAAATTTATTTGATATAAACATGAATTCAGGGCAACATGGTGGCGCAGTTGATAGCACAATTGCCTCACAGCAAGGTCGCTGGTTCGAGCAACGGCTGGGTCAGTTGGCATTTCTGTGTGGAGTTTGCATGTTCTCCCCGTGTTCGGGTGGGGTTCCTCCGGGTGCTCCGGTTTCACCCACAAGTCCAAAGACATGTGGTAGATGTGAATTGGGGAGGCTAAATTGGCCGTAGTGTATGTGTGTGTGATTGAGTGTGTATGGGTGTTTCCCAGTGATGGTTGCAGCCGGAAGGGCATCCGCTTCGTAAAACATGTGCTGAATAAGTTGGCGGTTCAATCTGCTGTGGCGACCCCTGATTAATAAAGGGACTAAGCCGAAAATAAAATGAATGAATGATATAAACATGAATTCGGGGCAACACGATGGCGCAGTGGGTAGCACAATTGCCTAACAGCAAGAAGGTTGTTAGTTCGAGCCTCGGCTGTGTCATTTGTCATTTTTGTGTGGAGTTTGCATGTTCTCCCTGTGTTCAGGTGGCGTTCCTCTGGGTGCTCCGGTTTCCCTCAAAAGTCCAAAGACATGCGCTATAGGTGAATTGGGTAAGCTAAATTGGCTGTAGTGTATGTATGTGTGTGATTGAGTGTGTATGGGTGTTTCCTAGTGATTGGTTGCAGCTGGAAGGGCATCCGCTTCGTAAAGCATATGCTGGATAAGTTGGCTGTTACTTGGTAATTTTAGCGAAAACCTCAGATACTGTTGGTTGGTTGCTGTTTGTTGTGCACCTTTTTTACCAACCAAGTTTGTTGATGCCATTATAACCACACAGCTTACTCTAAGTCCCGCGGTAAAAAAAAGTGATTGACAGGTGGTAATTTGTGTGTAACTTATCTTTATTTATTTATAAATTTGGTTATGGGTAAAACAAACACTATGCCGGTCAGGTAGTTGAAATGGTAGGCTACAATCATTCATAAATAATTAATTCACCGCCACCTACAACGATGATGCCATCATCTATCGCGATGTTTTACATTCACATCATGCAATCCTACTTGATGGATAGTGGACATTGCAGAAGACATCAGCAAGCAAATCAAGGCAAGGTGTATATTTTTAGTGTTAGAAATGGTATTGTCCATGTTTTTATTATAAGACGTTTGCTCATTATAAAATGTACAAACATTTATAATTATTAATACAATTCAAGTATTTTAAATGTAATAAATTATAGTATTAATTAAATTATATAATGAATTATAATAATATTCCAAAGACATGCAGTATAGGTGAATTGAATAAGCTAAATTGGCCGTAGTGTATGTGTGTGAATGCAAGAGTGTATGGGTGTTTCCCAGTGTTGGGTTGCAGCTGAAAGGGCTTCTGCTGGTAAAACATATGCTGGATGAGTAGGTGGTTCATTCTGCTGTGGCAACCCCAGATTAATAAAGAGACTAAGCCGAAAAGAATATGAATGAATGATTGTAATATTAAATTAAGAAATTACATTGACAACTTTACAGATTGGCTCATCACTCTCATTCAAGTTTAGTTTTTAGCCCTTCATAAAAAAAAAGTTTGGTAACCCCTGGTTTAAATCCTAATAAAGTGACCATATTGTTCCACTTTTGTACAGTTCTTCACATCTACTCTAACATTACATGTCTGTGTCTTGCATTTATATTTTTATTCCTCATTTTCTCATCTCCGTTAATGTAGTTGAACCACATACTCTATTAGTGTGCTATTTATGTTTTGTGACAACATGTTAGAGACATAAATATTTGCCATTTACATGAAAAGGTTTATTAAAAACTACAGCAGACTGTACATGTTCAGATTTGGCCACTCCAGAATTGTCAAGATGAAATGTGCTCACGAATCGTGAGCTGCTTATATCACTACAGCGCCATAAAGAGAAATAGAAGCATGTAAGCAATGTGAAATAGAAGCAATGTGCACAATCATCAAGTTCTGATGATTATGTAAAAATTATTTGAGTATTTTCTGTATATGAATTTCAGCCTGTGTGTTACATGTTATGGTAATGCTGAGTTTTGTGAGCTGATGCATGTGGTGTCAACTTGCGCTGTCCACATATATATATATATATATATATATATATATATATATATATATATATATATATATATATATATATATATATATATATATATATATATATATATATATATATATATATATATATATATATATATATACACACAATATATATATATATATATATATATATATATATACACACAATATATATATATATATACACACACACTATATATATATATATATATATATATATATATATATATACACACACACTATATATATATATATATATATATATATATATATATATATATATATATATATATATATATATATATATATATATATACATTACATATATATTATGCACATCAACAACGTCATCCACTCATCTGTAGCCTTTCAAGGAAAGTATCACCCTAAAACATCAATTTAATCATCATTTACTCAACCTTCACTTGTTCCATAGTATTTTTTTAAATATTGAACACAAAGTAAGATATTTTGAAGAATGTTAAAACATGTAACCATTGACTTTCATAGTAGGAAAAACAAATATCATGGAAGTTAATAGTTACAGGTTTCTCTTCATTCTACAAACTACAAACTACAAATCTTATTTTCTGTTCAACAGAAAAAAAACTCAAACTGGTCTGAAATAAGTAAAGGATGAGTAAATGATAACAAAATTAAAGCTTTTAAGTGAACTATCACTTTAACCACCTAGATTACTTGCATGTTAATTAGCCAATCCTAGATCAGCATTTTAGAAACAAATATTAGAGCTGTCTGTCATAGGGCAGGATTCTATTGAATGTGCATGTTTGAGTTACTCTGTGAAACCTCATTAATGATTGAGGTGATAGAATTAACATCACATGCCCATGCCATTAAAACAGATGAGTTGTTATTCTAGTAACTAGCTATTAGCGTGCTAAAAGCATCTTGTACAAAAGAAGTTGTTCTGCAAGATTCCTGTCAAATTGTTCCTGCACAATGACTGTAGTTAGCCTAAAAGAGAAAGCAAATAGGAGCAAACGGGTAATCCTTATAACTTTGAAGGTAATGCCAGTGTACTCTGACACATTTAGAAAGGAGCTTGTGTAGATTCAAGTGTCTGCATTCACATGCTTCAGCTCTAAAACAAGACTGTTAGCATGAGTTAGCATTTTAGCTAGAGCTGTGGTGAAAAAATGGTTAGATAAATGGATTGTGTATCAATTCTGAGAATTTTGAAAGACTGAAATAAGCCTTGTGGGATTACTAGAAATGTGGATATTTATGTATTTAGCTTTTTCTTTACTTTGGACAATTGTATTTATGCTTCAAGGGGTGTATTTCAGAGTTTCTTACCTTGGGTCTTATTTCATTCATTCATTTTAATTTGGCTTAGTCCCTTTATTCAACCCAGTATTGGGAAACACCTATACACACCCACACACACTCATTTACACTCATACATTACGACCAATTTAGTTTATTCAATTCGCCAATAGCACATATCTTTGGACTGTGGAGGAAACTCATGCGAACACATGGAGAACATGCAAACTCCACACAGAAATGCCAAATGACCCAGCTGGGACTCGAACCAGTGACCTTCTTGCTGTGAGGCAACAGTGCTATCCACTGAGCCACCGTTTATATTAATTTAAGATAAAATTTGTAATTCAGAGGCAAAACTTGACTTCAGTTGGGAATTATATCCCCTCTACTTAGGAAATCTTCTGTCCTACGGAAAAAATCTGTGATATGGCACTGTGAAAAGAGGTGGTAAAAACAAGATAATGTAACACTGATAATAGATTTTACATTTCTGTACAGAGGGTTCATGTTTTGGTATCACAAATTCACGTGATGCACAATCACAGGTCAGGGTTCAGCAAGCTTGAATTTTGGAATGCAGCGTTATGCGAAACTTGCCATTCGAGCTTGTGTTTTCAGTCTGCAGAATTACAATACATATTACTGGAAGTCAATGGGGCGGAATATGCTATGTGATCATGGCTTTAGCCTTAACAAAATGGATCAAGTTAAGTATTAGTCATTTCCGCTATAACCAGTAATGCTCCATGATACTTTGTTTGTCTCTGTAATGCTAGTTGCAGGTTTTATTTGTTTAAACCAGGGATGCCCAAACTAGGGCCCGCGTCATTTCTAATTTAACATAACTTTTGTTTAACTGTTGAGCTACAAAAAAGCAAACTGAAATTAAATGTTTTTTAATTAAATGTGAATGAATCAGATAAAAAAATAAATAGTCACTTGATGGTAGGTTTGGGTCAAAAGACGATGGCATCGTTCATTGCCGATGGCTGATAGATATCATGATGCTGAGCCGGCATCGCGATCCTCCGCCCCAGCCCGGTTGCAGCAGCAACCCGCTTGTAATAAATACACACTTGGGCCCCGTTTACACTAATACATCTCAGGTTTAAAATGGCATTGTAGAACTAATAAGATTCACGTTCACACTGATGTTTCAGCTAGCATTTCTGAAAAGATCTCCGTCCACACTATACTGCTGAAAACGTACATTTGTGACCACAAACACACTCTGTCATGTGCTGCAGCGTCACTTTAAGTCCAGCTGAAAAAGTGATTAACAGGTGGTAATTTGTGTGTAACTTATCTTTATTCCCCGGGCGACGCAGTGGCGCAGTAGGTAGTGCTGTCGCCTCACAGCAAGAAGGTCGCTGGTTCGAGCTTCAGCTGGGCCAGTTTGCGTTTCTGGGGGGAGTTTGCATGTTCTCCCTGCGTGTCGTGTGGGTTTCCTCTGGGTGCTCCGGTTTCCCCCACAGTTCAAAGACATGTGGTACAGGTGAATGGTATAAATTGTTCATGTTTTTATTATAAGACGTTCATTCATTATAAAATGTGCAAAAATGTATAATTATTAATACAATTCAAGTATTTTAAATGTAATAAATTATAGTATTGAGGCAACGCAGTGGCGCAGTAGGTAGTGCTGTCGCCTCACAGCAAGAAGGTCGCTGGTTCAAGCCTCGGCTGGGTCAGTTAGTGTTTCTATGTGGAGTTTGCATGTTCTCCCTGCGTTTGCGTGGGTTTCCTCCGGGTGCTCCGGTTTCCCCCACATTTCAAAGACATGTGGTACTGGTGAATTGGGTAGGCTAAATTGTCCATAGTGTATGTGTGCGAATAAGTGTGTATGGGCTTCCCAGTGATGGGTTGCGGCTGGAAGGGCATCCGCTGCGTAAAACATATGCTGGATAAGTTGGCGGTTCGTTCCGCTGTGGCGACTCCAGATTAATAAAGGGACTAAGCCGAAAAGAAAATGAATGAATGAATGAATGAAATTATAGTATTAATTAAATTCTATAATGAATTATAATAATATTCCAAAGACATGCAGTATAGGTGAATTGAATAAGCTAAATTGGACGTAGTGTATGTGTGTGAATGCAAGAGTGTATGGGTATTTCCCAGTGTTGGGTTGCAGCTGATAGGGCACCTGCTGCGTAAAACATATGCTGAATAAGTAGGTGGTTCATTCTGCTGTGGCAACCCCAGATTAATAAAGAGACTAAGCCGAAAAGAATATCAATGAATGTTTGTAATATTAAATGAAGAAATTACATAGACAACTTTACAGTTTGGTATATTTTTCTCTGGCCCAGTTTGTTCCACTTTTGTTCAGTTCTTTACATCTAGTCTGACATTACATGTCTGTGTCTTGCATTTATATTTTTATTCTTGATTTTCTCATCTCCGTTAATGTAGTTGAACCACATACTCTATTAGTGTGCTATTTATGTTTTGTGAGAACATGTTAGAGACATAAATATTTGCATTTATATGAAATGGTTTATTAAAAACTACAGCAGACTGTACATGTTCAGATTTGGCCACTCCAGAATTGTCAAGATGAAATGTGCGCACCAATCGTGAGCTGCTTAATTCACTACAGCGCCATAAAGAGAAATAGAAGCATGTATTTTGTGTGCAATGTGCACAATCATCAAATTCTGACAATTAGTTAAAAGGGTTTTGTCATGGAAAGGTTTTGCATTTTTTGGGTCCTCTGTAGAGGTGTGAACCTACACTGGTCTCACTGTTCGATTCAGTTTCGATTATCATGCTATCGATTCGGTTCAATTCGATATCTCGGTGCATCGCGGTGCATTGACGATGCTTTCCATACACAGTTTTATATTTTCTTCACAGCAGCAATTCTTGTATTAAAATGTATAAATATATTTATATACTATTTGTAATACAATTTTGTCATTTAATATAAACAGTCATATATATAAACTACCTTTAAACAACACGAGCATTTATAGCAAATAATATAAACAAATATAAATATCCCGCTCGCTTTCTGATCCTTGTTTACCAAGTTCTCTTACACCCTTTTGATTGGTCACACGCCAACCAAAAAGGCTGCGATTGGCTCTTGCGCGCTGCGCTCTTCAGAGATGAGTGACACTGATAAGCGGAAGTAGCGATCACAGTAGTGATAGGAAGTTCAAGTCATTTTACTTACTCGGACCTTTGAGCCTTGTTCATTGAGATGAACAAATCTTTTTTTTTTAGAGTCATTTCGTTCTTTTCGTTCAATTTGCCAAAATATTATTAAAATGTTACAAGTTGCTTCCAAACTCATCTACAACTAGCCCAGACGTTGACCACACTACAAACAAGTCATAACTAGAATGCTATAAGAAAGAGAAAATCATCATTTATTGTTTACCTGGTGTTTTGTCTATGATTACCAGCTCACCTCTTTTGACTGGTCTTCAAATTTGAGTGGTTCGTTCACGTCACACAGACCCATATAAGTTAGGATAAACAATGCACACAGTCAGAGCCGAAAGGAGCCATGATTCGTTCATCTCTCGAGTCTTCTGGTTTTTGAGTCGTTCGTTCATTACGTGGCAGCATGTAAAGAGAGATGAATCAAATCCGAAGAGTCGAGAAATTAACGAATCAAATGTCTTTCATGCGATGAACGAACGACTTAAACCCGGTAGAAGACTCGAAAAAGGAACTAATCTTCTGCTCCCCCTGCACAATTGTGCGTGTGCGCAAATGAACGTGCGCTCTCGAGTCATACAGAAGATTCGTTCAAAATGAACGAATCATTCAAGATTGACCCCTCGCTAAATCACAGCTGATTCATGATAGAATCGGTGGAGAAAACTCTGCAGGTACACGCTTATGTCTGTATCCAGAAGTATCGCTGTAAAACCGCTGAAAGGAGAGGAAAAGTCACGCCAGCAGGTCAAATGGGCCACAGTGAGTGAGAAAGAGAGAGAGAAATTAAGTTTACTTTCATTCTCTCAATCGCAGTGAAATAGAGTCTTCTGCTGTAAGTGTCAGTGAAAGACTGATCCAGCAAACACACATGCAGTGAAATTGTGCACAGTTTCTGTGATTTTTAAGTAGTTGGAATGTTGTAAATACTCGCGCTCAGCCGCTCGCCTCCCTCGTCATAGTCAGCTATAGCGCATATGAGATAAATGATGTCAGTACATAATAACCGGTTATGATTATTACTGAACCGATACCGAATTGTCTCCGTCTGCATCGCGGTGCACCGAAGAAACAAGTAATTTTGACACCCCTAGTCCTCTAAGAGTCTTTCTACCAATAAACATCCTCGTTCTTCATTTTTATCCATGATTGCAATGCCATTGTTGGACAGCACAATTATAATCATTCTAAGTTAGACAGTTCTCGGGTTGACCTAAAGATAAGACTACAGAAGTTTCTGTAATGCCATCTTCCTATCTGTAGTTAATATAACATAATGCACTTAGGAAATGCTTTTCTGTAATGGCTTTTTTCCTAAATGTCATCCTAACTGAAATTACAGGTAGGATGAGATTTTACAGTTAGGATCTTTCTGTAATACACCCCCAGAAGATTTGTGTGTTAACTCTAAAGTTTATTTTTAAGTTTAGAATATTCCAAACTCCAATGGATACTATTGGACGTTTTGTCAGGAGAAACGGAGTAATGGCATATTTTTTGGTCAAGAGTATTGGCATATTTTGGGTTGGTCTACATAAATTATCTGATTAGTTAAATGCCTATTACTTATAATTAAAGATTCACGAAGCTTTCTTCAGCTACTTCAGACTAATAGACATTTTTTAAAAATAGGAACCTCTAAAACAGGGGTGTCCAATTCCTGTTTTAGGGTGTACTTACACTAGGTACTAGTTTTCTTGAACTGTGCCGAAGCATGATTGAAATAATGTTGAAATAATTTGTTATAGGTTAAATAATTGCTTTAAAAGATCAATTTGAGGTGGCTCTTGGTTCCATAAAGTCTTGGGACATGCGTTAAAAATGTTTCGACAAAAAACAAAGGTGGTGTTTAAGCTTGTCGACAATCTAATCTTCCAAGCTCGGTTTGTCAGCTGCAGAGTGTGGACCCTCCCACCGAGCATTCGCTGGATAAGTTTATTGATTTTTCTCACTGCATCTGTGCCTCTTGTAACCCAAAACCATCAATACACATCAGACATTTAACCCCCTCTCCGTTATACTTTCAGTTATGGGAATACAGTTAACCCTGCATTTCGAAATGTTCCAAGAGGCTCAGTGCTAGAGCAAACCATACACTTCTGATGGACAGATAAGGGAGATCCATTCATCTCCCTTCGTTACTAGCCATGAGCATTGTCTGCCCATGAGCTGCTCCAGATCCAGCCGTTTGCCGCTTAATGTGTTTATTATACGGCGCTCTCCCTGTGGCAGCTTGAAGTGGCTGTCAGTTTAAAAGATTCATGAATGTGATCGGCTTCGGTAAATGGACGTTGGCTTTTTGGGCCTGCATGATGCTGGTACATTAAGACCATTACATTCTCAGTAATTGTGGAGCTTATGAGTGGCAGGAACATCTCTCTTTCCCTCTCTCAGTCAAGCCATCTGGGACAGTGGCTGGAGACCAGGCCTTCGGCTCAGGGGAGGAGAGTGTGTCGATCTCCTCCTCCTTCTCCCCTCCTCCTCCTCCTCCTCATCTCTCGCTCTTTCAATCTCAGTCATAAGCTCATTGCCATCCCCACCCCCCCTCTTATCCATCGCTTGTTTACTACATCTTCTTTCTAGACTTTCAAGTCTTGCACATATTCTCCATCAGCACTGATTGGTTTCATTTCCTTCACTTCCTGTCTCTGGTCATTCGCGCTAGCTGACGTTTCATCTTCAGGCTCATTATTGTCAGAAGAAGATGCTGTAAACACAGAATCTCCTGCAAATCTCTCTTAGACACTCGCTTGTAATAAAGACCCATCTGTTCTGCATAACCACGATCCCCATCGGCCTTAGGGATCTCTCCACACTGTAATCAGTAATGTTGGGTAATAGCTGTGGGTTGTTCGCAACAGCTCCACACACTCTTGTGTATCTTGGCTCCGCGTACCTCCACCCCCCACCCAGATATTTAACTCATTTCAACTTCAGGCTGGATTTGGGCTTTGTGCGCGAAGATGAGCGCGAAGGTTGGATTTACATGGCGAGATTTAACGTATGATTATTATGCAATTCCCATTGGATTGAATCACGCTCCAGTCTGCATAGGAGGGTCAAACAAGGACATTGTTTTTGATAGTAAGCCTAGTCATTATCCAAACCCTTCAAAGACCCCTGGACCGATGCAGAAGCGGTGCCCTCTCTGTGTTCGAGGCCCCTACAAGCACAGGGTGTGTCACCAGTCCTGATCCCTTTGAGCTGTTCAAGCCACAAGATTACAGGGATGGCACATGAAGCTTTGGTGCAAGCTGCCTCTTTGTCTACTCCAGGAGAATGATAGATTGAGTCTCCCTCTGTTGCTCTCTTGAGATGCCTGTCGGGCTTTGTTTGGCAAGTTTGCGACTGTCTTTTGGTAGGTGCACTTTAACCTGCTGTAAGCCGCTTGCAAAGACTCTGTCCTATATTTGGAGCTGGAGACTGGATGGTTTAAAATTTGCATTATAAATTTTGCTTATACATTCATTTAATGATTTGCGTTGAGCATATATTTGCTTTTTAATTTTTGTTTTTTGAAAAATATTATTTATGTTTTTTTGTTTGTTTCATAATATAAAAAAATATATGTGTGTGGAATGGTGGTAATAAATCTTTATTAGCCAACGAGCACCGTTGGTACGTAGGTCCTATTGGAATTGCTCCATTTCTTCTTATTATTCTTCTTCATCCCTAGAGTGAATCACATTTTTGAGGGTCTAAACATGTTTGAAAAACTCACAAAACGTTGCATACACAACAGAAATAGTGAAAATTTGCGTTTGTTGCAGGTTTACATGTTTGACGGAGTGGCCCCTGAGCTACGTTTCACGCACGCAAACGACAATTGGCACACACATCAAACATGCTAATACCTACAAAAATGTCTCTTGGAGCGAAACCTGAAAGCCAACTGGAAGTCTGATATCTTTAATTTCTTCTACCTAAAAAGTAGTTTTTGGGATTTCCAGGCTTTGTACTTTAACGAACGCCTCCTAGGGATTTTATCAGATCAACACTAAAATTGGGTATTGTCATCTAAAGGCCTTGGTGATGTTAAATTGCGAAGATCTAGAGTTTTCGTCAAAGAGCGTGTCTGTGTTTTGCCACCAAAAAGGACTTTGTAATAACTCAGGTGTGCATTGTCTGATTTTGTGCCTCAAAATCCACATACTTGTTCCTGACCTGAACCAGTTTACATGCCAATATCTAGTTACAGTCATAGCACCACCTTCTGGAAACCGGAAACGACAACATACTCCTTCTAGAAATTTCATCAGATCAAATCCAAGATCTGTCTGTCTAATTCAAAGGCCTTTGTGAGGTTAAGATCTAGAGTTTTCATCGAAGAGCGTGACAATTTTCAGTGTATCGCCATGGAAGAGAAAGTACTTATAATTCAGCCACACAATGTCTGATCTGCCTGAAAATTCACGTTCAATGAGATTCTTCTCCTGAAGACATCTACATGCCAATATTGAGTTAGTCATAGTGCCACCTGCTGACAGAAGGTCTTCTGACATAAATCAGTGATTTTTCCCAGGTTTTTTTAATTTATGATTCTTTATGTGAGGTCCCTTTCATCACTGCTTGCATCTTTAATTTTCTATTATAATTTGTAGAATGAAAATATGATTTTATTATTTTCAAGTATTATTATTATTATTATTCTTTTTAGATGACAGCATTTTGCACGCCATAAGCTCAGTCAGGTTCAGTACAGCTTTTGAGGGCTTTTCCACTGCGTTCCATACCTAGTATTTGGTCCTTTTTAGTACCGGATTGATCGATCATTTGTTTGTTTGTTTGTTTGTTTGTTTGTTTGTTAGACTTTATTAATCCCAAAGGGAAATTCATGTCGCAGCAGAGCTCTCCATACTAAAGATAGATAAAATAAATTACATATATATAAAAATCCAATAATACAAATACATCAAAACTGCTCACCTTTCAAACAATACGTAGACAGTAGTTCATATCTAATGCTATTACAATTCAGCATAATTCATCCAGTATGACTTGGATTGGTCAGAGAAAGTCGCCACTACCAATTTAATTGGATTTGTCACACAAGACACCAAACTTGCTATATTTAGGTAGTCGGCAGCACCCACTGCTCTATTGTTTGATCGCACAACTAAATAATTTTTATACTACCACAAGAAAAAGTAAAGGCAGCATTATGATAAGTAGAAGAGGTCCAGACATTTCTCTTGTTGGTAGGCATGGAGTGGATCAAGCAAGAGCTTGTCGGGATGACCTGGAATAGAAATCACGGCAGTAGAGGCAGGACAACTATAGTGACAATCCTACCCACTTTAAGCGGAACTAAATTGCAGGGGAAATGGAAAAACCAAACTTAAACGGGGCAGGTCTTGCCGAACTGTATCTTACCATGCAGTAGAAAAGTGGCTCATGATACATCAATTGAACTGGTACTAAAAGTTTTAATATAAAGTGACAGTATACATGAACTACATATAAAACAAATACAAAAACCATAAAGTACTTATCAGATGACTTCTTTGTTTTTTATTTAAACTTTTAAATGTCATTGGCCATCAAATCTCAAGGTCAGATGTTTGAATTCAGAGCTTCAGTGCAGTTAGAGTATCTTCAAACTTACTCTGAAGTATCACAGCGTGAGATGGGAAAACGCACACTCTCTGTACTTACCATTTGCTAAAACGGTAAGGTCTGGAGATTTTTGGTTTATCCTTTCAAATTCAGGCGAAGCTAGTGCTGTCGCCTCTGCATTTTGAAGAGCTCAGGCTGTCAGTCTCCTGTCAGGCAGGCTCTGTCTCTTCCAGTGATATCCAAACCATATAAATGTGCCATATAAATGCGGGGGAGGGGGGGGGGATAGGGGGGGTGGAGACTTTCTTGGCAAAACAAGTCAAATGGTATTGATGAATCAACATTAACGTTCCAATTTCTGAATGGATGATTCTTATAAACATTTGCTCTGGTGCAACCTTCGTCTCATAGCCCTTGCTGTTATGGACACGCGCCTCGAAAAAATGTATCTACACATCGCAATGACGCGTAGCGCAAGCTTTGTGATTGTACGGCTTGGTTGTTGTGACCAGTGTAGGTGGGACAGAGAGCCGTGCAAACCCGATTCAGCAAGTGTTTACAAGTGTCGAGTCCCCTAAAGAAGCATTAGATGGAAAAGATTGTTTTGTATTTACCTATACCTCTGAATGAGCAAGTTTTAGCTACTTGTACATTAAGGTAGCGTTCAGGAAAAAAAAACATTTGCGAAGAAACTCGACGCAGAGGAACATGAAAACCTACTACTAGCTAGCATTTTGGAAGTGTTATTGCAGAGCAACACAAACAGCACGCCGAAGTATAAATGCATGACCATGCGCAAGGTAGATGCCGTGGGTTTGGATGTTTCCCAGTGATGGGTTGCAGCTGGAAGGGCATCCGCTGTGTAAAACATGTTAGATAAGTTGGCGGTTCTTTCTGCTGTGGCAACCCCGGATTAATAAAAGGACTAAACCGAAAAGAAAATGAATGAATGAACAAATGAATGCAGCCTTGTTGAACTTAATTAAAATGCTTTAAGAAATGTCATTTAATTATAAAAATATAGCAAATTAAAAATCTGGTGTTTTATATAAAACATTAACTTTTCAACAATAAGAAGAAATGCTTTTTAAGCATGGGTCAGTTGTCTTCATTTATCGGATTTTACTGTGCTCAAATTGCTTCATGTACTCAAATGGAATAGGTTCACAGTACTCATTAGGATTAGTTTTTGAGCTTAAATTGTTGCTTTTTAAGCATGGGTCAGAACTATTTTAAATGCATTAAAAATATATTGTATTTACAAGTAATTTTTCTCAAAAAATAAAATAAAATTAAAATAAATCACTATTTAAGCCAGGACTCCAATGCAAACTCGGTAATGCTTCTGAATGATTATTTGACTGAGACTTTGGAGTACTTTTCGCCATTTTTTTGAACTTCTAAGTTGCATTTGAAGTGTTTTTGGTTAGGACAATCCTGGATAACATGTGTATTTAGCTATGTAGGACTCCATGTTGACAATTTCCCTTTATTTTGGCTTGTCAGTTGACTACACCAGGCACAGCCATGAATAAATGGATGATCTCTTGAACTCCAAACCCGTGAAAACAATTGTTTCAGCATAATTCAGCATAATATCATAATATGCTGGATTAGACAAAGTGAAGTTCTATTTGACTCCACATTTCAAATTTACTCCAACCTAGCATATACTTACGGATCAGGGATAAGTGGTATTTTGTGCGTCTGTCTGCAAGAAAAAAGGCTTTAAGGATAATTAGTCTGTTTTTGAACTACTTTTTATTTGTCATCACACTTGTTGTTCAGCATGCCAGTTTAGTGTGTCACATGACCCAGTTTTAAGGCATTTTCATCATTCTTAGTCATTTTGTCTTCATGCATAGCTAAATATTATGAACTAAATGTTATTCTATTTCTGTATTTAGTAGTATTGTAGTTTTGCTAATAATGTTAAATAAAGTGCTCAATGCAGCATGTATGAAGTGAAGCTCATGCATTACACAAACAGACCCCATTGATAAGCCACTGAAAAGCTTGAATTGGTGACTTTTTATACACATGCATAATTATGCCATATTACAGCAGTAGACAGTGGTTTTAGCAAAGCTTTGACAGACTATTTGCGTTGTTAACATAAAACCCAGCTTTAAACTCAGCCTGTCAATGGTTGAAGCTGTTCATTTGCATTATGAATGCATAAAATATCTCATAATGTTTATCCTTTTGTACTATACTAGGGGTTTTTACTGCATTACTGAATGTAATGTTTGGTGTAAACGAGCAACATACTCGGCATACAACATATTATATTGTTACCTTATTGTGAAATAGTTTGTGTTGAATGAAATTCTGTTTATTACTGAAGTGAGTTTCAACTTAATATACATATAACAGTGGTGCCAAAATGATTCCTGCTAACACAGATTTGGAACTGAACTTAACCATATAACATGCATGTCCAGTAGGGGTGTAATAATACAGCGTAATATCAAGAAATCGTGAATCAGCTTACTCTATTTGTTAGATATAATGGCAGGTCCGTCTTCTATACAAATATAGATATTCATGTCTATACAAAATTAGCATTTTAATCAACAGTAAGCCTGCATATTATTGTTGTTTGTTTTATTATATGTCTGAGAAACAATAATAATAATGATATTGTGATAATGTAATGATATAATGATAATGGTATTCAGTGTTGGGTAAGTTACTTTAGTAAAGTAATAGATTACAAATTACTGACTACTACTTCTAAATAGTAATCTGATTACATTACTAATTACTTCATGTAAAAAGTAATCAGATTACTGATTACTTTACTTTGAAGTTACTTTTAAAACATTTACAATATACCTAGAAAAATACAAAATAAACTGCAGTAATTTAATATTCACTGAAAAACATTACAATGGGTTGACCAAAGCAGCTTGACATATTCAAAAGAAAAAGAATAAGAACTGCAGTGTTTGGGTGTTCTGTGTTTGTAATTAGTCTACTTAATTGTGTATATTCTATACAAAGCTGATAGATCAATTCTTGTCAACACATGAGTGCACCTGGGAAAAGTGCGCAATATGCACTCCCAAAATTTGTGCGCACAAAAGACACGATATGTGAACAGTCCCATAAGCAGCTATGCTTCTATTCACATTCAGTAGATACCTTTACTCCCAATTCTGCACAAAAATCCAATTTAGCCTGTATATGCTGAGTTGGACCACCATGTTTTTGAGTGCCGGTGTCCTCCTTGGTGACGAGTGTTGTCATAGAATGCTTTCTATTGAAGTGCTTGAACAAGTTGCTGGTCAAGTTAAAAGCAGTAAAAGTTCTTTAGAGACTGGACATAGACTGCATTACACAGCAATATTTTTGATTTTTCACTCAATGAAATCAAAGTAAGGTCTGTGTTTCCACTTGAAGATGCAGCCGGATTGTGTTCTCCAGCAATTTAAAAGCGCATGCTTTTCAACTAACGTTGCAGTGTAAAATGTGATTTAAAAGAAGGATTTTCTCTCCTAAAAACTATAATTGTAACACTGTAAAACCCAACAGTCAACTTTATCAAATTAAATGAGTGTAGTTAACTCAAAATTTACTGAAAGTTATTCTACTCATTTGAAAAGAGTTTTTAAGTGTTGAAGGTACTGAGTTAATTAAATACCTCATTACTTCAATTCAAATAGAGTAAGTTCACAGTACTCATAGATTAGATTTTTTTTTAATTCAAATTGGTTTTCTCAAATGGTTTGAGTTGACATAACTTATTGGGTTTTACAGTACTCGGTTGGTTTGAGTTCTCTTCGTTTATCGAGTTTTACTGTGCTCAAATTGCTTCATTTACTCAAATGGAATAGGTTCACAGTACTCATTAGGATTAGTTTTTGAGCTTAAATGAGTTGTTGCAATCGGCTTCTTCAAACAGTTTGAGTTACCTTAACTTTTTGGGTTTTACAGTGAATGCAAGTAACGCAATTACATTGACTTTAGAAACTCTATTCAAATTACACATTTAAAATGTAATTTTTTACATTACTGCATTCCTCAAAGTAATTATAATACAGTAACGCATTACTGTGGAACACGTTACACCAAACTCTGGCGGTATTATCACAATATTTGCCATAAGCTGCAAAAATTATTTCTTCAACACCTATAATGTATAATAATAAAAAACCTTGGCTATATTGCTGTATTGTGTATACATACGTTTAGAGTAAATACATGTTTTAAACAAATTAAACTGCAAAAGGGCAATGTGTAACAATTTATAACAAAGTCTCTTTAGTAAATGTTAGTTAATGCACTAAAATCAACAGCAAGAATTAACCTTAGTATATTTATGTGGTAAAGTTAGTTAAAAAATTACAAATGAATTTTGTTTGTTTAGATTACTTTGGTTAAGAATACAGCTTTTTTTATTTTAGACCATTGCTAGTCAATAGTTAGGAAATCAACATCAGCTAAGATTAATAAGTGCTTTTGTAGTTGTCATTACATTGACTTTAGTTAAATTAACTGGCGTTAACAAATGCAGCCTTACTGTACAGAGATAGTAGTTATTAAAGGGCCTGTAAAAAGTCAGATTTATTTTTAATATTCAGATTTTCAATGTCGTGTAGGCTGGATGAATATTTGAAAATAATTTGTCTATTAAGTTTAAATAATAAATAATAGTATTTTGCCCACTATATCTATATTATGCGTTATCACAATATATTCAATATGGCTGTATGTCTTATGTACAATATCGAGAAAATATTGTATCGTGGGTTAAAAAGTCAATAAATCATTACTTGTGTGTATCGTTACACTCCCAATGTCCATCCATTCAAACTTCTGCTGGTAAAGCTTGTCAACATTCATTACCTTTTTTCAATTTTTTGGCATTCATAATCGAAAACATATTCTGCATTTTCACCAGTGTTGCTGTTGCTGCCTTCGGGGACTGAAGTGATCGACTTGCAACTCTTTTTCTCTTTGCATGAGTAAACCCTCCCGAACACAAGTCTACAGATGTTCATTTGGTGTCAGTGATCAAGCATGGTATTTTTAGTTCTGTTGAATCGCAAACAAACAAAACTCCCCATAACCCTCCAACTGTCCCAGATAGCGAGTCTCATCTCGGTTGTGTTGATGGCAGTAGAGAGTGATCCCAGCGGACTTTAAATGCTATCGCTGGAGGAGAGAACAGGAGGCTGTCAGCTCTCTGTGTGCCGGAGAGTGGAAGTTCTCAGCACCGCCGCTTTCTCTCTTCCTCCTCCTTTGTTGAGCATTACAGGCTGGCACATCTGTTTACGGCAAGGCACGAGAGATAGAGGGTTTGTCTTTGTGTTTTCTTTTTTCGCGAGGATGTAGCACTTGAAAAAGAAGAGTCTGAGATGGCGTAGGGAATGTTAGATTTCACGCGACAAAGGACTTCTCAGGAAATCTGTCTAGATTAGAACTTGACAGGAGTATGAAGATTAGGAAGAATGTTGGAGTCAATTTGAAAAACGTTGGATCCTGGTTATTAAAGGCATAGTGTACACAAAAAAATATGAATTTACTATTTATAAAAAACAAGATATTTTGAAGAAGGCTAAAAACCTGTAACCATTGACTACCAAAGTAGGAAAAAACAAATACTGTGGAAGTCTATGGTTTTTGGTTTCCAATTTTCTTCACTGTATCTTCTAAAAAAGAAACTCAATAGAAAAAGAAACTCAAACAGGTTTGAAACAAGTACATTTGGCAGAATTTTCAGTTTTTGGTGAAGTTTAAGACTTGAATGGCTTAATTTACCAGTAATTTATAAATTAATTTAGCAATTTATTTATCAAATGGTTGCATTAAGTGAGCTGCAGGTTCTGCCTTTTGCTGTTTTATCCTTCAAAATTTGACTAAATATGTAGCCATTTATAGCGGTAGTTCTTTTTAAATAACAGTGCAAATGTGAACCAGTACTAATTTTTAAGCTTTATGTTCAGTTTTACTATAAATAGGCTAATGATTAGTTAATTACACATGGCTTATGCAGTAGTATTTTGGCTCTGTTTAATTGTGATTTATTTATTTTTTTTCAATATTGCAAATTTAAGTTACCTTTAAAACTATACAAGTGATGTTTTAAAAACAGATTTTGGGAGGAGCATGTGCAGATGTTTCAGCAATTTTAATAAAACCTTGACAATCATTCTATTGTCCAATTAGCATTAGACCAAACCCCTATAAATACCAAAAGTTGTCCTACCTGCATTATCTCACAACTTTAGCATCCCTCCGCCACCCCAACACCTCACCTATTAAACATTATCTACCCGGGGGGAGCGTTCTAGGGCTGGGCTAGACACTTCACTGGAACCCCAACGTCTCTTTCTTTCCTGATAAGGGGAATAACACGAGTTGGGGTGTCTTCCCCGTGCTCAGAGTTATTTCCCTGGACTGCACGCCAAATACACTTTATTCTTAAAAGATCTGTAATCACGTGATCGGAAATCGGGCCAGATTACGTGGTTTCAGATTCAATCAAAATCGAACGTTACCTATATATAAATATCATATATAAAGGATTGTTTTAAAATCTGTTGTAAAATCTGAACTTTAGGGGACATTCGCGCCTCATTAACCAATCAGGAGCTTGATCTTATAGGGGGCATGATTATGACGTAGCGCATGTCGTTGGTGTCTCAACGGCAAATCCTCCTGCCAACATCGGACAACAGTTCATCAAACTGGGCTCGGCTCAGTCTGAAGCACTGCTAAAAGCTTCACAGAGTTGGGTGCACATCTGAAAGAATAGAGTGGACTTGGCGCCGAACGAATATATGCTGTTTTTCAGTTTTCCTAAATCACATAAAGCACAGCTAATCTCTTGTTAAAAAAAATCATGTTAGCCATTTAGCAACAAAACTAGAGTCATCAGACAGGCAGAAACTCATGATGTGAATTCATGCTTATTTATATAGTGATTTTATTGTAAAGTGAATTCACACGCGAATGAAGCGAGTAAACTCCAAATGTTCACGTGCCTTTTTTATGCGTGAATATCACAATTCATTTGCGCATGCCACTTCTGGTGTGTACGCAGCATTACAGTTGGTTAGATTTACCATTTCTACACTGTAAAAAATTGTGGTTGCCTTAATTTTAAGCAGATTCAAATTAACTTTAGGAGTCCATTGAACTTATATTATGTTAAACTGACTTAAAACAGCTTGCATAACTTAACTAAGCTTAAGTTAGAACATGATTAACTTAGCTTAATAAGCTACAATGACCTAAAAACAAATGCTGTCATGACTAATTGATTGTATAATTTTTTAGTGTACTTAAAAGGACAATTTACCCCAAAATTTGGTTGTTATTGGCTCAACCTTCACTTTTCACAAATCTGTTTGAGTTTCTTTATTCTGTTGAAAGCAGAAGATCATATTTTGGACTATGTTGGACTTCTGTAGTATTTTTGATTTTCCTACTGTGGCATAAACTTGCTAGAAGTTTAAAACATTCTTCAACATGTATAATGTCTTTAGCACATTTTTTATTTGCAAAGTATATTTTTAAAATTGCTGTAAACTAACATAATACATTATAATTGACCGCTAATTTAAAAAATGAATTGACAGTTCTAGTAATTTTTACATAACACCACATAACCCTGTTTTAAAGTCATTCAATATCTCAGGCTTAATCAGCATTTTTAAAACAACATGAATGAGGAAGTGCATTTCTTCAAATACTTTTTTAT